>NC_064849.1:67797162-68097162 GCF_024139225.1 Suncus etruscus | reverse complement strand
CTAGGTTTGATTCTGGCATCACCATATGGTCCCCCCAAACCTGCCCAGGAGCAGTTTCTGAGCACAGAGCCAGAAGCAATCCCTGAGTGTCACTGGGGTGTGACACCCCCCCCAAAAAAAAAAACCTCTAAACAAGAGGGGGTGGGGGGAAAAAAAACATCTCACTAGATGGGGTATTGATGGAGCTTTTCTCAATAGAGTCAAGCCATTTACTACAAGCAGGTGGCAAACATTGTTCTCAACTGGGGAAAAAACTACAAGCTTTTCCTCTAAGATCTAGCACAAAACAAGGTTGCCCATTCTAAACCTCTTCTATTCAATATAGCACTGGAAGTATCTGCCTAGTAACTAGGCAAGAAAAAGATAGTAAGGGATTCAGATCGGAAAGGAAGAAGGTCATCATTCTCACTGTGTATGACACAAACATATTTAAAAAAAATCCTAGGAGCCAGAGTGATTAGCACAGCAGTAGAGCATTTTTCTTGCATGCAGATGACCTGGGATTGGACCCAGGTTCAATCCTCAGCATCCCCCATATGTCCCCCAGAGCCTGCCAGGAGCAATTTCTGAGCATAAGAGCCAGGAGTAACCCCAGAGAGGCTGCTGAGTGTGGCCCAAAAACCAAAAAAGACAAAACAAAACAAAACAAAAAAATCTAAAATATATGTGTATGTATATATATCTATATCTATATATCCCTATATATTAGATATATATAGATCTTCTCTTTCTTATTTATATATAGAAAAGCCATTATTTTGGGGGGGCCCACACCCAGATGATGCTCAGGGGTTACTCCTGGCTATGTGCTCAGAAAATCACTCCTGGCTTAGGGAACCATATGGGATGCTGGGGGATTGAACCGTGGTTCATCCTAGGTTAGCACACATTGCAAGGCAGACGCCCCTACCACTTGCGCCACCACTCCAGCCCAGATTTTTTTCTTTTTTTTTTTGGTTTCACACTTGGTGTTGCTTAAGGGTTACTCCTGGCTTGCACTCAGAAATTACTCCTGGCAGGCTTAGGGGACTATATGGAATGCTGGGGGTTGAACTCAAGGTAAACTGCATGCAAGGCAAATGCCCTACCTGCTGTGCTATTGCTTTGACCCCTAAAGCCTTGGATTTTTGCATATTAGTTTTGTATCCTGCCACTTTATTACAAATCTATGGTTTCTAGAAGCTTTTTCTGTAGAGTATTTAGGGTTTTTGTTTTTTGTTTTTTGTCTTGTCTGTTTTTTGGGTTTTGGGGACCAAAAATAACTTAACTTTATTTGGCAGGATTAAAAACAAAGTAGGTTGGGTTTTAACATAGGGTTTGAGACAAATTTCATGGTATTTGATGTTAGTTATTGATGTTAGTCTATCCTCTCTGAAATACTCTAATTCATCAGGTCGTACTCTGTGATCTGGTGGGGACCCCTACAAGGAAGAAATATAGACTCTAAAGAAGGAGGGGAATTGAGGTTAGAAGGGGTATCATTTCTGAACCTCTTGCTTGTCATGTTAACTGGTAATCAGAAGAGTACTAAGACAAGTCGTTTTTCCCATATACTGCTAAAAATGAGAGCTAAGATCTTGGGAGACCACTCAAAGGTGTGGATGTGACTGTTTCACACGCTGTGAAATCCAAAGTTTGGTGTCAGGCATCACATGTGCCTCTCCAAGTACTGCCAGATCTGAAACTGATTGCCAGGAATAGCTACTGAGTTTCTGAGCACCCACTCCAAACAAGAATGAAGCCCATCACAGAGTTATGTGTGTGTGTGTGTGCGCGTGTGTTTTTGTGACAGTGATGTATAAAACTTGGGGCCTCATACATGCAAGTACTTTACCACTGAGCTGCATCCTTATGCAACAGTTGTATCTTTAACAGCTAACTAAGTTTTTGGGAGGGTAGGTTTTTTTTGTGGGCCACATCAGCTGTGTTCAGTGCTTATCCCTGCTTTGTGCTTAGGAATCACTCCTGGTCAATTCAGGAGACCATATGGCATGCTGGGGAGTGAACACAGGATGGCTATGTGTAAGACAAGAACCCTGCACAGTATACTATTATTTTAGCCCCAACAATTCTGAGCCAAAATTAGGATTGTTTTTGTGTTCATAGGAAATGCTTGGGACTTTACTACCAGTAAAATCAATTTCTAAAGTAAAATCAGAAAAAACATTTCTTCCTTTCTTTTTTTTTTTTTTGGTTTTGGGTTTTGGGTTGCACCCAGCAGCACTCAGGGGTTACTCCTGGCTCCACACTCAGGGGATCATTTGAAATGCCAGGATTCAAACCAATGACCTTCTGTATGCAAGGCAAATGCCTTACCTCCATGCTATCTCTTCAGCCCCCAGAAAAACATTTCTTTCTTCTTTTTTTTTTTTTTTTTTTGGTTTTTGGGCCACATCCTGCAGTTCTCAGGGTTACTCCTGGCTCTGTGCTCAGAAATTACTCCTGGCAGGCTCAGGGTACTATATGTGATGCTGGGAATGGAGCCAGTCCACCCAGGTCGGCCTTGTGCAAGGCAAATGCCATACCACTGTACTTTTTAAAATATGGTTGGTTGTTTTTTTGGTTTGTCTGTTTCTGTTATGCTGTGTATATACATACCTGGCCTCATACATACCAGGCAATTCTGCTCCACTGTGACAAACCACTGGCTCCTTTTCTCATACCTTTTTTGTTTATTTCATTTGGGGTGGGGTCACTCCAGGCAGTGTTCAGGGATTATTCCTGGCCTCTGTGGTCAGGAATAATTCCTGACTAGATCCAGGGACCAAATGGGATACCGGCTGTTGAACCCAGGTCAGTAGCATGCAAGCCAAATGCCTTACCCTCTGTGCTACCACTCCAATCTGCTTTCCTCATACTCTTACTTTAGTGTGGAAAATGTACATAACCTTGTTTCTGCTAATTTTAGGAACTCTACCCCTGACCATATTAGCTGGCACATTTTAATTAGTCAAAGTACTATCTGGTACTAATTCTGGGTAACTAAAAGGTTCTGACATAAAGTTCAAATGAGTTTGTACATATTAGTGTTAATATTGCTAATTGTATAATATTAATTTTGCTTTTCAATTCCAGTAAATTATATTATAGAATCAAAAGAGAGGATGCTAATGGTTGCAGCAACTCAGAAATGAAGCTGAAAGTAGGGGATTCACTGAGGAAGGACCAGGTGGTCTAACCTGTTCTGCTATCTACTTGGGTGGGCACTGGAGGCTCTGGCAGTGCTTAAATGTGATTAAAACTAACAAATATTCAATTTTAATTAGTAGTTCTATTAGAGCCTCACTTGGGAATAAGCTGGGTTGGCTTTCACTGAGAAAGTTGGAGAAAAGCTATATGCTTAGGAAGTTTCTTGATTCTGTAACTTGAGCTGCTTGAGAAATGATTCCCAGAACTGGGAGACTGACTATATGAATTTTGTTGACATATTTCCTATGGATAACTGGGGGACAGTTTAGTAGCCTTTCACTTCTTTTTTTTTTTTTTTTTTTTGGTTTTTGGGCCACACCCAGCGGTGCTCAGGGGCTACTCCTGGCTGTCTGCTCAGAAATAGCTCATGGCAGGCACGGAGGACCGTATGGGACACCAGGATTTGAACCAACCACCTTTGGTCCTGGTTCGGCTGCTTGCAAGGCAAACGCCGCTGTGCTATCTCTCCGGGCCCAGCCTTTCATTTCTAAATGGACTCTCAAGGAGTGGTATGATGCGTGGCCTATGTATGCTTCAGGCTGATCCCCAGAGAGCAGAGTATTAATGAAATGGAGTGTAAACTCTTGGAGGATCAATCCCCTACAGGAAATAAGTAAGTATTTTCCTTATCAGGGTTCAGAGAAGATGTGCATTGAAATTGTCTCCCTGGCCTTCTACCCAGAGGCTGAAGTGATGTGTGATGAGAATATAAAACAGGTGTATGTGGAGTACAAGTTCTATGACCTGCCCTTGTCAGAAACAGAGACTCCAATATCTTTGAGGAAGCCACGGCCAGGAGAAGCAATCCACTTCCACTTCAGCAAGGGTGAGGCACCTCTGAGCAGAAACTGACATTTATCTTGGGTCAGAACTACTCTGGATTTGTGATGGGTATATGCAACTATTTTATTTTATTCTGTTTATCCCTCCCCCCCTTTTTTTTTTGGTTTTTGGGCCACACCTGGTGGTGCTCAGGGGTTACTCCTGGCTGTCTGCTCAGGAATAGCTCCTGGCAGGCACGGGGGACCATGTGGGACACCGGGATTCGAACCAACCACCTTTGATCATGGATCAGCTGCTTGCAAGGCAAATGCCGCTGTGCTATCTCTCCGGGTCCTATTTATCCCTTTTTTAAATTTGAAATAAAGCCACATTATACATTCCTATGGTTTAGAACTATCAAATCAGAGCCAGCGCCAGTACAGAGATTAAGATATTTGCTTTGTATATGACCACCAGTTCTCTGCTTGGTCCTCTGAACATGCCAGAAGCCCTTGACCATTGCTGGGTGTGACCCTCACCTCCCCTTTCCTAAAAAAATATATCACCCACGTCTAAAATTGTTCTTTTTAAAGTAATTTTTGAGTTACAGTTCTTTGTTCCGATCCTTCTCCACAAACTCTTACCTCCTAGCCCACCACACAACTTTTGTTTTGTTTTGTTTTTTTTTGGGGGGGTCACATCTGGAGGGGCTCGGGTTACTCTTGGCTCTGTGCTCAGAAATTGCTCCTGGCAGGCACAGGGGACCAACTGGGATGCTGGGCTTTGAACAAACCTTCGTCCTGGATTGGCTGCCTGCAAGGCAAATGCCCTACTACTGTGCTATCTCTCCAGCCCTACACCAGAGTTTTTTCTTTCTGTTTTTTGTTTTGTATTGGCAGTTTTGGATTACTCTTAGCTCTATGATTATTCAAACAATTCCAGAGAACATTATGTGGAGATGGGAATCAAACTAGGCTGCCATTGTGTAAGAGAAGTATTTAACAGTAAATTATCTCTCCAGCACCTGCCATACCACGTCTCACCTTTTGGGCTATTTTTTTCTGTAATTTAATTCCACATTTTGAGTAATTTTTGTTTTGTTTTTGGGCCACACCAGTTGGTGCTCAAGGGTTACTTCTGGTTCTGTGCTCAAAGTTGCTCCTGGTAGGCTCAGGAGTATAAGAGAAAGGGATGGAACCTGGTTCAGCTGTATATAAGGCAAATACCCTACCCGCTGTGCTATTATTCCGGTCCCCTTGAGTAATGTTTTTGTTTGTTTGTTCTTTGTTTTTTTTTTGGGTCACACCCGGCATCACTCAGGGGTTACTCCTGGCTCTATGCTCAGAAATTGCTCCTGGCAGGCTCAGGGGACCATATGGGATGCCAGGATTCGAATCACCATCCTTCTGCATGCAAGGCAAATGCCTTACCTCCATGCTATCTCTCCAGCCCCGCCATGCTATCTCTATGGCCCCTTGAATAATGTTTTAATTTAAGATACATGACTACAGGGCCGGAGAGATAGCATGGAAGTAAGGCGTTTGCCTTTCATGCAGAAGGTCGGTGGTTTGAATCCCAGCGTCCCATATTGTCCCCTGAACCTGCCAGGGGCGATTTCTGAGCATAGAGCCATGAGTAACCCCTGAGTGCTGCCGGGTGTGACCCAAAAACCAAAATATATATATATATATATATATGATTGCTACTTTTAGACATATTTTTTGATTTCTGATCGTAGGACAGAAAATTTCTCTCTGTGGGGACTGGAGCTATAATACAGTGGGTAGGGGATTTGCCTTGCATAGGGCTAGCTCAGGTTTAATCCTAGGCATCAAATATGCTTCCCACCTGCCACTCCCAGCACTTCTAGTAGTGATTTCTGAATGCAGAGCCAGCAGTAAATTCAGACACCGAGGATGGCCCCTAAACAAAACCAAACAAACAAAAATGAAAGGGCTAGAGTGATAGTACAGAATGTAAGTTGGGCATGAAGGCTCTCAGGGACAGTATGTGATGCTGGAGATGGAAATTGGGTCAATCCTGTGCAAGGTAAGTGCCTCATCAGGAGTCTTAAATTTCTAGTTGTCTTTTCTTTGGTTTTCTTGTAATATTACACAAGAAACAAACTATTTCTCAGTTTAAACAGGCTCAGGGCCAGAAAGATAGCTCAGCAGATAGAATACATACTTTGCATGTATGAAGGTTGGTTCAATTCCCAGCACCACAAGTTTCCTCAAGCAGAGTCAGGAGTTGCCTTTGAGCATCCTCAAGTGGCCTGCTGGTATAGTTCCCAGGGTTCCCCCGCCAAACAAACAAACAGGCTTGCTCTTTAAGCCTGTGTTCTCCCTTGAACATGTATCTTGATTGTCTCTTTGCTTATTCCTATTCTGGAGAAGCCATGAACACAATACACTCTTTCCCCACATCTTTATTTTTCTTTAGGGCTGCAACTTGGCATGCTTAGTGCTTATTCCTGGCTGTGCACTCAGGGATCACTCCTGGTGGAGCTCGGAACTACATGGAATGCTGGGATCAAACCCAGATTGCACTATTGCTGTGGCCTTCTTCTAACATTTTTTAAATAATTATAATTCAATAAAAATTACCTTGCTTTGGGCCCGGAGAGATAGCACAGCGGTGTTTGCCTTGCAAGCAGCCGATCTAGGACCAAAGGTGGTTGGTTGGAATCCCGGTGTCCTATATGGTCCCCTGTGCCTGCAAGGAGCTATTTCTGAGCAGACAGCCAGGAGTAACCCCTGAGCACCGCCAGGTGTGGCCCAAAAACAAAAAACAAACAAACAAACAAAAAAATTACCTTGCTTCACTGAAGCTAAAACAAACAGAAAACAGATTTAGGGGGTCCGGTGAGGTGTCGTTAGAGGTAAGGTGTCTGCCTTGCAAGCGCAAGCCAAGGAAGGACTGCAGTTCCATCCCCCAGCGGCCCATATGGTCCCCCAAGTCAGGGGCGATTTCTGAGCGCTTAGCCAGGAGTAACCCCTGAGCATCAAACGGGTGTGGCCCCCCCCCAAAAAGTAGAAAACAGATTTAGGGCTGAGCAATACAATTCAGTGACCTTTCAATCAATCTAGAATATTATCTTCCATTCTCATGGTTCTTGCATTGTCCTGCATTCTCATGGTTTCCTGCTGGAAAAGGAGGGTGATGTGGGGGACTGTTAAGCAGATTTCACACACAGACCTTAATCTCATCACTAAATCAAGCTGAAACAGGCTGAAAATAAGCTAATTTGGTTGTTTTTGTTATACTCCTGGTTCTGTGTTCTAGGGTCACTTGTGGAAGGTATCGGGAACCATATAGAAGTGCTGGGATCAAATCTGGGTCAGGCATGTGCAAGGCAAATATCCTACCCACTATATCTCTTTGGCCCCAAAATATGCTAATTTGGGGCTAAACAGACAGGAATTAAAGTACTGGCTTTGTATATGGCCTTTTACAATTTGACTCCAATTTAAATACCACCTGGAGTGACCTCTGACCTTGCTACATATTGCCCTCAAAGAAAAATAAAACATAAGTTAATGTATTTGAGATTGTAGTATTCTTAAATATGAGAGGAAGGGGGGAGTAGATGCTGAGAGGCACTTCAGTTGAACTTGCCACAAAACTCAAGTATGTAGGTGGCTTTAAAATATCAAGCTTGTGGGGCTGAAGAGATAGCAGAGTGATAGGGCATTTGCTTTGCACACAGTTGACCCAGGATGGTTTGAATCCCAGCATCCCAAGTGGTCTCCTGAAGCCAGGAGCGATTTCTGAGTGCAGAGCCAGGAGTAACTTCTAAGCACACCACCCAGTGTGATCCAAAAACCAACCCCCACCCCCCAAAATCAAGCTTGTGTGGCACAAGCACAGCAGGTAGGGCATTGCCTTACATGTGGCCCACCTGGGTTTGATCTCTGTCATCCCATATGATCCCCTGAGCATACCAGAGTGATGCCTGAGCACAGTGCTAGGAGTAACCCTCAGTATCGTCAGGTGTGACCCTAAAACGAAAAGCAAAAAGCCAGAGTAGGTAGATGCAGCAGGTAGGAGATTTGCTTTGCGTGGGGCCAAACTGGGTTCAACCCTTGGCATTCCATATGTTCTTTGATCCCAAGTGCAGTCTTCCCTGAACACAGATCCAGGAGTAAGTCCTAAGCACAGCTGGGGCAGTATTAAGGACAAAACAAAAAATCAGGCTTGTAGAATTCTTCCTGCTGTGGAATGGTGGAAGCAAATTTCTCTTAGTTTATGATGGTAGAATAACCTGTAGTGGTTTCCTTTTTAATCAGGGTCAATGAATCTTTTTCAAGGGCTCACAGTAAATATTTAAACATATTTGAGGCTTTGGGGTTGGAGCAATAGCACAGTGGTAGCCATGGCTTTTGCCTTGCATGCTGCTGACCTAGGAAGGACTTGGGTTCGATCCCCGGTATCCCATATGGTCCCCCGAGCCTGCCAGGAGCGATTTCTGAGCACTGAGCCAGGAGTAACCTCTGAATACCACCGGATGTGGACCCCAAACCAAAAAAAAAAAAAAAAGGGGGCCAGAGAGATAGTATGGAGGTAAGGCGTTTGCATTGCAGAAGGTCGGTGGTTTGAGTCCCGGTATCCCATATGGTCCCCTGAACCTGCCAGGAGCGATTTCTGAGCATGGAACCAGGAATAACCCCTGAGCACTGCGGGTGTGACCCAAAAACCAAAAACAAACAAAAAAAAAAAAAAGAAAAAGAAAATATTTGAGGCTTTGTGGAGCTTTGTCACTGTTATAACTATTTACTACTGGAGAAACTCATAGATATAACATGGGTTTTATCCTAGGCACTGTACCCTGGTCTGCCAATGTCTATTTTTTTTTTGTTTGTTTGCCTTGTTTGTTTTTTGGGTCACATCCGGCAGCGCTCATGGGTTACTTCTGGCTCTACATTCAGAAATCACTCCTGGCAGGCTTGGGGGACCATATGGGATGCCGGGATTCGAACCACCGCCCTTCAGCATGCAAGGCAACTGCCCTACCTCCACGCTATCTCTCCGGCCCCCAATGTCTACTTTATATCTGTTTAACTTACACCACTTTTGAAAGTGTCCAAACATCTGAGTCTTTAATTCCACCTCCTTTATCCTAAATATAGTGATAGACCTGAACCCCCTGAGGCATCAAGATCGAAGGCAATTTCTCTTCACCATGCTGAATGGACAAGAACCTGAACAAAGACAGTAAGTTTCTGTTTTTCATTTTGAAAGAGATTTTCACAAATCTAGGAGTAGAATGTGGCCTTGTAATGCTAAATTTCTTGTGGGTTGTGAGGTATTTATACACAATGGTACTCAGGGTGATACCAGATCAGGCTGTATGCAAGGCAAGCTCCTTGCTATACTATCTCTCCTTCTAGGGTGGTGGTTGTGGTGGTAGTTTGGGGCTAAAGTTGGCAGTGCTCAGGGGTTACTTCTAGCTCTGTGCACAGGGATCACTCCTGGTGGTGCTTGGGGGAACCATATAGGGTATTGGGGCTGAACTTGGGCCAGCTGCAAGCACTCTACCAATTGTACTATTGCTCTAGGCCCCAATTTTCAGAAATTCCTTCAGTGTGTATTGTTTGGTTTGCTTATGGGTAGGAGCTACAGCTAGCCTCAATACTTGGGGGTTGCTCCTGGGATACTTTGGGGATCATCTGATAGCGGGGGCTGAATGTGAGCCTCTGGTTTGAGCTGTCTAATCCTTTACCATGCTTTTTAAAATGCTTTTAATTCTTTTTGTTGTTGTTGTTAATTTTTAGGGGGTGGAGCGATAGCACAGCAGTAGGGCATTTGCCTTGCACATGCCAACCCAGGACGGATCTGGGTCTGATTCTCATCGTCCAATATGGTCCTGAGCTTGCTAGGAGTGATTTCTGAGCACCTCATGGCCCCAAAACCAAACAAAAAATTTGAATTTTAAGTTTCATTCTGGTTCTTTATTTTCGGTTTTTGGGTCATACCCTGATGCCACTTAGGGGTTACTCCTGCCTCTGAGCTCAAAACTCACTCATGGCAGGCTCAGGGATCATATGGGATGCCTGTAATCAAACCGTGGTCAATCATGGGTTGGCTGAATGCAAGGCAAAGGCCCTACCGCTGTGTAACGCTCCTGCCCCTCTATTCTATTTTTGTTTTTTGCCTTTTGGGCCACACCCAGTGACACTCAGGGGTTACCTCTGGCTATGCGCTCAGAAATTGTTTCTGGCTTGGGGGACATGGGACGCTGGGGAATTGAACCGTTGTTTGTCCTAGGTTAGCTGCATGCAAGGCCAACACCTTACCTCTTGTGCCACAGCTCCAGCCCCTCTTCTGTTTCTTAACTGCCAACACTTGCTTTAAAAAATTCATCAGAATATGATATATCCAGAATAGGTCAATCAAGAGATGAAAAATACCTGCCTTGCTTGTATGAGGCTATGGATTCCTCAAATTCTTCTTTTAGGGTTGGATAGTACCAGGATTGGGTGCCTGCAAGGGAAGACTTAAATCTTGAATAGCTGCTTCAGCCACTAGATCTTAACCTACATTGTGTACATCTTTTTCTTTCCTGCCCAGCATCATTCTGGGGCTACACCTGGTGGTGCTTGGTGCCAAAGTTGGAAGCTGTGTGACAAACATGAAAAGCCACACTTGTTGCTAAAACTGGGAGCAGCAAGCAGTTGTGTTGTAGCACTTGAACACTAGATGAAGAGTCCCTGGGAATTGACATGTATCAGGATGAATTAGTGGCCTCATACATGTCAGGCAGCCCTACTACTCAGACAACATTAGTAAACCTATTTTGGCTCTGTGCTGATGATTGCTAGTATGCTTCGGTGACCATATGGTGCTGAAGATCAAACTTTGTCATTACTGCACGCAAAGCATGAGCTCAGTCTATGGAGCTATCACTCTGACCCCATAGGGTAAGCTTTGAGACAACTACATTATCCTGAGTCTTTGTATTTTATTACTTTTGTGTCTATTATTTTAAACTATTCTGTTCATGGGCCAGAGTAATACAGTAAATAAAATGCTTGCTTTGCATGCAGTTGACCCAGGTTTGATTTCTGGCAACCCATATGGTTCCCTGAACCACCAGATGTGCTTCCTAAGTGCTGAACTAGGAATTACCCCCAATCACTGCAGGGGATGGTGGTCCCTATCCTCCAAAAGATTATACTAGGGCCCGAAAAGATAGCACAGCGGTGTTTGCCTTGCAAGCAGCTGATCCAGGACCAAAGGTGGCTGGTTTGAATCCCGGTGTCCCATATGGTCCCCCGTGCCTGCCAGGAGCTATTTCTGAGCAGACAGCCAGGAGTAACCCGAGCACCACCGGGTGTGGCCCAAAAACCAAAACCAAACAAAAGATCATACTAAATGCTGTTTTATTGGGTCACATCCAGTGTTGCTTAGGGATTATTTTTGGTTCTATGCTCATGAACTCTCTTGGATGGCCTTATGAGCTACTGGGACCCAAGTAGGCAGCATGCAAGACAAACACCCTACTTGACATACTACTGCTTAGGCCCCACTTTTTTTTTTTTGGTTTTTGGGCCACACCCGGTAATGCTCAGGGGTTACTCCTGGCTATGTGCTCAGAAGTTGCTCCTGGCTTAGGGGACCATATGGGACACCGGGGGATCGAACCGCGGTCCGTCCAAGGCTAGCGCAGGCAAGGTAGGCACCTTACCTTTAGCGCCACCGCCCAGCCCCCACTTTTTTTTTTTAATGCCTTAGGTATCAGTAGGGTTATTTCATTTTTTTTTTAATTTTTTCGGGCCACACCCATTTGATACTCAGGGGTTACTCCTGGCTAAGCGCTCAGAAATTGCCCCTGGCTTGGGGGACCATATGGGACGCCGGGGGATCGAACTGCGGTCCTTCCTTGGCTAGTGGTTGCAAGTCACCTTACCTTTAGCGCCACCTCGCCAGACCCACTAGGGTACATTAAATGGAATTCCCTCCCTTCTTTAGTTTAAAGTTTACAGTGGTAAGTGATCCTATGGATGAAGAACAGAATGAATGTCAAGAAGTAGGATATGCATATCTGGAACTACGGCAGATCTTGGAATCAGGAAGAGACATTTTAGGGCAAGAAATTGACAGTAAGTAATAAACTCTAGACTTTTCTGTTCTTATTCCTAAAGAAATCATCCTAATATGTTTTAACTAATGCAGTTGATGACACAGCTAGAATGAAATTTATTCAACAAATTATCTCTAGATCGCGCATGAAAGTCAGTTGCCCAGATAGCTAATGACAACTATAATCTATTATAAATGCCCAATGTTTTAGTGAATTTTGGGTGCGTGTGGGGGAGTTTGGCCACATCCAACACACCAGCAGTAATTACTTGGTTCCCAGGAGTAACACCTAGTGGTGGCTTTTGAAATCTTTGTGGTGCTGGGGATAGAACCAAGGTTGCTTGCATGCAAGGCAAAAGAGCCTTAACCTCATCTGGTCCCTAAATGTATTTTTTTGGGGGGCCACACCCAGTAACATTCAGGGGTTACTCCTGGCTAGGGGACCATATGGGACGCCGGGGATAGAACTAAGTCCGGCCTGGATCTGCTGCGTGCAAGACCAGTGCCCTACCGCTATCGCTCCAGCTCCTAGATGTAGATTTTTTTCTTTTTCTTTTGGTTTTTGGGTCACACCCGGCAGCGCTCAGGGGTTCCTCCTGGCTCTACATTCAGAAATCGCTCCTGGCAGGCTCAGGGGACCATATGGGATGCTTGGATTCGAACCACCATCCTTCTGTATGCAAGACAAAAGCACTACCTCCATGCTATTTCTCCAGCCCCCCCTTTTTTATTTTTTGTACTTTATTCACTTAACAAGAGTCGCCACAAGTTCTATCTATTTTATCCTCAATGTAATTTTATGCATTTAATTATTTACATATATAGCTAAGAAATATACTGTTAACATGTATATCCCAGAGCTTCTTTATTAGTCATTTGTTCATGAGAACATTTCATGTTTTGGCTCTTTTGAATAATGCTGCTATGACTATAAACATTCAAATACTATTTCAAATGAGTGTTTTCATGTTTTTTTTGATAAATGCCTGGGGTGGTATTTTTTTTTTAATATCTTTAAGCACCATGATTACAAGCATGTTTGTAGTTGGGTTTGTTATAAACAGAATACCCCCCTCACCAGTGAAACATTCCCGCCACCAATGCCCCCTTCTCCCACCCCTGTCTGTATTCATGACAGGCATTCTACTTCTCTCATTCTTTAACATTGTCATGCTAGTTGTTAGTGTAGTTATTTCCCTAAGAGTTCACCACTCTGTGTTGAGCTTCAAATTGTGAGCCGGTCCCGGCCCTTCTGGGCCTTATTACAGTAACGTCTTTAACTTTTCTTAAAACCCATAGACGAGACTATTCTGTGTCTCTCTCCCTGACTTATTTCACTTAACATAATAGATTCCATGTACATCCATGTATAGGAAAATTTCATGACTTCATCTCTCCTGACAGCTGCATAATATTCCACTGTGTATATGTAACCAGTTTCTTTAGCCACTCATCTGTTGAAGGGCATCTTGGTTGTTTCCAGAGTCTGGCTATTGTAAATAGCACTGCAATGAATATAGGTGTAAGGAAGGGACTTTTGAATTGTATTTTTTTTGAATATAATTAACTTATATTCTTTATTTTTATTTTGGTTTTTGGGTCACACCTGGCAGCACTCAATAGGCTACTCCTGGCTTTATGCTCAGAAATTGCCCCAGGCAGGCTGCTGAGCTGCGTTTGGTCCAATCCCTCTGCCTCCAATACTAATAATTGAGTTCTCCCTTTGGAGAACCCAGAGCTATAGCACAGCAAGTAGGCATTTGCCTTGCATGCAGCTGGCCCCGATTTGATCCCCTGCATTATCCCATATGATCCCTCTAAGCCTGCCAAGAGTGATTTCTGAGGCAGATGTAAGAGAAACCCCTGAGCGCACCAGATGTGGCCCCCCAAAAAACAAAACTGAAATCAATTCTCCCTTTAGACCATTTTGACTTTCCTTATCTTTCTGGATGATCTTAGTTAATTTGTTTGTATATTTTGGACCCCCTTCCAAAGAAAGAGACTCTTAAGGTCCCTGGTCAGCTCTAAGAGTGTAAAAGGAGAAAGATGTCAGTTACCAGCAGCCTTCCCCTTGTAACTGGCCCAGGTTGAAGTGGTGGGGAGGCGGGGAAACACAGCCACCCCTGCCATATTGCTCCTGCTGGATGGTCGCTGCTAAATTGCTGGAGTTTAAACTGTTTACTAGACTCTCGGATCTTGCTGTCTTTTGCTATCTCTGTTACTGCTCTGGTACCTAACACCCTTGATGTTCCTATAGTAACATGCTTTTATTTTCTTTCTCTCCCACTTGACTGCTCCCCAAGTTTATCTGGTATACCCAGCAATTAGCATAGCAAAACACAGATCTTTTAGTGTTTTTCACTTGAATAATCCTGTCTGACATGTTTTTTTTTTCTTCCCCTTTCCCAACAGTTGTTAGCCCTGAAGATCAGGCTACCCCAATAGGAAGGCTAAAGGTTTCTCTTCAAGCTGTTGCCGCCTTCCATGATATTTATAAGGAGATGACTAAAGATTTGCTTTTGTGATGGAACAAGGATCATTCCACTTTAAACTGAGGGAACCATAGTAAAATGTCTTATAAAGTAACTTGTTATACTACGAATTCAGCTTATTTGTGAAAACGCCTAGTACCTCTCAACTTGATGGTGAAAGCTTAGAATAATAAAGTTTACTGTGTTACTAGTTGGATAAAAGCATATTATACTTTAAAGTCTTAGATTGCCTGCTCTTAGTAACGGCAAATTATCACAAAAGTGAATTTACATAAACCACCATCAAAAATATTTTTTAAAAAACCACACACACACACACAAACCCTCAAACTAACAAAACAAACAAACAAAAACAAAACACCCCACAGTTTATTTCTTTTTTAGTTCTTCCAAAATTGAAAATACCAAGTCCTACTGCTAAGAAGGAAAAACAAACAAAATCTGAGGCCCTCCCCCCTTTAAGTCACAGAGCACAGAAGGAACTTCAGTGGACAGGTGAGTGTAGAGAACCAAAAAGGGGGACTGGGGGAAGAGAGTGGCAAGATAAACTCCCCAAATACTTAAAAAAAAAAGCTGTTCAATGGACACGGTGATAAATACAGGACAATGCAAGACAAGTAAATATAAGGAGCAGCTGTGGTGAGAGGCTGTGTTGTAGATCTGGCCTCCCCTCCTCTTCTTTTTTTCCATCAGGGTATTCTAAGCCAGGGCATGATTTGCCACTTTCAGATCTAAATGTTGATCCTTTGTGCCTCTTTCTAGATTTCATTAGAAACAATATTAGTATTCCTCATCTATCAGAAAAAAAAAAAAAAACAGTGGTAATTTTGTTTCTCAATTCACAGCAAGTGTGAATTTGTAAGAAGGATGAAACCTAGCCAAGGAGTGTCACTGCTTCTTAAATCTTCCAAGCAGAAATACCTCAATGTGAACAAGGCAGAAAATAAGGAAAACTCAGGTGGAAGTAACAAGCCCAATCTGCCTCATTAGCTCAAGTTACATGGTCTGTCACAATTATTAGCAAGTTCCAAGAACCCTTTCTTGCATACTGCAAAGATGGAACTTAGAGATGTGAGGAAGGTCATGGAAGTAGAGTAGGATTGCAACTGCTGGTCAAGAAACATGTCACAAATTAATGGTCTCCTTGTCCCAATGCCTGGGAAATAAAAGAGTTTTAAGACATCAAAGATTAGGATGTTGGGGCCGGAGAGATAGCATGGAGGTAAGGCGTTTGCCTCTCATGCAGGAGGTCATCGGTTCGAATCCCGGCGTCCCATATATGGTCCTCCCGTGCCTGCCAGGAGCAATTTCTGAGCCTGGAGCCAGGAATAACCCCTGAGCACTGCCGGGTGTGACCCAAAAACCACAAAAAAAAAAAAAAAAAAAAAAAAAAAAAAAAAGATTAGGATGTCAGGAGTCATCAATGTCCTGGTAGAAGGTGACAGGGAAGAGAGGGGAATGAAATGGTATCTATTAACAGCGGAAGCCTCTGCCCTTCTTCAAGAACACCTCCTCCCTTGCCATCTGGATAGGGCCATTGGCACTACGTGTCCTGGTGGGCCTGGAATTCCCCGAGTAGATTGGTCCACACAAATGGCCCCCTAAACCCATAAACACAAATGGCAAAACTTCAAAAGAAAAATGGGAAAAAATACAGTTTCTATGTCATGTAAAATTTTCAGGGGTTGGCTGGAGCATTAGAATGAAGCTGAAGGCAAAAGTTCAGAAGTTACTTCCTCTTTTTCTTGGGGGGTGCCGAGCTATGTCTGGAACCACGGTTTGAGCCACGACCTGAACTGTGCACAGATGCCTTCCTCTTCCGGCTCATATTTCGACTTTGTTCTTCTTCTTCCTCATAACGACTTTCACGGTCCGCTGAACACAAGAAGTATTACTAGAGTTAAACTTTATATGCCTAGTAAAATTGTGTAGAATAGTTTTTTCAATCCAGAACAACATACTCTTTTTGTTGAGAATGTGATTTAAATTAGTCTTAAGTTTGCTTGTTTGTAGTGCTGAGGATCAGACCTAGGGTCAAAGGTGGGAGGTGTGTACCCCACCACTGAGTCATTTCCTCACTTCCAGCTTGGTTTTGATTTTTGGGTCACACTTGAGTGTGCAGCATACTAAGTGACTTGTGATTTTGGGTAATACTTATCTTTCTGAGGCTTTGCTTATTTAAAAAATCAGAAGTTGTGGGGGTAGAGCAATAGTATGGTGGACAGAACATTTGCCTTACATGAAGCTGGCCTGGGTTTGATCCCCAGTATCCATTATGGTCCCCTAAGTATCACTATCACCAGAGCAATCTCTGAGTGCACAGATAGTGTAAGTCCTGAGCACTGTCAGGTGTGGCACCAAAATGAAAGAAAAAAAAAAGGGGGCTGTTAAATAAACTTCGTCAATTACCTATTGACATTTTTGTTTGTTTTTGGGCCACACCCAATGACACTCAGGGGTTACTCCTGGCTATGCGCTTAGAAATCTCTCCTGGCTTGGGGACCATATGGGATACCAGGGATTGACCCTTCCTGGGTCAGCCTGGGTCAGCTGTGTACAAGGCAAATGCCCTACTACTTTGATTCACTCCAGCTCCACCTATTATAATTCTTAGGATATACAGCAGATAATATTTACATCTTAATTGATGGTTGGCTTGAAAATTAAAATAAAAAAAAATTCTAACTTGGAAGAGATGTAGAAAATTAGATACTTGAGGATTTAGATTTGAAAAAAAAATATCCTGGAATCTTATAAAACTATGTGGATATTATGGCTATAAAAACTGGAATAATGAAAAAACTTTCGATTAACCAGTCAGTGACAGTCAAAGAGAGTTTAGTCACACACCCAGACCTCATTCATTCGTTGGTCAGTAAAATTTAGTTTCAGCTTTATAGGGTCTTTTTTAGATACTCTTTACTTAGGTGTGTAATACCTAAAAATACTGAAATATATTAGAAGCAGCAATTTAAAAAATTACCTTTCCGAGCTTCTTCCTCCAACTCATCCCAGTCCTTTCCACTCTCTTCTTCACTGCCCAATGATTCCTTGGAATAGTCTAGGATAAAATTAAGCATTAGGAATTTATTTCTAAAAATGTTTTATGAAAATAATAATTAAGACATCACTAAGTTCCTTTGAGATCAGTAACCTGATTCTTCAGCTTCTGAGGAATAGTCTTCATCACTGTCATCTTCCTCCTCTTCATAGTCATCCTCCGAAGGGTTGAAGGTCTCATCTTCGATTTCAGACTCTGAATCACCATCCTCAGCGTCACTTCCCTGATGGGCCAGAACAAACATTAAGTTTTCACTTTATTCAAACCACCTGGCACACCAGGTAAAGCAAGCACCCACATTCTATTCTCTCAGGTCCAGCATTACTGTTTTCATGGTGGGGGGAATACGAGATCAAGGGAAAAAACAACTTAGTAATATATTCTTCCACACCCAGAATGATTAACCAAAAACAATTTGTTATTTTTGGTTCCTGGGCCATACCCAGGGATATTCAGGGTTTATTCTTGGCTCTACACCCAAACATCACTTCCAGGAGGGGCTTGGAGGACCATATGGGATGCTGGAGATTGAACGGTCAGCCTTGTTGTAAAACAAGCACTCCCCACTCTGTACTTTCTCTCCAAACCCCTAAAGATAACATTATTGGTAGTGATAAATAATTACTACCTCCCACCTCTGCCCAAAGGATGAAGGAAGTTTTTTTTATTTTTGGTTTTTGGGTCATACCCGGCAGCATTCAGGGGTTACTCCTGGGCTCTATGCTCAGATCATATGGGATGCCGGGATTCGAACCACCGTCCTTCTGCATGCAAGGCAAACGCCCTACCTCCACGATATCTCTCCAGCCCCCAGGAAGTATTTTTGGTAAAGCACACAATAGAATTTCCAAACAAAACAGAGTCAAAGAGACTAAAGGATATGGTGCTGAGTAACCACTCCAAGAGTGATCTCTGAGAGCAGAACCAGGAAACAAAACACTGCATGCACATGCACCCACACATCCCTGAGGATGACTCCAAAACAAAATACTCGCAGCCTTCAAGATAGCTTCAAAACAAAACCACCACCCCTCCCCCACATACAATGGAAATGGCCATAAAACAAAATACCACTCACCCACACAATCTTAATAGTTTTATCATTTCAGAGGCTCTCTCTACTCTCTCCCCTCCTGTCCTCACTCCTCTTCCCCTCTTCTCCCCCCCCCCCCCCAAAAAAAAGTTTTGTCATTTCAAAGAAATTTTGTAAGCCCCAATGCCCAAATCATCATTTACCTGTAACCACTGCTTTGGAGAAACAATGCTAAGTTGTGTTCTCCCACATGTGGATTCCTTATGAACTTCTAATATAACATACTCCTAGTGACAATGGGAAATACTATGTTCCAGAAAAGAAACCCCACACTCACGCACCTCACCCTCAGGCTCCAGGAAAGACCAGCCACCTTGTTCGAAGAAGCCTTCAGGGTCATCAACAATAGTCTTCATGATCTTAGTCCAATTGAGAGACTGTACCCCCTCTGTGTACTTTAGGTCACAGGAACTGAGAGAAATGATATTACAAAGTCAAAACAAAGCTGCATTTTCTGAGAATGTCTTCAGTCATCTTTATCATATGTGTATACCCCTGAAAAGTTAATAACCTTTCTCTATATATATGGGACACACCCAAATGTCTAATATCTAATTTCCCAAAGCACTTGCCTGTATCAAAGAGCAATATTGATTGATGCAAGTGTTTTTTCCTTTGATGGGTAGGAACTTTTGTTTGTTTTTGTTTTTTTGGATCACACCCGGCTATGCTCAGGGGGCAGGGGTTACTCCTGGCTCTATGCTCAGGGAACCATATGGGATGCCAGGATTTGAACCACCATCCTTCTGCATGCAAAGCAAACACCCTCCCTCCATGCTATCTCTCTGGCTCCAGATGGGTAGGAACTTTTTTAGTTACCCTGGGAAGTGGCTCAAGGGCTACTTCCAATGTCTACTAAGGAATTATGTAACACTGGAAATGGAACCCAGAGTTCTTGTATGCAAGGAACATTCTTACCCCACTGAGCTCATTCCTTGGTCCCTAAACTATTTCCTTTTTTGGGGGAAAAAAAAAAAAAAAAAAGGTCACACCTGACAGCTCTTAAGGGTTACTCCTGGCTCTACGCTCAGAAATTGCTCCTGTCAGGCTCAGAGGACCATATGGGATGCTGGGATTTGAACCATTAACCTTCTGCATGCAAGGCAAATGCCCTACTGCCATGCTTGATTCCTTGCTCTAATCCTTGAACTATTTCTATTAAGAAAAAGTTAAGATAGTAACTTTCAATTTTAAAATTGCTTGAGAACCACTGCATCATAATATTCAATAATACTGCTTCTAGGCATGATGGTGTAAGAAGGCCTAAATTTACCTTTTCACCTTAAATAATTGAACATACCCATCTATCACCACCCAGAACATCGATTATGGTCCTTTGAGCACTGCCAGGAATAATCCTTGAGCACAAAGCCAGAAGTAAGTTCTATTAATGTCAACTGGACTATGACTGACAACACCCAGAGCTGACAGGAGTTGAAATCGTTTTCCTATTTTGCAGATTTTCCAGTCACTCTAGATTTGATAACTTTTATTTGGGGGTGGGTGGTGGTGGGTCACACCTGGCGGTGCTCAGGGTTATTCCTGGCTCTGCGCTCAGAAATCACTCCTTGCAGGCTCAGAGGATCATATGAGATGCCAAGATTTGAACCCACAGTCCATCCTGGGTTGGCTGAATGCAAGGCAAATGCCCTACTACTGTGCTATCTCTCTAGCCCCAGATTTGGTAATTTCTATAGCTATAAACATCTAATTTGTGATATGTACTTGTTTCTTAGGAAAATCCTCACGTAAATTTCTATTTCTCATGATTTTACTTCAAACTCTCATTTAGTAAAGGAGATTTAAACATATATATTTTTGTTTTCTGGGTCACCTGACTGTGCACAGGGGTTGCTCGTGAGAATTAAAGCCAGGAATCCAACATGTAAATCATCTGATCAAGCCCTTTCAGAGAAGATTTGTATTTATAGTACCTCCTCTTCAGAAAAAATATGGGAACAGCGGGTAGGTAGAGGACAGCCAATTAGGTATACAAGTTCCATCCTTGCCATCTCTATTTATTGGGATTCTAGCAATTCCTTAATGATTTTAGCTAAAATGTATGTTCAAGGTTAAAATAAATTATCTCACTTTGGAGTAAAAATAGATAATTAGGGGCTAGAAAAATAGCACAGTGGGTAGAGTGCTTGCCTTGCATTCGGATGACCCTTGTACAAGCCTTGGCATCCCATATGGTCCCCAAATGTGACTCCTGCGTTCACAGCCCATGTGTAAACCCTGAGCACCTCTGGGTGTAATTCAAAAACCAAAACAAAAAGATAATTAGTGAGAAATTAGGTGATAACTAGATGAGAAATTAGATCTCTTTATACATATATCAAGTAAAGACAAAACTAAAAAATTTAAGTTTTGGGGCTAAAGAGATAATAGAGAGGGTAGAACACTTGCCAAACAAAAGGCTGACCCTGGTTCAATCTTGGTACTCTGTGCTTGTTAGATCTCTTAGCATAGAGTCAGGAGTAAGACCTGAACACCATCAATGTAGTCCAAAACCAAATCAAAAGCCCCCAGAAAAAAAACAAAACTCAGTCTCCTATTACATATATGAGTCGATTTCCCTCCCTTTTTACTTTTGAGTATATTTTACGTAAAATATATCACAGATATAATCTACAATATAGGATTTAAGAGGTAAATAGAGACTTCAGGTAAATTAACTTACTTCAACCATTCCTTGATGGGGTCAAGAGAGGCTACTGGAATGGCATTAATCATAGTCACTTTCTTGCTGTAATCCTTGTAGACGATAACCATATCAAAGTTCTTCAAGTGAAACTGGACTCTTTCAAAGTGAATCAGCTCCACTTCATCCAATGTTACCACAAAAGGTGGCTATCAAGAAAGAAGGATCATTGTGATTTAAATATATCATCCAAAGCACCAGCTTTTCCTTTTCTTTTGTCTTTGGGTCATACCTGGCAGTGCTTGGGGGCTACTCTAAACTTGTGCTTGGAGGATCGAATGCCCTTAGAGCAATATCTTGGCCCTACACTTTCAAATTATTTTCCAAATCTAAATTTCACTAAAGTAGGGGACAGAGACATTCATAGAACAGGGGTTAAGGTGCTCGCCTTGCATCAGATAAATCTCAGTTTGGATCTAAGCACATTTGATCTCCTGAGCACTACCAGGGATAACTTCTGAATACCCTGATGACTGCAAATATAAAAATTAAATAAAAAAAATAAACAAAATAAAGTAACATTTACCAAAATGTAACCAAATGTTTTCCCAAAACTGAAAGCAAGACCAGAAAGACCAAAGCATGTGATCAACCTAGGTCTGATCCCTTGTACTGTATGGCCGCTTAGCCATATCCAGAAGTGCCCAGGGATTTATTCCTGGCTCTGCACTCAGAGATCACTCCTGGTGGTAGTACTTAGGGAACCATGTGGGATTCTGGGGATTATACCCAGACCATGTGTAAGGCAAGCTCCAGCCCCTTGGTGAATTTTTTTTGGCCACTGCAGGTTTGTGTTCAAGGGCTATTCTCAGCAAAGTGCTGGGTAATGAACTTAAGCCTTTTGTATGGAAGAATGAATTCTTACTCAAAACAAAAACAAAACTCTGGCTTGCTCATTCTGTGTTTTCTTTCAACATGTATTTCCCTTCACATCCTTCCTTTTAAAAATTTTTATGGGAAGGCAGAAGAGATAGCAAAGTGGTAGGGCATTTGCTTTGCACGCAGCTGACCCAGGATGGACCTGGGTTTGATTCTTGGCATATCCATATGGTCCCCCGAGCCTGCCAGGAGCAATTTCTGAGCAGAAAGCTGTTGGGTGTGGCACCAAAACAAAACAAACAAAAAAAATGAACAACAACAACAACAAAAGGTTGTTTTTTTTTTTTTTTTTTCTTTTTTTAAAATCATAGCTAGCAGAGTCTGGAGACCTGATAGGTTTCAGGTCAGCTAACATGGGTCAATTGCAGATCAACACGGGTCAGTAGAGACATTTTACTATTTTTCTAGCCAATGTACTATTTCTCCAGCTCCACAAACACAACTCTAACAAATACACTAAGACTTACCTGCTGTCCTATCTATCTGGCCCCTCTCTACCTCACAATTATTTTGGGGGGGGTTACTCCTGACTGTCCTCAGAAATTTATCCTGGCAGACTCAGGACATCACAGAGGATGCTGGGAATTGAACTTGGGTTGGCCATGTGGAAGCCACTCCACTCTCCCCAGTGTGCTATCACTCTGGCCCCTCCCTCTCACATCTTTTGAAATAAGTTTTGTTCAATAAAAACTATCTTGTGTTATAAAATAGGACATTTTTCTTATTGTAGCCAAGGAAGTATCCCAAGTTAATCATTAGGAGGAAAGTTCAATTCCCTGCACTGCCAAAACTGAAAACCAATCTGCCATAAAATAATCTAATGGTTATAAGGAGGTAAGAAATACTCACCCATTCTGTTGCATTTACTAGTGCACTACTAGTCGGCTGAAGGAGGCAGGTACTTCTATAGGGGGCGCCATTAAATCTAAAATAAGAATTAAAATAAATGCACTGTGTGAGTGTGGGGGGGGGTAGTGGTGGTGGCAGGAGCAATGGTACAGTGGGTAAGGCACTTTCCTTACATGTAGATAACCCAAATTCGATCCCTGGCACTCCATATGGTCCCCTGAGCCCACCAGGAGTGATCCCTGAGCACAGAGCCAGGAGTGATCCCTGAGAACAGCTGGATGTGGCCCTAAAACAAATATAAAAATAAAAAAATACCAAACTTAGACCTGGGGTCATTGCAATACAAACTGCTATTGCCACAGAAAACTTTCTTTGGGGGAGGGTGGCATACCTAGCATTGCTAGGGGCTTACTCTTGGCTCTGAGCTCAAGGAACTCCTGGAGAGATTTGGGAGACCATCTATAATGGCTGGGGATAAAACATGGGTCAGTTGTGTGCAAAGTAAGTACTTTACTCACTGTACTATTTCTCTAACCCAAATACAACTCTTTTATTTATTTATTTATTTATTTATTTATTTATTTTTGGGGGCCACACCCAGTGTTGCTCAGGGGTTACTCCTGGCTGTCTGCTCAGAAATAGCTCCTGGCAGGCACAGGGGACCATATGGGACACTGGGATTCGAACCAATCACCTTTGGTCCTGAATCGGCTGCTTGCAAGGCAAACACCGCTGTACTATGTCTCTGGGCCCAAAGGTCTTTTTTTTTTTTTTTCAAGCACAACTCTTTTTTTTTTTTTTTTTTGGTTTTTGGGCCACACCCTTTTGAAGCTCAGGGGTTACTCCTGGCTATGTGCTCAGAAATCACCCCTGGCTTGGGGGGACCATATGGGACACTGGGGGATCGAACCGCAGTCCATCCGCTTGCAAGGCAGACAACTAACCTGTAGCGCCACCTTCCCGGCCCCGTCAAGCACAACTCTTTTTTTTTTTTTTTTTGGGGTTTTGGGCCACACCCAGTAACGCTCAGGGGTTACTCCTGGCTATGTGCTCAGAAGTTGCTCCTGGCTTGGGGGACCATATGGGACACCGGGGGATCGAACCGCGGTCCGTCCAAGGCTAGCGCAGGCAAGGCAGGCACCTTACCTTCAGCGCCACCGCCCGGCCCCAAAACAGGGTTTTTTTGTTTTGTTTTGTTTTGTTTTTGTTTTTTGGGCCACACCCGGTAACGCTCAGGGGTTACTCCTGGCTATGTGCTCAGAAGTTGCTCCTGGCTTGGGGGACCATATGGGACACCGGGGGATCGAACCGCGGTTCGTCCAAGGCTAGCGCAGGCAAGGCAGGCACCTTACCTCTAGCGCCACCGCCCGGCCCTATCCCCACATTTTGAACTCTAAGTTTGATTGGATTGCTAGGAGTGATCTCTTTTTTTTTTTTTTTTTTTTTTTTTTTGGTTTTTGGGCCACACCCGTTTGATGCTCAGGGGTTACTCCTGGTTATGAGCTCAGAAATCGCCCCTGGCTTGGGGAGACCATATGGGATGCCGGGGGATCGAACCACGGTCCGTCCTATGCTAGCGCTTGTAAGGCAGACACCTTACCTCTAGCGCCACCTTCCCGGCCCCAAGCACAACTCTTAACAAACTTAATGAGACTATTTCTAGAACCTTTGCAGTCTTAAGTCACTCACCTAGCTTGTAAGCCATTTTCAAGAAGGAACAAATACATCAAAGTTTATCAGACTAGGAAAAATGGCATGTCAAAAAGTATGAAATGAAAAGCATTTAAAATTTTAAAATATATACCATTGAAATAAGGGCACAATAAGATGAGATATGTTACCCCAAGTCCCTAAAAGGCACTTCAAATTCCAGTTCTTCCTTAGTTAGAGCCTCTACTTTTTCAATAAAATTTTTAAAGGCTGTTTTCAGTTTGTGCCTCATTTCTCGTTCCATCTGCAGAAGAAAATAAAAACAAAACTCAATAACTTCTCATGACTATGTTACCAATAAATGTATCTTACAACACATAAAGTCTCTGCCAGCGGAATCATTCCATAAACAGATTCGGGTGTTTATAAGCTATTATGATTATTAAATTTTGAATCAATCCTACCTCATTACTCTAAATAATACCTGTTCAGCATAGAGGTCATCTCGGTCATGCATATGCTGGTGTTTCCCCAAATCTGTGGTGATCTCTCCCACTTCTGTGTAGAACTGCACATCTGTGTGCCGCTTCTTTCCAAACATGATGGCATTCTGAGGGCAAAAAGCAAAAATGTTGGGGCTGGACTGATACTCATGTGGATCGAGCACTTAGACTTAGTTCAATCACCGGCACCCAAAATAGTTTCACAAACCCTGTCAGGAGTGATCCACAAATACAGATCAACAATGATTAAGCCCTGAGCACCCTAAGTGTAGCCCAAAACTGAAAAAAAGGAACAACAAATATATGCTATAAACTACAACACATAAAAAGATATTACTAGCATAGGGGCTGGAGAGATAGCACAGCGGTATTTGCCTTGCAAGCAGCCAATCCAGGACCTAAGGCGGTTGGTTCAAATTCCGGTGTCCCCCTTGCCTGCCAGGAGCTATTTCTGAGCAGATAGCCAGAAGTAACCCTGAGCACCACCGGGTGTGGCCCAAAAAACCAAAAAAAAAAAAAAAAAAAAAAAAAAAAGGTATTATTAGCATAAATATTGACATTTGGAAAGTTTTGGGGTCATACTCAGATGTTCTCAGGACTTACTCCTTACGAGACCTGTTTTACTATTGCTCAAGTCTCCTGAACACATCTATAATACTAAAGAAAAGCAAAGTACCAAAAAAAAAATTTATGCTGACATCAGAGATAATTTTATTTCTCTTATGTTCTCCCAAAGCCTTGCCAGGAGGAGAAGTTCCTTATTGCAGAGTCAGAAACAAGCCTTGAGTACTTCTGGGTGTGGACAAAACAAATAAAAACAAACAAATTTAAAGTACTCAAAAAATCCTAAAGAAATGAAACAAACAAAAACACTTCACAAAAACTTCCCCAATACCCCCTCTTTCTCCCCCACCACAAAATCCCATAATTGGAAAGTAGAAAGGTTTACCTTGAGGTGAAAGTGCAAAACAATAATCATTTCTCCATCACAGGGTTGGAACAAAGCATGCTTGATATTATTGTATAGAATATCTACTTTGTCTCCCCGAACAGACGTAAAACGGAAACCTGATAGGGGACAAATAAAAAAGGAAAGAATTAAGAATCTGCTTAGATACTAGGTTAGGTGAAATTGCACCGAGACTTTTTTTTCCAGTGCCACACCTGGTGGTGCTTAGTCTGACTCCTGGCTCTGTGTTCAGGGATCATTCCTGCAGTGTTTGGGGGTACTATGTATGGGATACCAGAAATCCAACTCAGGTTGGCAAAAGTAAGGCAAATACCCTACCTGCTTTACTATCACTCTGACTCCTATAATGCACTGCATCTGTTCTGGCTGATCTGAAGAGGTTCAAAGGAAAAGTCAACAGCTATATTGACCATCACCACAGCCTTCTGGCAACACAGTAATGTAAGAGAATTTCTCCCTGAATTTCCCTGAAATATTGCATTAGGCAATCTGTTATTCCTAAAAACATACTCCTAGAGGCAGAGTTAAGAACAAGAGAGATCATTCATACCATTGACATGAGCCTCCAGGGAACCCTGCATTCTCTTTTGGGCAATGTTTGGGCGAATGTACAGATCTTTTAGTTTAGGATTACTTCGGTTGAGATTGATCACCAGTGAGTCTTGTTTCACAATACCCTATGCAAAATAAAAATTAAAATGAATTCTCAAATATCTAACACACTTCTGAAAACCTAAAACATATGTTCTTTAGTACAAAGGTGCTTCGTGTTAGGCTCACCTCCTTCTCTTTCTCTTCTGCTTCCCGTGTCTTATATCGTTTCTGTACTTCTTTTATAATCCGGAAAGCATTCTGAAGGTTCAAGGCTGGTACTGTCTGTTCTCCGGGTGCCTTCATATTTGAAGCTCGATATGTACTGTTGAAAAGGGAAAGCAATTATATACATTTTTTGGAGGGAGGGGGCATTTTCAGCAGTGCTGAGGGGCTGACTTTTAACTCTTACTCAGGGGTGATCATGCCTGATGGTGCTGAGAACCATAAGGGGTGCCACGGATGAATCTGGTTGGCCACAGGCAAGGTAAACACCCTACTAGCTCCAAATGTATACATTTATTAAGGTAGGTAATCTCCATTTGTATATTTTATAACCAGTTTAATATCCTATAGGAGCAAAAAGGTAATTTTGCTCTTATTTACTTTATTCTGGATTGGTGAGACATTGCCTGAAAAACTAACAAACCAAACAAATTAAAAAAATCAAACAAGGGGCCGGAGAGATAGCATGGAGGTAAGGCGTTTGCCTTTCATGCAGGAGGTCATCAGTTCAAATCCCGGCGCCCCATATGGTCCTCTGTGCCTGCCAGGAGCAATTTCTGAGCGTGGAGCCAGAAATAACCCCTGAGCACTGCCGGGTGTGACCCAAAAACCACAAAAAAAAAAAAAAAAAAAAAAAAAAATCAAACAAGGGCCCGGAGAGATAGCAAAGTGGTGTTTGCCTTGCAAGCAGCCGATCCAGGACCAAAGATGGTTGGTTTGAATCCTGATGTCCCATATGATCCCCCGTGCCTGCCAGGAGCTATTTCTGAGCAGACAGCCAGGAGTAACCCCTGAGCACTGCCAGGTGTGGCCCAAAAAACAACAACAAAAAAGAATAAAATGAGTTTCAATTGTATCAAAAACTATACCTATAATCTCTATTATTGGCCTATTCCCCCCCCCCCAAAATCAAACAAGGGGCCGGAGAGATAGCATGGAGGTAAGGCATTTGCCTTGCATGCAGAAGGTTGGTGGTTTGAATCCCGGCATCCCATATAGTCCCCGATGCCTGCCAGGGGCGATTTCTGCCAGGAGTAAGCCCTGAGCGCTGCTGGGTGTAACCCCAAAACAAAACAAAACAAAACAAAACATTCAAACAAAATAAAACAATCTTTTTCTTCTCCTGTAAAGAACATGATGCAGTACTGGGGATGGAGTGGTGGCGCAAGCAGTAGGGTGCTTGTCTTGCACATGCTGACCTAGGATGGACTGCAGTTCGATCCCCCAGCGTCCCATATGGTCTCCCAAGCCAGGAATGATTTCTGAGTGTATAGCCAAGAGTAGACCCTGAGTGTCACAGGGTGTGCCCCCCACCCAAAATACTATACACACTTTTAATCTACTGGATGGTGAAATCATTTTTCTTTTCTTTTTTATGGGAGTAGTGGTAGTGTTGGGTCATACCTGGCTCTGTGTTCATACCCAGTAGTACTTGGAGGAACCACCTGCAATGCCAGGAACGAACCAGGATTGGTTGAATACAATGCAAGTGCCTTAACCCCTATACTATTTCCAGCCCCCAAATCACTTATTTTTCTTTTTTCTTTTTTTCTTTCTTAGGAGGGGGAACCACACCTGCTGGTGCTTAGGGCTCATTCAAGAACCTGCACTGAGGGCTCACTCCAAGTCATACTTGCAGGACCATGTGGGATTCTGGAGACTGAACTCAGGTCAGTGGCATGCAAGGCAAGCCTTCTGCCCACTGTAATAGTGTTCTAGCTCCTCACTTATTTTTCAAATATGTTAGGTCTATAAATTACCATAAATGTTACACTATGAAAGAATAAAATTCCATGTGGCATACAATTACTTATTTGAGATTTATTATTAAATGTGTATTAAGTATAAAATGTTTTTATACTCAAAACTGATAAAAAAAACTAGGGGCTGGAGAGATAGCATGAGGTAGGGCGTTTGCCTTGCAATTAGAAAGTCGGTAGTTCCAATCCCAGCATCCCATATGGTCCCTCGAGCCTGCCAGGAATGATTTCTGAGCACAGAGCACTGCTGGGTGTGACCCCAAAATAAAAAACCCGATAAAACCAAGGTGATCTAAACAAGCAATGTAAGGGGAGGCTTTGTCACCGATTTGATTGGGAAAGCACAGCACAGAAGGAATGTTTCCCAATCAGCAGTGATTTGGGCATGGCTCTTTGCCTAGGGAGGAACTCACATTTCCTTAACAAATGTGGCTTCTGGGTTAGGAAAGATGTTGCCTTCATTCCTGCCCAGAGCACTGCCTGGGCAATAGAAGTTGATTCGCAAGTAAGTATAATCTCCTTCCACGGACATACTTATATTCTGTTTAGAAAAAGAAAAATAATTAAAATAAGAATAAATGTTTTTCCTAGAAAATACTGGTGACTATAGAGACCTTAAATTTAAGTTAGGTGGTGCAACTAGTCTCTAAAACTTAATCTTACTCTAATATAACAGATGGTTCATCTTTTTTAAGAAAACTATGTTTCCATAAACAACAATGATTTTGGGGCTGGGATGGTTTGGGAACAACACTTAAGTGTACTGTGGAGAAAAGACAGACTACTCCCAACTCCGTGCTTGAGTGTCACTCCCCAGAAATTGGGGGGACCATGCCATGGCCTATTGTACATAAGTACATAAAGTATCTTGAAACCCCTAAGTAAACTGAGCTTTGGCTATCATTAAGCTTTTAAGAGTACCAGATGTTCGGTATAGAACTGATTAAAAAATGTTCATGGAGAGACATGCAAATGATGTTTTAGACAAGGTAATTTCTGTACAAAGTGAAAACTGAAAAGGAAAATCTGTAGAAAACCATGGAGAGGCATAATCTAAAAATCCCAATTCAAGTTTTAAGAAACATTTTATATGGAACAGGATTAAAGTTAGTACCTTGATTGTGGCAATATGAAAAGGTGTTGCAATGCCAAACACAGGCATTATTACTGTCTCATATTTCTTATCAATATAGATCTTCATTTCCCGAATATGTGGCTCCTTAGGCATCAAAGATGGGTTTTTATATGACACGTTGGATTTGCGAGCTCTAGATGAGATAATGAAGCATGTTTTGCAAATTTCTGTTAATTTCCACATAACCTAAGACAATCAATCTCCCTGCTCAATGCTAACTTACTTCTGAATCTGCTGTTCTCCTTTCTGTTCAGTCAGTCGCCTCTTTGCTTCCTCATTAAGCTGAGCTGCCAGTTCTTTTTGATGTGCTCTTCGCTTCTCTTCTGCCGTCATCTCATTCTACAGAAAGAAAACTCAAATGATCAGAATATGTGACCCTATGGCAGGATTTCAAGGTTGTTTAAACCAGTAAACTCACTCGGGTTCTTTCGGTAAGTAAGGCTGCCCGAGAACCTCTTCCCAGTAGGTCTTCAGCTTCATCTTTTTCCTCCTCCTCTTCTTCCTCATCCTCATTCTGTGGGGGGAGTCAGAATCAGAAATTTAAGTCTTGGGGCCGGAGACATAGCATGGAGGTAGGGTGTGCAGGACAGTGGTTAGAATCCCAGCATCCCATATGGTCCCTGAGCCTGCCAGGAGCGAGTTCTGAGTGTAGAGCCAAGAGTAACCCCTGGGTGCTGTTGTGTGTGACCCAGAAATCAAAAAAAAAAAAAATTTAAGTCTTAATCTTTGTTTTTATTTTTGTGCCATACTGGGCTGTGCACAGTATTTATTCCTGGTGGTCCCTGTGGGAACCATATAGGGTATAGGGATTGAACCTGGGTGACCTGAATGCAAAGCAAGCACCCAATCCACTATACCAGTGGTTGGCAACCTTTTTTTTTTTCAACTGAGCCAAATCTTGCCAAAACCACGATTGAAATTTTGAGAGCCACACAGGGTGCGCACTGACAGAGGCTAGGAGCAGAGTCCTGACTCCTGGAGCAGCCGCCCGGCACACAGAAGAGCCAAATTAAAAGTGTAAAGAGCCACATGTGGCTCGCAAGCCACAGGTTGACGACCACTGCACTACACTATCACACCAATGCCTCAACTTTTAATTTCTTCAGGCAATATTAGCTATGTTCTTCCCTGAACAAAAACTTCTTTTTGGGGGGAGTGGGGGTCACACCCGGCAGTGCTCAGGGATTACTCCCGGCTCTGCACTCAGAAGTTGCTCCTGGCAGGCTCGGGGGACCATATAGGATGCTGGAACACAAACCGGGGTCTGTCCTGTTTGGCCGTGTGCAAGACAAAAGCCTTACCACTGAGCTATCGCTCCAGCTCCCTGAACAAAAAACATTTCTTTTACTTTTGGTTTTTTGGCCTACTCCTGGTGACGCTCAGGGGTTACTTTTGGCTCTGCACTCAGAAATCGCTCCTGGTTTGGGGGACCATATGGGACGCCGGGGGATGAAACTGCGAACAAAACTTCTTCAACAACTTGGATCATCTTCATCCTACCTTTAGAAAAATTCCCATGTTCTTAACTTTCTTCTTCACAGAAGTGAGAATAGTGGCTGGGCCATCCTAAAATAAAAGGTAAATAAAGGGTAAATAAAGCACTTACACAGAAACACTCACTTTTTAACACTGTATATTGGGGCAAAGAACCTTCTGAATCTTTGACAATGAATTACTACCTTTTTTCCTCTAGACTTCTGATTATAAACATAATTTAAGAGGTACAATTAAGGTAATGGTTAAGAATACAGATAAGATGTGTTCATTTTGGGGCCATACCTAGTGGTGCTCAGGAATTATTCCTGGCAGGCTTGGGGGATGCTGGGGATTGAACCTGGGATGGCTAAATGAAAGGCAAATGCCTGTACTATAGCTCTGGCCCCAGAAAACCTGTTTTCTTTTTACTCTCTCCTTTTATGAAAGTTTATTGTAAAATATTTATCAACATAGTAAGCTGTCACAGATTAAACCCAAGCAAGCACCTTACTTTCTGTACTAATTATTGTTCTGGTCCAAGTAATTCCTACCTTCAAATAAGAACTAAACTTTTTTTGGGGGGTGGGTGTGGGTATCCCACACCCAGCAGCACTCAGGGTTACTCCTGGCTTTGTGCTTAGAAATTGCTCTTGGCAGGGCGGGAGAGTAGCTTGGAGGTAAGACGTTTGCCTTGCATGCAGAAGGATAGTGGTTCGAATCCCGCCATCCCATATGGTCCCCACAGCCTGCCAGGAGTGATTTCTGAGTGTAGAGCCAGGAGTAACTCCTGAGCGCTGCTGGGTGTGACCCAAAAAAACCCCAAAACCAGAAATTGCTCTTGGCAGACTCAGGGAACCATATGGGATGTTGGGGATTGATCCTGGATCAGTCGAGGCAAGGCAAAAGCCTTTTCCGCTGTACTATCATATTGGCCCCAGCATTGAACTTCTGTTTGTTTTGAAGTTCAGAGGTTTCAGGGGTTGTTTCCAATAGTGCTCAGGAGACCACTGAGATGGGGTTCAAACCTGGAGCTCTTTTGCTCTAACCTTCTAAGCTATCTCCCCAACTCTTCACAAAGGCATTCAAGGAAAAGAACAACAAAAACAAAATAACCAGGCCACAAAATGTATCTCAGAAGTCTACGATCGTCCAAGGGTTTAAGAAAGCAATACACACCTCATCCACAAGTACTGTATCTCCAATAAATAGGGCATAAGTTTTCTCTTCTGGTTTCTTCCCTTCTTTGTTAGCCAGATCTGAGAATCCTAAATTGATGCTGAAAACCATCCCTAAAACACCGAAAGAGGAATCACTCTATGATTATAGGACAAAGTATAGATTACATGCAAAAAGGGAGATGATAAATTAAAAAATAAGTATTTTCTTAGGCCAGAAATAGTATAGGACTTAAGGACTTGCATGTGGGCGGCCTCAGTTGAATCCCTGTTACAGTCCCCAGAGCATCTGATGATCATCTCAGGAGAGCATCATGAAGTCCTTAGCACAAGCCAGAAGTAAGCCCAGGGTTGAAGTGATAACAAAGTGATAGGGCATTTGGCTCACATGTGGCCAAACCGGGAAGGACCTAGTTTGATCCCTGGTATCCCATATGGTTCCCCGAGCCTGCCAGGAGCGATTTGTGAGCACAAAGCCAGGAGTAACCCCTGAGGACCGCCAGGTGTGAACCAAAAACTAAAAAAAAAAAAAAAAAGCCCAGAGCACTGTTAGTTGTGGCCCATTTTCTCACCTGCACCCCCCAACAGATGTGGCCCCAAATTCTCCTGCCCCCCCCAAAAAAAAGTGGGGGCAGGAAAATAGTACAGAGGGCAAGGTGCTTGCCTTGCACATGATAAAATCAGATTTGATCCTTGGTACCTCTTATGGTCCCGAGTCACCAGGAATAACCCTGAGCAGAGTCAGGATTAAGCTCTGAACACTGCTGGGTATGGCCCCCAAACAAATAAAATGTATTTTCTAATTGCATGCATAAAAAACTTACCTTTCTTTAGTTTGTACTGATTTTTACTATTAATTACTAAAGAACCTTCTCGGAATTCAATTCCCATGCCAAACCTAAAAAGGAAATGAAAATAGTTTTTTTTAAAAAGGGAAAACATGTTCTCCTGATTGAAGTAGATTCAGTCTTTGTGCCCTAAATACGTTGAACATAATTGTCTCATTAAATAACTCAATGTAATTTATTTTATTGAGCCAAGCTTTTATCTTAGTCATTAAATTTTTTTTTTTTTTTTTTTGGGTTTTTGGACCACACCTGGCGGTGCTCAGTGGTTACTCCTGGCTGTCTGCTCAGAAATAGCTCCTGGCAGGCACGGGGGACCATATGGGACACCGGGATTTGAACCAACCACCTTTGGTCCTGGATCGGCTGCTTGCAAGGCAAACACTGCTGTGCTATCTCTCCGGGCCCAGTCACGAATATTTAATCTTTAACATTCTAATGAAAAATACTCAAGACGTGTGTTTTTCTTTCTCTTTTATGTTTTACACCCAGTGGTGCTCAGGGCTTATCCCTATCTCTGCACTCAGGGATCACTCTTGGTGGGCTTGGGGAATATACGGGATGGCAATGACCAAATCATTGTTGATCACATGTAAGGCAAGTACCTTATCCCTGTACTATCACCCTGACTCCTCTAAATGAATATTACAAAAAAAAAAAAAAAAAAAAGAAATTTAACATAAGAATTTAATTTGCCAATGTGATCCAAAGTGTTTTAAGAAAAAAAATATAGTACGTAACATTTCCTACCATTTATAATTTAATCTTAGGACATATATACACTTATATTACATTGGTCTAGAAAAATATCTATTCTATTCCTAGGATTCAAGTTTTCATCATATTCTCTGATAGTACTGATTTGGAATACAGTTCAACACAAAAGTAACTGGTTAAATCAAAGTTAGTATACTGGACTACATGAAAATGGATGCAGAATTTACATCATAGGATCTTACCCTAAGTTTTTGGTGATTTTGTTCAATAGCTCCGGCTTCTGCTTTTTTACCACATCCATGACTGCATTATAAACATCACAAATCTTCACACCTATCAAGACAGACAGGAAATACTGAAATGTTTTTCATAAGAACAATCCAGGGTAGAGCCAGAGCAATAGCACAGCAGTAGGGCGTTTGCCTTGCAAGCAGCCGATCCAGGATGGACGGTGGTTCGAATCCCAGCATCCCATATGGTCCCTTGAGCCTTCGAGGAGTGATTTCTGAGTGAAGAGCTGGGAGTGACCAAAAAAAGAACCCAGGGGCTGGAGCGATAGCACGGTGGTAGGGCATTTGCCTTGCACGTGGCCAATCCAGGACAGACCTTGGTTAGATCCTCGGCATGCCATATGGTACCCCGAGCCAGGAGGGATTTCGGAGTGCACAGGCAGGAGTAACCCCTGAGCATCATAGGGTGTGGTACAAAAAGCAAAAATAACAAAACCAAACAAACAATAAAACCAGAGGCTGGAGTGATAACATAGCGGGTAGGGAATTTATTTGCTTTGCATATGGCCAATTTATACTCAATCTCTGACATCCCATTTGGTTCCCTGAGCACTGCTAGGAGTAACTCCTGAGCATTACTAGATGTGGCTTAAGCAACCCCTAAAAGAAAGACAATGCACACAGTTTTTTGTGCCAGGGATTATTCTTGGTGGGCTCATGGGACCATATGGGATGCAAAGGATTAAATCTGTGCCAACCATATACAAAACATTATGCCCTACCTGCAGTACTATCACTTGGTTCTCCAAACTCATTTTGATTCTTTTTATAAAGTACCTCAATATGTGAATAAAGGAATATAGCTGCAAGAATGGCAGTGCTTAGAAATTTTCATTTCTAAAAACGATATAGATAAAGGATTGGAAGAATATACAGTGGTTAAGGCTCTTACCTTGCATACAGGAGATCCAGGTTTGATTCCTGGCACAACATATAGTTCCTCAAGTTCGAATTAAGAGTGATCCCTGAACAGAGCCAGTAGTAAAAAACCCTTGGGGCCGGTGAGGTGGCGCTAGAGGTAAGGTGTCTGCCTTGCAAGCGCTAGCCAAGGAAGGACCGTGGTTCGATCCCTCAGCGTCCCATAAGGTCCCCCCAAGCCAGGGGCAATTTCTGAGCGCTTAGCAAGGTGTAACCCCTGAGCATCAAACGGGTGTGGCCCGAAAAAACAAAAACAAAACAAAACAAAAAAAACCTTGAGTCACCCAGGGACCAGGCAGTTAGTTTAAAGGCTGCAACTTACACATGTGCCCACATGGCACAGGTGGGCAGAGCCCTGGTTGCTCACTGTTGGGTTGAGCATTAAACTATCCACCTCACAGTTATATCAACAGTAGTCCCTGGATTCACCCTCTTTACTAGTTAAGATACACCACAAATACAAAACAGCTATACCCAGCAATGTGCAGGGGTTACTCCTGGCAGTGTTCGGGGTATCTATCATATGTGGTCTCCATGATGGGTCAGTGATTGGCTGTGTGCTAGGAAAGCTCCCTATCCACTATACAATCTAACTGATCTCCCAGTCATTTCTTAATCTAGGGGATGCCAGAATACAGTGGAAAAAATGTTTAACAATTAACACTAATATTACAATAAGTTTTGGGCCAGAAAGGTGGCGCTAGAGGTAAGGTGTCTGCCTTGCAAGCGCTAGCGTAGGATGGACCGTGGTTCGATCCCCTGGTGTCCCATATGGTCCCCCCAAGCCAGGAGCGATTTCTGAGCGCATAGCCAGGAGTAACCCCTGAGCGTCAAACGGGTGTGGTCCAAAAACAAAAACAAAAAAATTACAGTAAGTTTTTATTTTTGCTTCATAGTTAAATAGCATGGTTACAATAGTGTGAACATTTATGCCTTTTTTTTTTTTTTGCTTTTTGGGCTATATCCGGTGGCACTCAGGGATTTATTTCTGGCTCTGCACTCAGAAATTACTCTTAGCAGGGCCAGAGAGATAGCATGGAGGTAGGAAGTTTGCCTGGCATGCAGAAGAATGGTGGCTCAAATTGCGGCAGCCCATATGGTTCCTTGAGCCTTCCGGGAGCAATTTCTGAGCATAGAGCCAGGACTAACCCCTAAGCACTGCCTGGTGTGAACCAAAACCAAAATAAAACAAATTGAAAAAGAAATTACTCTTAGCAGGCTTGGGGGAACCGTATCGGATACTGGGGATCAAACCTGGGTCAACCACCTACAAGGCAAATGCCCAACCCTGCTGTGTTATCACTCCAGCCCCAACATTTATATTTTGATGTAGTTATCATACCTCACCACCACCACTGTGCCCAAGACCTAGCCTAATAAGTACTGGTATATATTTTGCCTGTTTTGTTTTACCTTGGGGTCACACAGTACTCAGGACTTAATCCTTACTCTGTACTCAGTAATTACTCCTAGTGGGCTCAGGGGACCATATGGGGTGCCAGGGATTGAACCTGGGTGAGCACATGCAACCACCATATTCTAGCCCCCAAATATACATATTCCAAACAGTTAAAAAACAGAAGTACTACTGATCTCTAGCTTTAATTTCTCAGGATCTAGAATATTAATATATAATTTAATCAGAATTTAGAGACTGTAGCTTCAAAAGCTATCTGAGGGAATTTTACTTTCATTAACTGACTTATGCTTATTACTGCCAATAGGACTTGATTTGAGATATTACTACACAGAAACTGTCTGGAAGCTAGGGTATCATAGACATGCCAAAAAAGTGGCTTAAAGGCGGTGAACATAAAGTACTATTTAGCCAAGACTAAGTCTCTCAAGGGGAATAAGGTGCTATATACTTTGTTTTCTTCAGAAGTGGTAGGCTGGTTAGCAGAATTATTAGTTTTTTTAATATGAAGCTAAAATATCTGGTTCCGGGGCCGGAGAGATAGCCTGGAGGAAAGGCGTCTGCCTACCAGGCAGGACAGTGGTTCGAATCCCGGCATACCATATGGTCCCCCCCATTGCCTGCCAGGAGTGATTTCTGAGCATAGAGCTAGGAGTAACCCCTGAGTGCTGCCGGGTGTGACCCCAAAACAAAACAATTAAAAAAAAAAAAAGAGAAAAATAAAATATCTGGTTACATACAATGTGGGACTGAAATAATATTTACTGGTGATCAAGTTCTTAAAACTTTCTGAAGATTAGGTTATGGTATTTTACAAAGATATGTACATATAGGGCCCGGGCAGTGGTGCTAGAGGTAAGGTGCCTGCCTTGCCTGGACTGCGGTTCGATCCCCCGGTGTCCCACATGGTCCCCCAAACCAGGAGTGACTTCTGAGCACATAGCCAGGAGTAACCCCTGAGCGTCACCGGGTGTGGCCCAAAAACAAAAACAAAAAGATATATACATATAGCCTAGACAGTTTATAAAACCACAACAATCATTTAAGCCTATAAGCAGATTCAAGAACTAAATGCTTGCATGATATGATGCCACTGAAAACTCATTTTATTTTCAGCACAAGTCTTGGGAATAAAAACTTAAATCAATACTAATGTTCTTATTTGGTTTTGTGCCATGCCCAGTGTTGCTCAGTGGTAATACTCAATTCTTAGTTTTTGTTTTTGTTTTTGGTTTTTGGGCCACACCCGGCAGTGCTCAGGGGTTACTCCTGGCTGTCTGCTCAGAAATAGCTCCTGGCAGGCACGGGGGACCATATAGGACACCGGGATTTGAACCATCCACCTTTGGTCCTGGATCAGCTGCTTGCAAGACAAATGCCGCTGTGCTCCAGGCCCCAATTCTTAGTTTTTTAAAATAAATTCTTTAATTGAATCACCATGAGATACACAAAGTTATTTATGATTGAGATTCAGTCATACAATGTACAACATCCTTCACCAGTGTACATTTCCCACCATGCCCTCCTGCCCTCCTTCCTGCCCGCCTCTGTGGTAGACATTTTCTTTCTCCCCTTCTTTCTTTTTTTCCTTCTAGATATTGCGTAAAATTCTTTGCCCAACAATGCTCAGGGGGATGCTCAGGGGACAAAAACAATGTTATGGATTGAACCTAGGCTACTTTCTTCCAAAGCAAGAACTCTTGCTCTCTAGGCCTTAATGACATTATTGTTCCACGATTTTCAAATTTTCTCCACGGTACCTTACCATGTCTTAATTCCTTTAACATCTCCTCTTGAAGCTGGATCAAAAAGTTGTAATTGTCTTGAACCTCCTGAGAAGGGTCAACCATCAAGGTGCGAACAAGGTTGGAACAGTAAGATTTGAAGCGAATACCCATGGCACAAGTGATGGCCCCAAAGTGCATGTGATTCTTATCACTGAAGCCAAAGAAGAAAGCGTTTCATTAGCAATACTAGTAAATGCTTAATATCACTGAAATTATAGCATCTAAGATGATTACCTTTTCCTCTCATAAACCAAAATGTGGCAGAATAGAAATCTTAAAAAAAAATTTTTAATGAGCCCTCCTGGTTGTGCTCATCAGGGCTTATTCCTGGCTCTGTACTCAGGAATCACTCCAGGCAGGGCTCAAGGGGGTCACATGAGATGCTGCTGGGGATTAAACATGGGTCGGTTGCATGCAAGATAAGTGCCCCAGCTTCTGTACTATCACTCCAATTTAATTTAAAAACAAAAAAAAAAAGTTTGTTAAAAGGCCAAAGAATAAAATTAGTGATCAGATCTTTTAGAACAAAAATTCAGTTAACTAGAGCAATAGTATAGCAGGTAAGGAACTTGCTTTCCCTTGTATGCAGCCAACCTGCTTAGATTCCTAAAGGCAGAGCCAGATATAATCTCTGAGCAATGTGGGGTGTGAACCCAAAATAACAAAAGTTAAAATCAAGAATACTTTGAATTTTATTATGATCTAACATTATGGCGTTGGGGAGTCACTTATCTATTGGATCAGTAGAAACAGCAATAAATACCCTCAGACTAACCATTAACTATTTTCTTTTTTTCTTTCTTTTTGGTTTTTGGGCCACACCCAGAGGTACTCAGGGGTTCCTCCTGGCTATCTGCTCAGAAATAGCTCCTGGCAGGCACGGGGGACCATATGAGATGCCGGGATTCGAACCAACCACCTTAGGTTCTGGATCGGCTGTTTGCAAGGCAAATGCCACTGTGCTATCTCTCCGGCCCACCATTGACTATTTTCTAAACCTGAAAGGGGTAGACCAGAATTCAGCAAATAGGGTGCTTGTCATACACATAGCTGAGGAGGCTTTCGTCCCTGACACTGCATATGGCTCCTCAAGCACAGGCAGGTGTGGTCCTGCCTTGGGGTGTGTGTGTGTGCAGGAGGAATTATTACCATTATAAAATACCCATCTACAAAGACTATTTTTAGTCTTGCTTTGTTTTGTGTCATACCCAGCAGTACTCAGGAGTTACTCCAAGCTCTGTGCTTGAGGATTTCCCCAAATGATGTCTGGGAATCATGCAGTACAGTACCAGGTATAAAACTGAGGCCTCCTGCTTGCAAATTATGCCCTTAAGCCCACTGAGCTCTCTTCCCAGCCCTATTAAGATTTTAAGGTTTGTTATAACAAGCTTTGTGCTTTTTTAAATAACTACAACCATATGATCAATTAACAAAAGAAATAAAATAAGCATACATAAGAGACGACAGGTACACAATGTAAGACAAATGGTTAGTATGTCACTTCCAAACTTAAAAAATAAAGCTTATAAATGTCTAACAACTTAATGTCTTTCAATATATATTTTTAGCTATGATTACTCTGGCTGCTTAAATTCCTGTAACATGGCTATCTTTACTATTGCTAGGTATTTCTAAATTTCTGCCAACACACTCAATAAATTTAAATTTATTTGCTGGCTTTGACTGCTTAAATTTTTTTGTTTTATTTTTTTTTGGGTCATACTTGGCAGTGCTCAGGGGTTATTCTGCATCTGCACTCAAGTATTACTACTGGTAAGTTTGGAAGACCAGATAGATTTAATCCAAGTCAAAACCCAGGTTGGCTGCATACAAGGCAAGTGCCCTACTCACTATACTTAGCTGCATAAATTCTTATCTTTAGACATTGGAAGCAGCTTCATATTACTCCCGAATCATTTTAACATGACCCTGAGGGTTTTTTTCCCTTGACTACTACTTAAAAACAAAACAAAACAAAACAAAACAAAAACAACCCAATGAAACCCCTCCATTAAAATAATTCTTTTTTTCTTTAGTAAACTGGTTTGTTATTGATAGTTGAATTTTAGGCGCATAATATTTCAACACAAATTCTACCACCTACATTAACTCTCATCATCAGTATTTCTATACTCTCTGTTCTACCTCAAAATCTAATTAATAATAATAATGTTTTGTTTTTTGTTTTTGGGCCACATCTGGCGGCACTCTAGGGCTATTCCTGGTTATGCGCTAAGAAATTATTCCTGGTAGGTTTGAGGGACTATATGGGTTCCTGGGGATAGAACCTAGGCTGGACACATACAAGGCTAAAATACCTTATCTAATGTGCTATAGCTCAGGCCTCCAACACTTTAAAAAAAAAAAAAAACAAAAAACAAGTGCCTTCAAAATGAAGGCGTTATAATTTTATATTCATATATATATATTTCAGGTGTACAATGGTCCAACACCAGTCTCACCACTGATGTTCCCAGGTTCCCTCTTACTTTCATTTGTTTATTTTTTTGGTCAAACCTGATGGCACTCAGGGGTTATTTTGGCTCTGTGCTCAGAAATTGCTCCCGGCAAGCTTGGGGGACCATATGGGATGCCAGGGATCAAGCCCACGTCCATCCCGGATTGGCTTGGTGCAAGGCAAATGCCATACTACTGTGCTAATAACTCCAGCTCCCCCCTCACTTTCAAATATATCTTGATAGGCACATTTTTGAGTGTCACAAAAATGAAACAGACTAAAGGTTGACATCTATTGTATTCTGAAAGTTAAGAACCCTCCTACTTACCTCACCACACTGAACTTAAGGTTATAATTGCCACCACTCTGAATAATAGGAGGGTAACACATTTCCACAGTAGAAGGATCTGCCCCAGCTAGATATTTCTTCTCTTCAATGGCCTTTTCCACAGACTCAGCTAATTTGCTATGTCGAACTTTCTGTAAGTAAACCCATGAATAAAACAATATTTACTCGAGGGATACAAGTGGGGATCTGGGTTTATGCACTATATATTGCTGTACACACCAAGCAAATTTAGAAAATATGTAGGATTCAGAGATACTCATGGAACTCACAAGCAAAATACAGGACAACCTCAAGAAGATAGCACAAATTTATAATTATCTTTGAGAGCTAGCACAATTATACACCATAACTTTTTCTTTTTTTCTTTTTTTTTTTTTTGGTTTTTGGGCCACACCCGTTTGACGCTCAGGGGTTACTCCTGGCTATGTGCTCAGAAATCGCCCCTGTCTTGGGGGGACCATATGGGACGCCGGGGGATCGAACCGCGGTCCTTCCTTGGCTAGCGCTTGCAAGGCAGACACCTTACCTCCAGCGCCACCTACCCGGCCCCTCCATAACTTAAGTGTCAAAGGTTTAATTTCATGGAGGAAAAAAAAGATTTATTTATTTATTTATTTATTTATTTTCGTTTTTTGGGTCACACCCGACAGTGCTCAAGGGTTCCTACTGGGCTCTACGCTCAAAAATCGCTCCTTGCAGGCTTGGGGGACCATATGGGATGCCGGGATTCAAACCACCATCTTTCTGCATGCAAGGCAAACAGCCTGCCTCCATGTTATCTCTCTAGCCCCGGAAAAAGAAAGTTTTAATTTCTCAAGATAAAAATAGATTAAAAGCCTCAACAACAAAATACCCCATACAATATTGAACGACAAATAATTTTCTGCTTCATTAAAAAGGTAAAGACTGGAGCCGGAGAGATAGCATGGAGGTAAGGCGTTTGCCTTTCATGCAGGAGGTCATCAGTTCGAATCCCGGCGTCCCATATGGTCCCCCGTGCCTGCCAGGAGCAATTTCTGAGCATGGAGCCAGGAATAACCCCTGAGCACTGCCGGGTGTGACCCAAAAACCACACACACACAAAAAAAGGTAAAGACTTTCTTCACCATTTACCTCATCTGCATCAACTATTTCCATGACTCTATCCTTGAAGAACTTGTTGAAGACTTCAGAAGTGATGCTGGCAGCTTTCTTCATTAAGTTGAGTTCTCCATCTTCCTTTACAGCAATGGTGTAGGCCACAACTGCACTGATATCTATCTGTAGCCAAAGTGGTGATAGTTTATAACATGCGCTATGAAACAACAATAAAAAAACCCAACACATCAAAAAGCATCTCTCTAGGGGCTGGAAGACACTGCAAGGGGTCCATAGATACATGATCTATATGAATGGCTGAGTTTAATCCCCAGCACTTCATTCCCCATAAGCATCAAGTGTAGCTCTGATGGACTCTATTAAGCAATGAACTTAGGAAAATCCTCTCCACTCCATCAAAAAAGTCTATCTGTAAACTGGAGTATTGTCATTGATAGTCAACAGTCATGAGTAGATATCTAAAAAAATACTTTTTAATGAAGTAAAATAGTCCTACTAGGGAGAAGACTAGTAAGAAGATTGTAATTCTCCTTACACATCAAGAAAGCAAGGAATGCAAAGTAAAGAAAATGTGTGCTCTAAAGAAAATTGGCTACCCCATGAGGAATGCTGGTAAAAGAGACCACATACCCAAAGGAGGGCACCTGAGTGGGAGTGTGTCAAAAGTTGTATAACCCAATTACTAGAGGGATGGAAGCCAATTCTAGATGGAGTGCACCGTAAAGTAGAAAAGTTATGTACCAAGAGGACACTCTAGAATGGTGTGGACACAGTACACAGTGAAGTGAAATAGTCTCTTCTTGGATTAAACAAACATTTAAAATTAGTTTTTACCTGACCTTTGCATGTATTCTAAGATGTATTAAACTAGAGACATTTAATATGTGAATACTTCTTTATATTTGGGCCATACCCAGCAGTATTCAGGATTTAAAATCCAGGTAGGGCTCAAGGGACCATATGTGGTGCTGGGGATCAAAACTGGATTGACTCCATGATAGGCAGCACCTTACTGTTGTACTATCTCTCTGACCCTGTAAATACTTCTGTGTGAAAATTTTTGTGAATGATGAAGAAATGCAGGAGCTAAGTGGGAAAAGTAGAAAATTTCTATTTTTTGAAAGAGATTTGTCTTAGTATCCCTCTGATAAATGAACTATCTCCTGAACATCTCCAGTGAAAAGTAAAAAACTGATTTACTTTACCAAAGGGATTAAGTGGAAATGTGAACATTTAAAGCATTTTCCCCAAACAAATTCTCCATACTGTTATGCAAGTCACACTTTCAACCTCTCAGCTCTTAAGTGCTGTCTCTGGGATAGTCTTACTTTGTCAAAGCCCTCTTTGCTGAGGCAGTCATTCCAGCTCTTCATGAACTCTCCAGGAAATCTGTCTTTGCTGAATACACCAATCTTTTTGCCATTCTTGCTCTCTTTAATAGCTTCAATCATTTTGTCAAAACTGTTCTTATTACTTTCATTCTGTCCATGCCACAGGGAAGAAAGGTGGTTATTCAGCATTAGAATTAGATTGGGGGGGGGGAATGCAGGATGGGGCACACCCAGCAGTTACTCCTGGCACTAAGCTCAGAAATTACTCTTGGTAAGCTAAGGGAACAATATGGGATGTCGGGGATTGAACCCAGGCCGCCCATATGCACGGCAAATGCCCTACCTACTGTGCTATTGTTCTGGCCCCAAAATCAATAGTTTTAATAGTAATAGGCATTGATAAAAATTCTAAACTGTAAAAAATAAATTCTCCCCCTTATGCCCTACCTATTCCTTAGAGCAGTATGTAATACACCAGAAGTTAACACAAAATGTCTTTGGATACTTTTATACAAGTAGGGCCATATATATAAGTTGGCAAGACTCTTTTTTAAGAGTAGGTAAAAATTCAGACATAGAGAAAACAATATTCTGAGAAAAAAAGATCTATGTAAGGAGAGCATTGTAAAATTACCCCAATGCACTGTATTTCCAACCCCAGGTGAATGGGTCTGAAGCAGGGTCACTGCATGAAATAATCCAGACCAGGCTGAGGGTGAAACATGTATCATCTGGCAATCATATACCTCATATGAAGAGCAAGCTGACTGCCAGAACGCTCAGGATATCCTGAGCCAATCTGCCCTGATTTGCATGTAAGACAATCTCTATTTTTGGGTAGAACCAAGTTGTAAACAAATACAAAGGAACCAGGGATGATCTTTGTTTTGGGTAAAACAAGGTACAGTCTAACAAGCATTATGATGCCCCAACTCCTCCAAATATCACATCTGAGAGCCAGAGAGATGACTCAAAGGCTAGATTTGAATTCTAGGACCAGTCCTCCCACTATGGTCCTATGAGCTCCAAAACAAAAATTACATTTGATAAAAACTGGAAGTAAACTAAATTTTTCCACTTTGGGAGACTGGTGGAGTCTTCAACTAGATATATGTACTTTTCCCCTCTGGAGAAGCTAGTGTCTTCTTGATAATCCTCTAAATAAAACTCATCGAAGTTCATTGACGTTTCCTTAAGAATATTTAACGTTATTTGTTCTAGTTAACATTCAGACAGGACCACATGGCTTCTCAAGTGGTGCCAGGAGTGTCCCACAGCGTCTGAGCAAGACTAAGTTCTTGGGCTCTGAACCACTGAACCACCAGTCAGCTGAGACCATGTATCAATGGAGTGGTCCCAAGGGCCCAAAGCAACACTTTAAGAGGCCCTCTACTTTTCCAAGATTCAGGCAATTAGCTATAAAGATAGCTCTAAGGATGGAGCAAATGGATGTTCTTTCTTTGGCACTAAAAATTCCAAGCATAGCACAGTATAATCCTAGAGTGTAAGATGATATCAGCTATTAACCCAAAACAAAGGCACCCCTAGGATCGAAGCACCTTTTGGATTGGTCCCTTATCCAACCTGTTCTCCACTCCAAGATGTGAACTTTCACTTCCCAATAAAGACACCAGGTCTCATGGAGATATGCGTGGAGTTTCAGTTTTCCACAACTGGGCTATTCTGACTGCTGGCCTTAGTGCTGGCCTTAGTGGTAGGAGTGGAACGCTTTTGGTGGAATTTTCCTGAATCTGTGCCATCCCACTCAACTTTGTATGAATTATTTCCTGTGTAGGCATTTGCTCCCAAACCATTGTCTCCCCAATCCCTTGTGATTGGGTCAGGAGGCTTTGGCTTCACCTGAGCACAGAGCCAGTAGTAGCCCCAAGCACTGGGGCATGTGGAACTGGTTGGTGCTGGTCCTGAACCTTCAGGTTGGCTGAATATACAATACCAGGCATGGGCCCCAGGCCATGGAGGTTAACATAAGAAAGGAGAGGGTTACAAAGCTCTTTACTTCCTAGTAATAAAAACAACAGAACTTTGTAATTATAACCATAGTCATCTAAAGTCTTCCTCTTAAGAGTTTCAAATTCCCAGGAAAAATTCTATTTATACTTTAAAAGGTTCTTTCACATTTATGATACTTAAAAAAAAAAAAATCAGTTCTGACCTTTTCTCGTATCAGCAGTGTGATGGCAGGAGCTCCGTTAGCATTCTCATTGCCCTTAGTGTTAGCGATCTGCTTTAAGAACTCCACTTTTTTCTTGCTGGCCATAAAGATGATTTTCTCATCACAAAACACCATTATAGTATCAGTTAATTCATACCCAAAGAGCCATGTCTATTAAAAAAAAAAACCAACAACAGTATTTACAGATTTAAAAAGAACAAAATTAATGGACTTACATAGGAATATTTATATACTAAGAGAATTAACTCCAAAATACTGAGTAGGATGTAGATTAAAATAAAATAAGACTGGCCAAGAGTTACTAGAAGTGAAAAATGGGATTGTAGAGCAGGCATATGGAGTAGGTAAATTAAAGCAAATAAAATGTTACTTTCGTGATTTTTCTGTTTGAAAGATTCTGTAAAAGAAAACTACCACAAATAATGTGATTATTTGTGTTAATTGTAATACTGTTTATTAGGACAGAAACACAAATATATAGTAGCACCTTGGGGAACTGTGCATCCTAACTTCCCCAAAGACTGGTTGTTTATCATTTATTTCCAATTTTTATTTTCAGCAATGCTTAACCATTAGATTAAGCCGAAGGTAACTTGAAGCAAGTACCACAAAAATGTAAAGGCCATCTACTATCTTTTTTTTATTTTTGGGTCACACCCAGCAACACTTGGGTTACTCTTGGCTCTGTGCTCAGAAATTGCTCCTGGCAGGCACAGGGGACCATATGGGATACTGGGATTCAAGTGCTGTCCACCCTGAATGAGCTGCTTGCAAGGCAAACACCCTACCATTGTGCTATCTCTCTGGCCCCAGGCCTTCCACTTTCTTTCCTTTCTCTATTCTTTTAGCTTTACTAGCTGGAGCCCTAAACAAAAAAAAATTTTTTTTTTTTTTTTTTTTGGTTTTTGGGTCACACCCGGCAGTGCTCAGGGGTTACTCCTGGCTCCATGCTCAGAAATCGCTCCTGGCAGGCACGGGGGACCACATGAGATGCCGGGATTTGAACCAATGACCTTCTGCATGAAAGGCAAATGCCTTACCTCCATGCTATCTCTCCGGCCCCTAAACAAACAAAAAAAAAATTTGGGGTTCTGGGCCACAACCAGTCGTGTTCAAGGCTTAGGGGGCTATATGGGATGCCAAGGCTAGAACCCAGATCTACCTCATCCAAGGCAAGTGATCCACCTGCTATACTATTGCTCTAGCCCCAACTCTAGCTACTTTTATATAAGGAACACAAGGAATATACACTAAAATGGGGGAAAAAAAGACCGTAAAAAAACTCCTTAAGATTTTAGAAGAGATGGGGCCAAAGTGGTGGTGCAATGGTAGGGCATTTGCTTTGCACGCGGCTGACCCAGGATAGTCTGTGGTTTGATGCCCCAGCATCCCATATGATCCCCCAAGCCAGGAGGGATTTCTGAGCCCAGAGCCAGGAGTAGCCCTGAGCATCACTGGGTGTGGCCCAAAAACCAGAAGAAAAAAAAAGATTTTAGAAGAGAAAACAAAGTATTACCTATATCTATTTTTTCTTATCTCTCTTATGTATTTTTTTTTAATTCTGGGGAACAAACCCAAGTTCTTATACTTGTGAACTTAGTGAAGCATGTTTTCTACCACTGAGTTACCTCCCTAGTCACAAAAGAAACATATTTCAGTTAAGTACTGCTACTCAGGTTTTTATCATAAAAAAAATCCACCACATTTTATCTACTTCTTTATTTTCACTAATGGTCTAAATCAATGTGGTTCACTGAGTTTTTTGTGACTATGGAATACTTTCAGTGTTTTCTAAGATGGTGGCTAATGTTGAGTACTTGAAACCTGAGGTGGAGGGATTAATTTTTAACAGGGTTATTGGCTACCAGACTAAACAAGCATGGGAGATGTTTCAATGTCTCAAAGTAAACACTGCGGTAACCCTTTCACTCACTTGTAAGGCAGTTGATTTGGCATAAACAATTTCTTCATCAACTCCCACTGATACAACAATAGCATCAACACTGGCATACTCATCTTCTCCTTTCTGAAAAATAAAGATACATAATTCCGTCACTTTTCTTTTACACTAACAAAACAGGAACAGACTTCAGACTTTAGCATTTACCCAAAATATGTTAGAGCATGTTTTTCAAAATATACATTCAAAGTTTAAATCACAAATTTGCTTTCATCACTGCCATTAATCTTTTTGGTTTTTTTTTTTTTTACACACCGGGGTTACTCCTAGTTTTGGACTCAAATATAATGGTAGGGCATTTGCCTGGCATGTGGCCGACCTGGGAGGGACCCGGTTTGATTCCTGGCATCCCATATGTCCCCCAGTCTGGCAGGGGCAATTTCTTTTTTTTACTTTTATTTTATTTTTGGTCACACCTAGCAGCGCTCAGGGGACCATATGGAATGCCGGGATTTGAACCACCGACCTTCTGATTGCAAGGCAAACGCCTTACTGCCATGCTATCTCTCTGGCCACTACCAGGGGCAATTTCTGAGTGCAGTCTGAGTAACCCCAGAGCACTGCTGAATGTAGCCCAAAAATGAATCAATTAGTATATAAATAAAGTTTAAAAAAAACTGCATCTATCCTGGGTCAGCCATACAAGGCAAATACCCTACCGTTGAGCTACCATTCTCACCCCATAATCTTTTCAATTGTTTTAATTCTTTTGTTTGTTTGTTTGTTTGTTTGTGGGTCACACCTGGCGGTGCTCAGGGGTTACTCCTGGCTGTCTGCTCAGAAATAGCTCCTGGCAGGCACGGGGGACCATATGGGACACCGGGATTCAAACCAACCACCTTTGGTCCTGGACCAGCTGCTTGCAAGGCAAACACCGCTGTGCTATCTCTCTGGGCCCCTTAATTCTTTTTTTTAAAAACTTTCCTTGGTCCCAAATTTTATAATTTAACACTAAGTAAGGAGCAATTTTTTTTTTGGGGGGGGGGGGGCTCACACCCGGCAGTGCTCAGGGGTTACTCCTGGCTCTACGCTCAGAAATCGCCCCTGGAAGGCACGGGGGACCATATGGAATGCTGGGATTCAAGCCACCGTCCTTCTGCATGGAAGGCAAACACCTTCCCTCCATCCTATCTCGCCGGCCCCAGTAAGAAGCAATTTTTAAAAAGTTAATTCTAACACTTAAAACTCTTTTCTTGAAATAAAATTTACATACAAAATGAAAAGAAAAGCAAAAAGTTTTGCTGAATGTATGCAAAGCAGGGTTCAATGTGGGCCACCATATGGTTCCATGATCACTGCAACATGAGTCCAGAGCAACAGGAGCCAGGAGTAGGCCTGTGAACACAACAATGTGCATCTTTTTAATTTTCGGCTAAGTGTCTTAGATCCTTTGTTAATTCTGGAACTAGAAAGTGTACTGTAAAAGTCCTTTTTTATATTCCAGTTATGAGTCTCATCACATTTTGATCTGTAAATTTCCTCCCACCCATACTGCAATCCTGGTGGCAATGATATTTGTGATTCCCTGGCAAGTGTGAGAGTCTCAGTGAGCATCACAACTAATTGTGCAAGCACTGCAAAAAAGTGTGTACTTCCTAGTACTGTAATTAAAGTGTGCCAAAGAATCAAAACTAGAATTCAAGATACCAATGAAGCCACAACTAAAGTGTATGCACTACAACACTGTGTGCATGATACCCCCATCATAATACAAAATTAAAACAGATCAGAGGATTGGCATTTGGAGGCTCCTTAGAGCCTTAGTCAAGTTTACAATGTCTACTCCAGAGGTGGCGAACACGTGGCTCTTAAGCCGCAAGCGGCTCTTTGCCTCCTATCATTATTTTGTATACTGTGGCTCTTTGCCAAGTTTGGATTTTGTTCTGCTGCTTCTGAGGAGGGAATTTTGAGGAGAGATCTCCAAGCGTGTAGTCCCGCCATACCCCAGGCTGCGTCATCCTGTCTCCCATTCCTTGGAAACAACTGCATGGGCCAGCGAGTGGGAAGACCCGTGTCACATGTTGAGTCACATCTTGCCAGTTAGTTCTTAGTGTGGAGGACGCAGCACACCCTTACCATCACTGCAGGATTTTTACCCTCACTCCAAACGGCAAAATGCAATATGTGTTTATATGCTTGTGTGTGTTTGTTTTGGCAGGTCACTGTGTGGTGTGGCTCTCTGACTCTCATAGTTTAAAATTTTGGCTCTTCGTGTCGAACTTGTTCGCCACCCTGGTATACTCTAATGTGAAGGGAAAAAATTTCATTACATTTGAATTGTTGCTAAAAGGAATCCAAATGATAGCAATGAAGGGTTCTGCTAACTATCTCTACCACAACATAGTATTTAACTCCCTAAAGTTATCACCTGAAGATTATTTTAAGGAAATGCATTTGTATAAATACCTTTTTTGGTTTTTTTGGGGGGTCCACACCCAGCAGCACTCAGGGGACCATATAGGATGCTGGGATTTGAACCACCATCCTTCTGCATTCAAGGCAAAACACTCTACCTCCAGGCTAGCTTTCTAGCCCCCTAAATATCTTTTTAAAAAAACTTTATTGATTAATTTTTGGGCCACAACCAGCGGTGCTCAGGGGTCACTCCTGGCTCTGAACTCAGTAATTGCCCTTGGCAGGCTGGGGGACCATATGTGAAGCTGGGAATTAAACCAGGTCCCTCCTGGGTCAGTTGCATGCATGGCAAACACCCTACCTCTGTGCTATTTCTCTGGCCCCATTTGTACAAATATCTGAATAACAAAATTGAACTGGCCATTTAAAGCAGATATCTGACATATATTTCTTCAGTCTGAATAATGCAAGCCTGTCAGTTCCAGGAAAATCAAAGATGTTTAATGATGTATGTGTTCAATGATTAAAAAAGAAAAGGAACTTAAAAACAAACTGAGGCACCACATGTGCTCTCTAGTCCCATGAACATGGTCCCTATATGCACGATGTCACCAGCATCTTCCCCTCCTGAGATGTATGCTTTCCTACTTTAAAGCTGGTTGTGTCCTGTACAGGGCTCTCTCCACCTTTGGAGAAGCCTGTGTTCTCTCATGAGTGCATTATTCTTTCCCTTTCTTTTCTTTTTTTTGGGTTTTGTTTTTGGGCCACACCCATTGACACTCAGGGGTTACTCCTGGTTAAGCACTCAGAAATCGCTCCTGGCTTGGGGGGACCATATGGGACACCAGGGGATCGAACCAGGATCCATCCTAGGCTGCCAAGGGCAATGGTAATGCAGATGCCTTACCATTCCGGCCCCTATTCTTTTCCTTTCTTATCCTCTCTCACCTTCCTCAGTACCTTCAAATAAAGCCTATTTTTACTTAAAACAACACCACCACCACAAAAACAAACTCCAAATCCCAACCACCCTGAATTTTGGGACTGGTTAATGGGTTCAACGTAACTGTAGGCCTGAGTTTAGTTCCTGACAAGGCTCAGTCCCTTGAAACTGCTGAGTGGCCCGAGTAGTTTGATGTAAAAAAAAAAAAAAAAAAAAAAAAAAAAAACTATTAAGCAAAAAAAAAAAATGTAAACAACTTTATCTGTAACTGTGAAAGTGACTATTTTACTACTCACTCTCTGGCAAGATCAAGTAATATTTCTGCCAGTGGGCCACATTATTAAGCAGTTCTTACGGACTATTTCCAGTACAGTGATGGGAAAGTATGCCAGGATCCATCATAGGGCTCCCCAGTAAAGTACAGTCTCTGGGCACCAGCCTCCTATCTCTTGGGCCAGATCAATGGTGATATTAACAGACATAGCTTTCTTATGGCTTATACTAGCATTTACATTATATGTAAACATTTATGAAAATCTGTACAACTAACAGAACCAATATTTTCCAAATGGCTCAATTTTTATAAAATCATACATGAGGGGCTGGAGCGGTGTTGCAAGTGGTAAGGCGTCTGCCTTGCCTGTGCTAGCCTAGGATGGACCACAGTTTGATCCCCCGGGGTCTCATATGGTCCCCCAAGCCAGGAGCAATTTCTGAGTGCATAAGTCAGGAATAACCTCTGAGTGTCACCTGATGTGGTTCAAAAAGCAAAAACAAAAATAACAAAACATACATGAAGAATCAAAGGTGCAAATCAGACAAACATCTAGTTTGCAAAGTTCATTTTTTTTTTTTTTTTGGTTTTTAGGCCACTCCTGGCAGTGCTCAGGGGTTCCTCCTGGCTGTCTGCTCAGAAATAGCTCCTGGCAGGCACGGGGGACCATATGGGACACCGGGATTCGAGCCAACCACCTTTGGTCCTGGATCGGCTGCTTGCAAGGCAAACACCGCTGTGCTATCTCTCCGGGCCCGCAAAGTTCATTCTTATGGTTTTATATTCCACATCAAAACTACCTTAAAGGTGAACACTTCCAGAATAACAAAGATTATTTGTAATTATTAGGGTATTTATTCTAAATTTCCAGACTTGAGAATGAGAACAGCTTTTTTTTTTTTTTTTTTCTTTTTTGGTTTTTGGGCCACACTTGGCGTTGCTCAGGGGTTACTCCTGGCTGTCTGCTCAGAAATAGCTCCTGGCAGGCACGGGGGACCATATGGGACACCGGGATTCGAACCAACCACCTTTGGTCCTGGATCGGCTGCTTGCAAGGCAAACGCCGCTGTGCTATCTCTCCGGGCCCAGAGAACAGCTTTTCTCTGTATTATTCCATCTATCATCTGTAAGAAGAAAGGTGATTTAATTTTGCCTTTTGGACCATACCAAGTGATAGTCACGGAACTACTGAGAGTTGGCCACATGCAAAGCAAGCACCTTAACCCAGGGCTCTCCGGGGCTCTGAATTCTCCTCTCCCTCTCCCACTCTCGGCCACACCTGATGAGGTTATTCTTGCCACTGCACTCAGGAATTACTTCTGGTAGTGCTCAGGGAACCCATATGGGATGCCAGAGATTGAATCTGGGTTGGCTACAATAAAAATAAAAGCTCTATCCTACTGTACTACCATTCTTTTGTTTATTTGGTCACACCCAGCAGTGCTCTGGGGTTACTCCTGGCTCTGTGCTCAGATATACTCCTGGCAGGCATGGGGACTATATGGGATGCCGGGATTCAAACCACCATCCCTCCAGTGCAAACACCCTACCACTGTGCTATGGCTCTGGCCCCTGTACTATCATTCTGACCCCAGGGGGCTCTTAATTTGTTAGAATACAGCAGTCTAATATCATACTTTGAGGTCCCCTGTGTAAAATTTCCCCATGACAGTTACATAAATGAAATCCATTATCCTCAAAATTCTCCAAAAATTGTTTTGTTTGTTTTTAAGCCTCACCTGATAGTGCTCAGGATTAACTCCTGGCTCTGAGCTCAGGAATTACTTCTAGAGGGGTTCAGGGGAACCATATTCAGATGCCAAGGATCTGGCTGTGTGCCAGGCAAACACCCTATTACTGAACTGTCTCTCCAGTCCCAGTGAAAGGATTCTGTGGGGGGCCGGAGCAATAGCACAGCATTTACTTTACACGCGGTAGATCCAGGACGAACCTGGGTTTGATTCCCGGCATCCCGTATGGTCCCTCGAGCCTGCCAGGGGCAATTTCTGAGCACAGAGCTAGGAATAACCCCTTAGCACTGCTGGGTTTGCTCAAAAACTAACCAACCAAACAAAAGGATTCTGTGGTAATAATTTCACTAGTATATCTTGCTAACTTTCCAAATTCAACAGCAGGTGGTTTCCTAACAGTTAATTCTATGGAGTCTATTTTCAAATGATTTTTTTTTTTTTTGGTTAAAGTGATAGTACAGCATATAGGGTGCTTGTCTTGCAAGCAGCCAATCCAGGGTTCAATCCCTGGAATCCCATATGGTCCTCCAAGCCCCACCAGGAGTAACCAACTACTGAGCATAGAGAGGAGTAACTCCTGAGTGCAGGGTCAGGAGTGGCTCTCCCCCTCAAAATATTTATTATTATTCAGGGCTTTGGGGATACACTTGGAAAAGTATGGGTGTTCTCAGAGGCTATTTTTGGCTTTATGCTCATGAAGGATCGATCCCAGGCAGTGCTAGATGAACATATCTCTGGTGCTGGGAGTTTGAACTGATGTTGGAAGCATGCAAGGCAAACCCACCACTGCTGCACTATCTCACAAGCTCCACTAAATTGCTTTGTTTTTAAATAAAACCTATAGAAATGAAAGTCTCTTAGTATTGGAAATATTAAGTCAAAATTTTTTTAGTCAAGAAAAAAGTATCAACATATACAAAGGTTCAAAACAAGGGCTTGGGAGAGTTCACATAGGTGACCTGCTAAATGCATGTAGACTCCAGTTGTCTTCTGCTGTCTGCTGAAGGGGGCGGTGCTTCAGCTCAGTCCACAAGTTGTGGGTGAACTAAAGAGGTAGGCAGCAGAACTAATCTGTATGCCACTGAACTATTTAAACCACAATATTCTGTGTTTTATATGAGACCGACAGCAGTAATGATATCTGCGAACTCAGTGATGATGACACTGTCTATGCTGATACCATCACATCAGATGCAGCTGAAGCTGTTTAGACATACAGATGATGATCAGGAATCCAGTTTTGAAGGATTTTAACCTTTGTGATTTAGCTTGATTACCTGTTAAACTACATTTTTCTGTATTTTATTTGAAGTTTTAAAGTTATTGTTGCTAGTTTACAGTTTTTCTTTAGCAATATTAAAAACATTTAACCTACTGATTCCTCAATTATTGTAATTGTTTTGAATATACATATAAACACATACATACATACATACATACATACATACATACATACATACATACATTTTCGGCCAACACCCAGTTATGCTCAGGGGTTACTCCTGGCTATATGCTCAGAAATCACTCCTGGCTTGGGAGACCATATGGGACATTGTGGGATCAAACCACGGTCTGTCCTAGGTCAGCTGCGTGCAAGGCAAAATGCCCTACTGCTGTGCCACTGCTCCAGCCCCTATTTTGGGTATATATCTTTATTTCTAGAATTTACCAGTGGCTGCTGCATTTTCTACCTCAGCTTATACTCGAGTATATAGTTAAGTCCCCGGTGGCACACAGTACAGCTGGAGAGGGGGGAAGATAGCTCAACTCTTAAGAGTGGGCTTTGTACAGAGGTCTAGGATGCAATAGAATAATACATGATCCCCAGAGCACCCTAGGAGTCACCACCTTAAGAATTACTGTATTTTCTGGCATCTAAGATGACTTTTTAAACCATGAAAATCTTCTTAAAAGTCAGGGTTTGGCTTATGCGCTGGTATGAGGGATGAGGGATCTGCCCCCTCTTACCGCCCGCATCCCATCCAGCTGCCAGGCGTCATCACTCAGTCCTCTGCTTGTCCTGATTCATCTTTCAGGGCACATAGAGGAGCTGAGTTATCCAGTGCTGCATCCCATCAGCCACTGGGTATACGGCTTTTCGGTGCTCAGTCCTCTGTTGAGCTTTTATTGGACACAGAGGAGGCGCTCTGTCTCCCTCTAGCTGTCCTATTAATCACTGTACTCCAGCCAGTTGCTCTTGGAGTAGCCCCCGAGCCCCATCTCCCTGCTTTCAATGCAGATCACAATTAAAAAAATCACGGTCACTCACTACAAATGACAAATGTAAAATGATTGTTGGCACTCCAAAGCCTAGTTTTATTAAACATATACCGTTAACCTTTGAGGGTTCTACTCTTTTTTCTCTTACGTTATTTTTCATTTCCATTTGTTGTGCATTGAAAGAGGTACAATACAGTGATTGTAGCCCAAACCCTGTATTTTAACAGGAAAAGTAGGGGGTCGTCTTACATGCCCAGTTATTTCATATGCTGGAAAATATGCTAAGTGTAGCCCCAAACGAAAATTCAGAGGTAGGGGCCAGAGCGATAGCACAGCAGTAAAGCATTTCCCTTGCATGCACCCAAAACAGGACAGACCCCGGTTTGAATCCCCGCATCCCATATAGTTCCTGAGCCTGTCAGGAGTGACTTCTGAGCACAGAGGCAGGAGTAATCCCTGAGTGCCACCAGGTGTGACCCCTCACCCCTCACCCCCCCCCCCAAAAAAAGAAAATTCAGAAGTAGAGATAGGACCTACCTTACTGTTTTGAGCCCTGGAACCAAACAGTCCCCTATGCATCAGTAGATACAGTTTTGAAGGCCTGAGAACAGTTCAGGGTGGCTCAGGTTATTCCAAGATCACAGTCTCACACAGCATCACATCCGCAGGCCTTGTGCTGAACCACTGGCCTTGCTGGCAGAGAACTGCTAGGAGGAACTCTTTAGCTGCTTCGTGCCACAACTTAAGCAAGGATCCACCCTCCACCAAGTAAAAAACACACAAAATATAGGATTCTCACCCTTATACTATCTATCCCTCTGGCCCCTCAATTCTTTAGAAGACAGAAGGGCTGTCTTCTAAATATAATGCAGTAACAGAATAAATACTAAATAAATGTAGTAACAGAAATCAAGACATCTAAATGATTAATTTAGACAAACATTTTTTGTTTTTGGATCACAACTGGCGATGTTCAAGTTACTATAGGAGATGCTGAGGTTCAAATCCAGACCAGCTACATACAAGACAAACGTCTTATCTACCTAGCATTATACTATCTCTTAACACAAACTTCTTAAAATATAAAGTTAAATTACAATAAGATCAAATATTTAGAGAGGAAAATCAGTAAACTTTTATTTTCAATTTTACTACATTTTCTAGTTCTTCTGAAACTAGACCTTAAAATAAACTGTTTCTAAAATGTACAGGTGCTACCTACATAGGTTTAAATGTATGTATTTGGGGTGAAGTTTTTGGATCATAGCTGGTGACACGTAGGATGCCTCTCAGCACCCAGAGATCGGGTAGTGACATATAGCAGATCTGCATGCAAAGCACGCATGCACTCAGTCCTTTAAGCTATCTCTCTGGCCCTAAAACTATTTTTAGATTATACTGTTCAAAACTTGTTTAAAATATGGGAATAGAGGTGCTAGTTTGAGGGTTAAAAAAATAAAATAAAATAAGCTACCAGGTTAGTAGTCTTTATTTCAGAATCACTGGCAAATGCCAGCCTGGCAGGTAGCTAGCACTCATTCTGTACTGTATGAACGGTCACAGATTTCAGTGAAAGAAGACAGCTCACCAAATTTGAATTCTCATTTCCGATGAAGATCATTGGACTTAATCCTTCCAGTATGGCACATTCCTCTGGGCACTGAGGCAGTAGCAACACCCAGCAAAGCTGGGTAGGATTCCACCACTAAACAAAATGTGTCAGATTCTTATCTGATCTCTTCTTAGGCTGGTCTTCAAGATTCACCCTTCTCAAATTTGGACTTCTGATTCCTACTTTCCCCATTGCAGCAATGACCCGCTGGTATGTTCCCTCCCTCCCATGCCAGGGATGGAGCCCAGGATCTCATATAGGAAGAAAAAAATTGCTCAACCACTTAACTTTATACCACCACTGGCTCCTGACATCAAACCTTGTCTCCTTCCAGCCTGATTACACTTCAATTTCATTTGCTTTGGAGACTGGTTACTGGTTGGGAGTGAGAACTGGCAGTGTTTGAGAATCACTTTTGGTGAGTGCTCAGGAGACCACGGGGTGTGAGAATTGAACCCAGACTTCCAACATGTGTTAGCTTTCAGGTCTTCAAATCTTATTAACAGTATTTCATATGGGAGTAAAAGTATTTACCAAGTAGCCAATTTTCCTACTACCTTGCATGTTTATTATTCTTTTATTTTATTTTATTTTATTTTTTTTTTGGTTTTTGGGCCACATCCTGTGATGCTCAGGGGTTACTCCTGGCTATGCGCTCAGAAGTTGCTCCTGGCTTCTTGGGGGACCATATGGGACGCCGGGGGATTGAACCGTGGTCCGTCCTAGGCTAGCGCAGGCACCTTACCTCCAGCGCCACCGCCCGGCCCCTATTTTTTTTATTTATTTTTATTTTTTTGGGTCACACCTGGCAGCGCTCAGGAGTTATTCCTGGCTCCACGCTCAGAAATCGCCCCTGGCAGGCTTGGGGGACCATATGGGATGCCAGGATTCGAACCACCATCCTTCAGCATGAAATGCAAACATCTTACCTCCATGCTATCTCTCCGGCTCCTCATGTTTATTATTCTTAATAAAAACTTAGGTGCAGAATTATATTCAAAACCCTTCAAATAAAGACCTTGAACAGTCAAATTTCTCACACAAAAAGCAGCCCAAACTTGGGGCTGGAGAGATAGCACAGAGGTAGGGCATTGGCCTTGCATGCGTTGAGCTGGGAGAACCCGGTTTGATTCTTGGCATTCCATATGGTCCCCCAGCCTGCCGGGGGAGATTTTTGAGTGCAGAGCCAGGAGTGGCCTCTGAGCTCTGCTGGGCATGGCCCAAAAACCAACCAATCAATAAAGTTTAAAATAGTTTAGAAGACGAATATAAAACTAAAACATACAAATTTAAAATGACTTTTTTTTTTTTTCGGGCCACACCCGTTTAATGCTCAGGGGTTACTCCTGGCTAAGCACTCAGAAATTGCCCCTGGCTTGGGGGGACCATATGGGACGCCAGGGGATCGAACCGCGATCCTTCCTTGGCTAGCACTTGCAAGGCAGACACCTTACCTCTAGTGCCACCTCGCCGGCCCCTAAAATGACTTTTTTTTTAATAATGATTGAAACATATCTGATATTATTTTGGGCAGGGCCTCCCAAGTAAGAGGTGCTCAGGGAGTCTGGTACCATTTCCAGTGATACTTGAAGCAATAGGGATTGAACCAGGGTCAGTCACATCCTAAATATGCACCCTTAAAATAGTTTATTTCTGATACTTCAAATTCAGCAGCAAGTCATATAAGGAAATATTTTCATAAGATATTTCCAAAGGTACAAACGAATTTCCTTAGAAAGGGAATTTTATCCCTAAGTAAACTTTGAGTTACTGACAAACTTTCATTTGAATTAATATTGGAGACCAGGGATATAGCTCAGTGGTACAGCATGTGCGTAGGTGGTCCTGGGTTTGATTTCTGATGCTGTTCTTCTCCCAAATGTAGCGGGATTGAAGAGAGTATGAGTTTCATGGTATACTATTGACTATAGTTCCATTCCTCACATCACATATGGTCTTTTTTTTTTTTTTTTTTTTTTTTTGGTTTTTGGGCCACACCCGTTTGACGCTCAGGGGTTACTCCTGGCAATGTGCTCAGAAATCACCCCTGGCTTGGGGGGACCATATGGGACGCCGGGGGATCGAACCACGGTCCGTTCCTTGGCTAGCACTTGTAAGGCAGACACCTTACCTCTAGCGCCACCTTCCCGGCCCCAACATATGGTCTTTTAAGCACCACCAAGAATGATTCCTAAGCACAGAACCAGGAATAAGTCCTGAATACAAGGGCCTGAGAGATAGCAAGGAGGTAGAGTGTTTACCTTGCATGCAGAAATATGGTGGTTCGAATCCCGGCATCCCATATGGCCCCCCAAGCCTGCCAGGAGCAATTTCTGAGCATAGAGCCAGGAGTAATCTCTGAGTGTTGCTGAATGTGACCCCAAAAACAAACAGACAAAAGAAAGTCCTGAATACAGATGGGTGTGGCTCCAAAACCAAGAAGAAAAATTAGTATGATTTAAATTTACCAGACATTTCCTTCAGTAATTTTAACCAACAAGCATCAAGTTTCTGCCTTTCATATTTAAAGTTTTTTTTTTTTTTTTTTGGTTTTTGGGTCACACCCAGCACCGCTCAGGGGTTACTCCTGGCTCTACGCTCAGAAATCGCTCCTGGCAGGCTCGGGGGACCATATGGGACGCCGGGATTCGAACCGATGACCTTCTGCATGAAAGGCAAACTCCTTACCCTCCATGCTATCTCTCCGGCCCTCTGCCTTTCATATTTAAAGAACAATTTGCTTTATGGGCCAGGTGCTCATCCTGAACACTTATTTTAAGGTGTTGTTATAAGAATAAGCAAATGTATTAAAATGCTTAGAATCATGTAATCAGAGTAATTGTGTTTGCCGCCATCATCATCATCATCATCATCATCATCATTGGCTAATGTAGGTATGTGTTAAGGTTACCATGTATCACATTATTTCTGATATTGAAAATTAGCTGTTGTTTAAATAACTGTAACAAAATACAACTTGTAGACTTTCTGCAAAAGTGTATAACCCTACAATGAAATGATTTTAGGTGATCCAAGATATGACTTTAAAATGTTCAATCAGGGGCTGGAGTGATAGCACAGCAGTAGGGCATTTGCCCTGCATGTGGCCGACCTGGGAAGGACCCCGGTTTAGTCCCCAGTATCCCATAAGATGCCCTGCCAGTAACAATTTCTGAGCTCAGAGCCAGATGTGGCCCCAAAACAAAACAAAACAAAAAATGTTCAATCACAGAATATAAAAGATCATATACTTTTCAGTTCTTTTAGTTTGCTTTGTTTTTGGCTCCACGTTCAGGGATCACTCCTGGAAGGGCTCAGGGGACTAACTATGAGGGGCCAGCTATTGAATCCAGACCAATGCATATAAGGCAAGCACCCTAACTGCTGTACTGTATTTCCAATTACTTTTAATTCTCTTGATCATATCTTAAATATAGCTATTTGGGGGGGGGGGTTGGGCCACACCCATTTGACGCTCAGGGGTTACTCCTGACTATGTGCTCAGAAATCGCCCCTGGCTTGGGGGAACCATATGGGACGCTGGGGGATCGAACCGCGGTCCGTCCTACGCTAGCGCTTGGCAAGGCAGACACCTTACCTCTAGCGCTACCTTCCCGGCCCCAAATATAGCTATTTAATGTTAGTTTTATTTTAAGTATTTTAAATGTTGCTGTAAATCAAATCCAAGGCCTCACAAATGAAGAATGTGATACATTTCTCAGCCAATGCTACTTTTTAACACTTGAGACAATTTAACGATGCAGTTGTGCTTCCCTATCTTTACTTTTTAGCTGTAACATTTTATTTTTGAACAGTGATACATTTTCTTTTGTGTAATACAAAATATCCTTTCTGAAAGCATTACATTAAAATAATTCAGTGGTCTTTGGACAAGGTAAGATAAGAGAAGGCAAATGTCCCTGAAAATGGATAGCTACATTGTAAAATCTTGACAAGCATTTCAACGCAAACACGATGATGATTGGTTGGCATATATCTGGCATATTCATTGGTAGAGTTCCAATGAATATCAGGGAAGAGGAATGGGGTATGCATGACCAAGTTCAGGGAAAACAACAAAAGGCCTGATTAGAAAATTTAAGAAATAATCAGGGAGGGCAGGAACTCTACTACAGCAGGTAGGGAATATGCCTTGCACAAGCAGACTCATGTTCAATCCTAGGAATCCCATAGGGTCCACTGAGCTCGCCAGGAATAATTCCCAAGTGCAGAGAGAGGAATAAAAATCCAGCACAGCTCTCAGGTATATATATAAAAAATAGCAATATAGACATGACAAGATGCTTTGGGCCCGGGCCGGAGAGATAGCATGGCGGTAAGGCAGTTTGCCTTGCATGCAGAAGGAAGGTGGTTCAAATCCCGGCATCCCACATGGTCCCTCGAGCCTGCCGGGGGCAATCTCTGAGCATAAAGCCAGGAGTAGGCCCTGAGCGCTGCTGGATGTGACCCAAAACCAAAAAAAAAAAAAAAAAAAAAAAAAAAACAAACAAAAAGATGCTTTGGGCCCAATATTACTGGGGGCCACATACAGGGGTATGACGCAGTTCTAAGGATTGGCACAAGGGGCTATACTCAGGCTCCCCACAAGCTAGAGATAACTTGATTTATCTCTTCACCTACCATACACACACAGCTGGTTTGTTTTGGGGCCACAAGGAATAGTGCTCTGGGCACTCAGGTAATGCTTAGGGATCGAACTGTGCAAGTACCTGAAATCCTGTACCATCTTTCTGGCTACTTCCTTATCTACATTTTAAATTTTGTTTGGGGGAAGACACCGGTGATGCTCAGGGGTTACTATTAGCTCTATGTTCAGGGGATCAGGCCCCCTGGAGGGGCCTTGGTGGGTATATGGGGTGCTGGGGATCAAACTGGGTCAATGTGTGCAAGACAAGCATCCTACTTGCTATACTATTACTCCGGCCCTTGCCTTGTCTAAAATTTTTAAGAATCTTTTAAACCACACAAAATCCAGAGAGATAGCATGGAGGTAGGGTGTTTGCCTTGTATGCAGAAGAAAGGTGGTTTGAATTCCTGCATCCCATATAGTACCCTGAGCCTGCCAGGAGCGATTTCTGAGCATAGAGCCAGGAGTAACGCTAGTGCTGCCGGTGTTACTCAAAAACCAAAGACCAAAAAAAAAAAAAAAAGATGCCTAGTTTTCGAAACTTGGAAACAAGTAACTTTTCTTCAAGAATCAGCAGAGCCAGAAACTGGATCCTAAGAGGATCCCTGATAGCATATCAACATTAGTTGTCTCCAGCCACTGACTTTCCTTTTTCTCTTTTAGGGTCTCATTGAGTTGTACTTGGGAACCACCTGTTGCCAGGGATTTAACCCAGGTCTCCAACATGCAAAACTCATGTGTTCTAGTACTTTTAGTTCACTTTACAGACCACATTAAAACAAAAAAACCTTTTGCAGAGCCAGGAACAGGGATCCGTGGTCGAGTGCATGCATGCCTCCTAAAGCTCCTGGGCTTAAAATCTGGCACTGAAAAGGCACTTTATCATTGGGGTTGAGACCAACCAGCATTCCGATCAGTTTTGGCTTTATGGCAGTAAGCCATGTAAAAATATATGGGACCAATATTTCTTTTGCAAATAGCTGCTATTCTGACAGCTTATGGAATTCCTCAGATATAGAAGGTAGATGGCTAACAGGGTTCATTCACAACAGGATATCCTCATAGGTAGCTCTCAAATGAGTTACATATGTATCTAGAAGCTTAGATGATATAAAACTTTTCAACTTTTTTTTTTTATTGTATCAGTGACCGGGCTATAGAGGCTGCTGAGGAAAAAGAGCCCCCATGCATAAATCATAGAACTGCTTTGGCCCCTTCTATCAACTGGAAAGCTGCATCTGAACAACAGCATCCAGTAACGACAGGGCAACTTTTCAATTCTTAATCCATGTAGTATAGTATCAATCATGTTGCTTGGTTTAAAATAATGAAAATCGGAGGCTGGAACGCACAACGGTAGGGCATTTGCTTTGTGCATGCTGCTGGCCCAGGACAGTAGCAGGTTCAATCCCCAGCACCCTCAGACCTGCCAGGAGCAATTTCTGAAGTCAGGAGTAACAACTGAGCACTGCCGTGTGTGACCCAAAGACAATAATAAAAAGGCTGGGAAGCCCTGAAAAAGGATGCAGTAAATATGATTACTACAGAGAAGGCTTCAGCTCATTCTAATAACCCACAACTACAAACTGAGATATTATTCTAACCCCCAAACATATATACCACCAACCCTTTCTGATCTTCAGCAGGTTTAATTTTTTTTTTTTTTTTTTGGTTTTTGGGCCACACCCGGTGATGCTCAGGGGTTACTCCTGGCTATGCGCTCAGAAGTCGCTCCTGGCTTGGGGGACCATATGGGACGCCGGGGGATCGAACCGCGGTCCGTCTCCTAGGCTAGCGCAGGTAAGGCAGGCACCTTACCTCCAGCGCCACTGCCCGGCCCCAGCAGGTTTAATTTTTAAAAAGTGAGATTCTTTGGCTATCCAACGAATCATAAAACAACAATAACTTCAAGCCACAATAAAGGGCCCTGTTAGATTTTTACCCAAGATCCTTTTCTCATACCTTATATGAGTTCAGGTTTAATAATAAGGTTTAATTATACCTGAATTTAGAAATTCCTACTCAAACAGTTAAGTGTGTGAGTTACAACTGTTCTTGGGACTTAAATTATGAATACTTTAAAAAAAAATCATACTTCTTTTTTGCAACAGTCCAAAGATACTTGAAGATAAGGGACTATATAAGTAGCTCCTCCTATTATTTTAAAAGAGTCTTTTGGTACTCTACAACGTAAGTAGTTGGAGAGAGCTAGAGCTACCAAAAACTAACAACGTAGTACTGTGGAGCGCATGCTTAAGAGTGTTTATGAAACTACAAAGCAGGAGCTGTAATGACAGTACATAGGGTAGGGCATTTGCTTTGCACACAGTAGACATGGGTTAGACCCCCAGTATCTCAGGAGCACTTCCTGAGTAGAGATGGAGGAGTAACATCTGATCATCGCAGTGACTGGGACAATAATAAAACAAAACAAATCTATAAAGCATATTGCAAGCCCAAGCTCATTTTTGTTACTTTCCATCATAACAGATAGTTTGGAAGGTGGGAGATGAGAACACCAATCTCAGGATTTACAGTTTTCAAGTAATTCTGCTACTTATGGGCCAATTTAATAACAAGTAAAAAGAAAAGCAGACACAGCATGCAACTAAATATCTTACTCATTCTGCTTTATCTGTATAAGCAACTGAGAAAGTTATCTTTGCTTAAACAGATCAGAATTCAGTGCTAAGGATGGTGGGGGAAAACTCAACAGTAGCAGAGCCCTGTATCACTGAGGTCCCGAGTTTCAAAAATACAAAAACAGAAAGAAAATACTATAACTTGCAAAGTGTAGATTCTGGCTTTAATACAGCTTAAATTAAATTTACAGTTACAGGGGCCGGAGAGATAGCATGGAGGTAAGGCGTTTGCCTTGCATGCAGAAGGATGGTGGTTTGAATCCCGGCATTCCATATGGTTCCCGGAGCCTGCCAGGAGCAATTTCTGGGTACAGAGACAGGAGTAACACCCAAGCGCTGCCAGTGTGATTCAAAAACCAAAAACCAAAAAATTAAATTAAATTAAAAAAAATTACAGTTACAATAAAACCAGAAAATTTACTTACATACTTTTATAATTAGCCACAAGTTTTGCTAATGATTCATTTTTAATTGACTTGGCCTATGACACTTATAATGCTAACAGCCAATCAACTGATATTCATTCTTAGGTGAGTATGTTATTATTTTTTTTGTGTGTGTGGTTTTTGGGTCACACCCGGCAGTGCTCAGGGGTTATTTCTGGCTCCAGGCTCCTTGCAGGCATGGGGGAACAGATGGGACACCGGGATTCGAACCGATGACCTCCTGCATGAAAGGCAAACGCCTTACCTCCATGCTATCTCTCCGGCCCCATAAAGTATGTTATTTTTAAGATACCTTTTTTTTTTGGTTTTGGGGCCACACCTGGGTTACTCCAGGCTATGCTCAGAATCATTCCTGGGTTGGGGGACCATATGGCATGCTTGGGATCAAACCCAGGTCTGTCCTGGGCAGCCGCATACAAGGCAAATTGCCTATCGCTGTGCTATCTTGGGCTCTGACCCCAAGATATCACATTTTTGAGAAATAAAAAATAATGGCGGAGGGCAGAAACTTTCATGACTGTCAACACCATCTGTTATCTTGTGTATACTAATCTGTATTTGGGTCTCAATTTTCCTCTAGTTTCATACGTTATCATTATATATCCCACAGAGGTATGGTTTTATTGTTTGGAGTGTTTTTCTGATTTTTATTTATTTTTTTGCTATACCTGGTGATGTTCAAGGGCGTTACTCCTGGCAGTGCGTGGGATAGTATATGGTAAACAGCTTGGTGGGCTGTGTGCAAGACGAATGGCCTACCCAAATGTACTATCTCGTCAACCCCTTCAGGGAGGAATAATGAACTTTAAATTAACCTTAACATTCATGAATGATCTAGAAAGAACAAAAAAATACTTCAATAAACGGAATCACTGGGTCTGGAAACATCAAAGATATGACTTCCGGATCTATGGGTGGAATAAAGAACTGTTGCTAATTATCAATGGCCTAAATAGTTACTCATTTTTAGAATACAATAATTAGTCTAACATGGACTACATCCAATCGTAAATATGTGAGTGAGAGAATCTCTAAGAAACTTTTGGACAGGAAAACCAACAAAATAGTTTTGAAAAATATCATCTGACAGTCTTTATTTTTGCCTTTAAAAAAAAATGCAACAGAGTCCAATTTACTTCCAATTACCTATCGCACTTTTCCATAAAAAAAAAAAAAAAAAAACCCAAAACCGTAAATACAAGAGCCCTCGACGAATGGCAGGAAAACAAGCATAATATCGTGGTTTCTAGTAGACCCATTTAAAAAAGCAGTTTATAACGCAGAGATCAGAACCGATAGTTTCTGTCGGGACGTACATCATCCTAGGGTTTTTGGTAAAGTTTTCTCTTCTCACTGGGACAGCATTGATTCGGAGGCCAGCCTCAGTTAGGGCTCGCACCTCGGGCAACACTGGAACGTCTGAACGGATAAATCCCCTACGAGGAAACCAAGTGGGATCTGGGCACGTTTTCCACGCAGCTACACCGGCCCGTCTCGCAAGGACCCGCCACACGCAGCCTGCCCGCCCCCCGCTCGCTCCCCGCACACGTGCGCGAGAGACTGAGGCGCACGAAGGCAGGCGAGTGGAGTGGAGTGGAGGGCCACAGCCTGTGGCTGCCTGCGCGAGGGACGGCGCACGGCGGCGAGGTGCAGCTAGCACCAGGCTCGAGTGCTCTCTCTCCGCTCTCTCGCTCACCCCGGCGAGGCCTAGGGCGGGCGGCTGCGCGTGAGCACGATTTCTTTTTTTAACTCGACGCGCAGCGCCGAGCCCGCTCCGCATCCTCCATCCGTCCCTCTCTCCCTCCCTCCATCCCCGTGCTTGGACCCGGGCGGCCCTCATGGTGGCGGGCCCGGCGAGGGCGCGCGGGGGGGGGGGGGGGCTCGAGCCGCCTGAGCGAAGGCGGGAATCCTGAGCCGGACGCGAGCGGGCAGGGACACGGGGGCGGCGGGCAGGGCCCGAGGGGCCCCGACGGCGGGTGGGGGTGGGGCGCGGGGGAAAGGCGCCGAGGAGCGGGCTTATTATGGGATGGCGCCGGGCTCCCACCAAGCTCACCCGCCAGTTGCTGTAGAGTCTCTTGACTCGGCGGTAGTACGCGTCTTTGTCCAGAGTCACAGCCATGGCCGCGGACGCCGCTCCTCGTCCGGCCCGAGAATCACGCCAAGCCCCGGCTCCGCCGCCCGCTCTCGGCCCCGGAATCCCGCACTCGCTCGGCGCCCCGGAAGCCCCGACCTCGCAGGCACAGGCGCGCCTTCCGCTTCCGGGTCACGGCAGCGGCGTGTGGTTTTCTTGGGGAGGGGGAGGAGGGAGAGAGGTTGGCTGTTGTTGTTGTCGAATAAAGCCTCTCCGGAGGTTATGTGGGTGGGGGAAGAGAAAAGGAAGCAGTCTGAGGAGACCGGCGGAAAGAAACTGCGATGCAAAAAAATAAAAGAACCTGGGTTTTCGCGGGTTTTTTCTTCAGCCGCTTAGCAACCCGCGACCCGACGTCGTCACGTGACCGCCGGCCCCGCCCCCGGTTCCCAGGAGCTGAGGCGGACAGGCGCGCGCTGCCGGTCCAGGCCGCGGAGGCCCGACGCGCTCGCCCCGCCCCGCCCCGCCCCGCCCCGCGAGCTGCCGCGCGCGCGAGGAGCCCGGCCCACCGCGGAGGCGGTCTAGGCCCGGGAGGGTCATCGGAGCCGCGAGGAAGCGGCTTCGCGCGGCCCCAGGCCTGGGACGTCTCGGCCCGCCGGTCGACCGAGAAGGCGGCCCGGATGGACCAAGTGCCCCAGTTGTGGGAGCGCAGCAGCGCTGGAGTGGCCGAGCTCCGGACCCCACAGAGCCCAGGGGCCCAGGCGGGAGCCGCGCAGCGCGGTCTTCCTGCCGGCCTCAGCAGGTGGCAGGCACCACGTTAGGGCTGCCCAAGCACCGTTATTTCAGTTGATCCGAAGTGAAGTGGGCGTGACTGCCAAAGCCCGCCCGCCCGTCCTTCCTTCCTTCCTTCCTTCCTTCCTTCCTTCCTTCCTTCCTTCCTTCCTTCCCAAGCACCGGGAGGCTGACAGTGGACATCGATTTGTCTTGCGTGCTCCTAAGCTCGAACGATTCCCTCGACTCCAGGACGTCGGACACACAGATAGATATCCTTTCATGGGGCTGCAGATCGCCTGTCAACCCTTACCGAGTCACACCGGCGGGCACAAGTAATGAGCTGGGAGGAAAGTGTCGAAATTATCCATCACAAACATCGATTCTTAAAATTAATATTTATGTGGGTATGAGCAAATATAGAAGATGGGGAGAGTGGGAAGGATTAACTTAAATTTATTAATGCCAAGGAGAAGGAAGGGAACAGTTCCTGACGCTCCAGCTGTGTCCACAGTTCGGCCAGGAACGGGCTCTGCCGGAGGCTGGGCCGGCGCTACATAGTCTGTGATTAATGGAGGTGAACGGGAGGGGTGAGCACGGCTGCTCTGTCTCCTGTCCTTCCCCACAAGTGAGGAAGTGCGTATGGGTTATTTTAGGAGTCCCCTGCCCACCCAATTCTCTCGGATTTGGAAGCAATCAGGTATCAGTTTTCTTTCTCCTTTTCACCTCCTGGAGTCCTGGGCTTCCCCCATCTCCCCTGCCCCTCCCACTTTTCCATAGTCCTAGGGCCGGAGTAAATGAAAATACAGCAACCACCCAAGCAATGGGGACCCTGCTGGGGCGTCAGTCGTCAGCATCTTCACTGGAATCTGAGTTGGCTGGCATCATAGGATCATCAATGAGTGAGAAGTCCCTTTCTGAGCTATCGTAGCCCTGAGATAAATCATCATCATCATCATCTTCATCTTCATCGTCTTCCTCCTCAGGCTGCAGTGGGGGCAACCTCAAGGCAGTACCAGAAGTGGTAGTGGCTGGTGAAGAAGGATACCCAGTGGCTCTCAGGCCTGGGTGGTGATGGTGGTGATGGTGGGGGTGGGGGTGGGGGTGGGGGTGGTGGTGGTGGTGATGAAGCATGGTGCTGGAGTCTACATGAGGGGATGATGCGGCACCGCCCATCACAAACGGCATAAAAGGCAATGAAGCAGAGGCGGCACTGCTGTGACCCAGGGATGACACTGGCTGCAGGCTACTGCTGCTGTGTTGGAAGGTGTTCTGTAGGGACAGAGACCCTGTGCTTCCACCCTGCATCAGGGCCATCATTTTAGAAAGGTCTGGTCTCATCCTACGGGCCCGTTTCTTGCTGCCGTCTGGTGCAATAGGCCCTGGTAAAACCCGATTGAATACAGTTTCAGCGTGGTGACCCTGAGAGAAGGGAATAGAAAAAGACAATAAAAATAAGTGTGTGAGCAGGGGAGGGGTACATGGATAAAATGTTAAAGTCCTAGCCTGCAAAAACTTTTTCAAGACTCTATGTAGAAAGGGCAAAACAAGCATAGTCTGATGAGACAAGAATAGTAACAGGAGGGCCCGGAGAGATAGCACAGCGGTGTTTGCCTTGCAAGCAGCCAATCCAGGACCAAAGGTGGTTGGTTCGAATCCCGGTGTCCCATATGGTCCCCCGTGCCTGCCAGGAGCTATTTCTGAGCAGACAGCCAGGAGTAACCCCTGAGTAACACTGGGTGTGGCCCAAAAACCAAAAAAAAAAAAAAAAAAGAATAGTAACAGGAAAAAGTGTTATCTGGTTGAAGCATTCTGATGCTAAAGTGAAGATAAAGGGTTTGATAATTGATAATCATATAACCCGAATCTTGATTTTTTTTTTTTTGGTTTTTCGGGCCACACCCATTTGATGCTCAGGGGTTACTCCTGGCTAAGTGCTAAGAAATTGCCCCTGGCTTGGGGGGACCATATGGGACGCCAGGGGATCGAACCGTGGTCCTTCCTTGGCTAGCGCTTGCAAGGCAGACACCTTACCTCTAGCGCCACCTCACCAGCTCCCGAATCTTGATTTTTTAAATAGTTATGTTGTGAATCACTTAACAGATGTTACTACCTTTATTAATAACAAAACAGCAAGCTTCTACTGTAGTTATTGAACTTTTAAATTTTTCATTTTTATATTCTCACATACTGGCTGAATTTGTTGTTTTGGGCCACACCCAGCAATGCTCATTATTCATGGAGATGCTTGGAGGACCACATGGGATGCTGGGGACAAGCAAGGCAAAACCCTACCTGCTGAACTGGCCCCTTGGCTGAATTTTTCCTTTTGTCCACACCCAGCAGTGCTCAGATATTACTACTGGCTCTGTACTCAGAAATTATTCCTGGGAGGCTCAGAAGACCAGATGGGATGCCGGGGATTCAACCCAGGTTTTTTTTTCTGTGATATTATGTCAGTAGCATACATACTTGATAAAAATAGTAGAAAAGCCTTTCCCATCTACACTGCTCTCTAATGTTAAAGACAACTTAAGGACCAGCCCTTTAATATCAATATTATTAAAATATTACCTCAAATATAATAACTATGATTTTAAAAAGAAAATGCCCATCTTTAGCATTATCAACATTCTTGCTTTCTATACTTATTCCCAGTGAAATATTCCATAACAACATGCATATGAAATAATTTTCTCCAATATGAAAATAAAGTCAAATTCACCATACAAATCTTGAGTGCAAAATAATGCTGTCTTAAAACATTTTAATACAAAAGTTTTTGTTTAGGGGTCGGAGTGATAGCACATCATTTGCTGATAGCATGGCATTTGCCTTGCACATAGCTGCCCAGGACAGATCTGGGTTCGATCCCCGACATCCCATATGGACCACCAAGCCAGAAGTGATTTCTGAGCACATAGCCAGGAATAACCCTGAGTGTCAGTGGGTCTGGCCCAAAACTCCAAAAAACAAAACCCCAAAAGATTTTACTTGGAAATTAATTTTGTTAAAAGATGGTAGGGGCTGGGGCCGGAGAAATAGCATGGAGGTAAGGCGTTTGCCTTGCATTCATGCAGAAGGACAGTGGTTTGAATCCCAGCATCCCATATAGTCCCCCGAGCCTGCCAGGAGTAACCCCTGAGCACTGCTGGGTGTGACCCAAAAAACCCAAACACCCCCCCCAAAGAGATAGTAGGGGGGCTTGCCTTACATGATTCTGGTTCAATCACCAGACTACATCTGCTCTCCTGAGAACTGCCAAGTGACTTAAGTACAGAATCAGGAACAGACCCTAAATACTGCAAGGTAGCCGAAGACCCTCCAAAGTTTTAATACATACATAGAATGATGTCTAAAAGCAAATGAACAATAATTCAAGTAAGTTCACAAATACACAAAAGTGATAATCCATTTTCCTTTCTTTGGGGTGGGAGGATCACAATCAGTGGCACTCAGGGGTTGCTTCTGGCTCTGCACTTAGAAATCGCTCCTGGCAGGCATGGGGACCATATGGGATGCTGATACAAAGCACCATCTGTCCTGGATCAGCTGCGTGCAACACAAACGCCCTACTGCTGTGCTATCTCTCCAGCCCTCCTCAACTGATTTTAAAGCAGGGGTCTCAAACTCGCGACCCTCTGTACAACATTTTGTGACCCTGCCCTAGAGGAATCTTTTTATGTTTTGTTTTAGTTGTTTGGGTCACACCCCCCCCCCCAATGTTTAAGGCTTACTACTGACTTCGCACTCAAGGGTCACCCCGACTTTGCCTCCTGCGGCCCCCAGGTAAATTGAGTTTGAGACCCCTGTATGGAATCAATGTTAGTAATTCAGTCTCACCTTTTTCCCATTCCTAGAGTTTGCTGTCTGAACTGATTCCATCTCCAGATAGTTTATTTCTGCCTTATTGTTTTTTTTACATCTCTGCCACTTCTGTTTTCTGCGATCCTCCATATACTGTAATAGGAAATGAGGAAAGAACAGTTATTCTAGAAGAGTAAAAATCTTTGGGGAAATAATTAAAATATTAAATTATTTATTTATTTATTTTGTTTTTTTGGGTCACATCCGGCAGCGCTTGGGTTTACTCCTGGCTCTACACTTAGAAATTGCTCCTGGCGGGCTAAGGGTACTATATGGGATGCCGGGATTTGAACCACTGTCCTTCTGCATGCAAGGCAAACACCTTACCTCCATGCTATCTCTCCGGCCGCTAACAGTAAATTATTTTTAATAACGAAACTTAATTGCATGGGTAAATAGAGGATTAGTCTTAGGGGCAAACTCTCAATAAGTGAATCTTTTGATTCACTTTGATGCTCAGGGGTTACTCCTGGCTAAGGCTCAGAAATTGCCCCTGGCTTGGGGGGACCATATGGGACACCGGGGGATTGAACCACGGTCCTTCCTTGGCTAGAGCTTGCAAGGCAGACACCTTACCTCTAGCGCCACCTCACCGGCCCCAATAAGTGAATCTCTAAAAATGCAACCCCTCCATCATGGTTATATAATAGTTTAACAGTAAATATCTGCCTAGTCTTTAGTTCAACAAATGAATATTTTATCTCTCACATCTAACACAGAAGACTGAGTTTTTTTATTTTATAGATGCAGGGGATAAAAAAGATGACTTATTTGGCATGCTTCTTTCCTCTCAACACTTTTAAGTATCAAGGGAATGACTTTAGTTGCTGTATGGAACTGCCACTCACCGCTAGAAATCGGGGATCAACAGCAAACTCTGGATGACCCTGTAACCACATTTCCAGTTCAGCCCGGCGAGGGGCATCCTCACCCACCAGCAAAGTGCCGTCCACCTTATTGATGACAGGGATCCGGGTCTCCAGGTCCACATCAAGATGATTAGGCTCTTCCATGCATTCCACCTCCAGCTGCAAACCCAGAATCCACCCCCATGAGCATATACTCTTCTTTGGGGAAGGGAGAGAGGGGGAAGCCAACTGTAGCCATAAAGTAATTCTAGTATCTTCTATTCCCTTAATCCCAACCACTTCATTAATTATCAGGAAATAAACCATCTAATTATTTCAATGTTAAAAGATTTTATCTGTCACTCACCTCAACTAGCTTTTTTCTGTTCCCCTTCTTCTTATGAAATAGTGGGTGTCCATCTCCCATTACTCCATTAGCCATTAACTTGTGCTTCTGGAATGTTAACTTTAATCCTTCCTCCTAGAAAGACAACCCACGCACCCACGGCATTATATAGAACATGTTTTTAAACTTTGAGGTTTTGGTGAAAGTGTTATCCTGTCAGTGATGATGACAAGGATGGTTATCATGAGTAAAGGGTAAAAATTAGAAACATATGGGCATATAGATAAAATGTGGGTAGGGCACTTGCCTTGCATGCAACTGATCTGGGTTTGATCCCTGGCAACCCATATAGTCCCCCTAGCAGCCAGGAGTGATTCCTGAGTGCAAAGCCAAGTAATCACTGAGTGTTGCCCAGCAGAGCCCAAAAAACCAAAAACCAAAGAAGAAACACAAGAAAGCACTGATTACTTAGTGCCCCTCAGTTGCATGTAAGAAAGAGAATTCATATTAACAACATCTAATGAAGAATAAAACCCCTACCTGATGTTTTCAGTATTAGCATGGTAAAAGACTTTTTTTTTTCTTATTGAATACTTAATGAAAAATAAATAGGGTTCATCAGAAAAGAACTGAGAAATAAAAAATTTCATTTATGTTGGGGGGACTGGAGTGATAGCAGCAGTAGGGAGTTGGCCTTGCATGCGTCCAACATGTGACAGAACTGGGTTCAATCCCCAGCATCCCATATAGTCACTAAAGCCTGGCAGGTGTATTTCTGAGCACAGGGCCAGGAGTAACCTGAGTGCTGCCAGGTGTGGTCCCAAAACAAAAAACAAACAAAAACAAGATCCAATTGAGATCATTCTCCCCACTTCACTGACCTTTCTAAACTAATTTTTGTAATTTATTGTGTGTTCTGTACCCCCCCACCCCCGCATTGTTAGTCAGATTATCCCATTAGTAAAACCAGTTAGCAAAACTATAATTTCTACCCCCATCCCCTGATCCCTAAATGCTATGCTTACATCTTTGATCTGGACTGTAAACTCCTTCTCATCCATGCCTCGTTTGAGTTTGGTGAACTGAGCTGCTGCTGTGGTGACTGCAGATACGTCCTCTTCTGCCATAGAAGCTGCACTGCTACTTCGTGGTGTAGGTACTGGAGAGTCACCATATTCTCCTGGAGTCAATGAGGGACTATCCAGTAAGTGGTTGCCTGACCCCAACATTCCTCCTGTTACCATTTCCAGGCTTCGGCGGCTAGAAGGCCACTTCCCTGAGAGTACAGCCTGGCAGACGAGGTCAATGCGGTTTATCAGGACACGATCCTAAGTGGGGAAAAAAATAAATACTGTTTTAAGGCCTGAGAACTAGCAATGTGGTCCAACACTGTCATTAACAGGACAGTAGGTAAAAAAGCATAAAGGGAAAGGGAAATAACATTATCAGATCATCACGTCAAAGTTTTATAGGAAACAAAAAAAGAAATATACAGCATTAACTGCAATCAAAGAAAACCAGAACTCCCTAGCTCTTCTTCCATCTATATATAATACACTATTTCTAAACTCTGGATGTTCAGAAATGAGGCACTTACCTTGGGCCACTCTGAGGCTCTTTGTCTTTCTTGTAGCAGCAGCAGTTCAGGGGTCATCTGTTCTCCATCTTCATTTGGGAATCCATCTTGGGACATAGTAAGGGATAGAAGACTCTCTTCATCATAGAGCTTTGAGCGTGACTGGTCAGCAGCTAGATAACATACAGAATGTTACCAAATATGAAAGAGCAAAATTATGTAAGAATTATTATATGACCTTTTAACCAAGGCCTCCCCAAAATAACAGATCTCTTTTAATACACTCAAATCAAAACCCAAATTTCTCTCTCCAAAAAAGAAAAAAAGGCATTTAGAAAAGAAGTGAAAGAGCAGAGAAGAGAAAAAATAGGGAAGAGGGCCAACAGCTTATCACATGCACTCACTTAGCTTCTCTTCTTTCTCGTCCTCACTCTCATCAGTGCTGGAACTGGAGCTTGATGAGGATGAGGAAGAAGAGGATGATGGTGACAGCTTGCTCAAGTCCAGCTCAGAGTCTGAATCATCCTCATCCTCCAGTTTGACTGGTGGGACACTCCGGGAAACCAGAGGGGTAGTATCAGAGGGGGTTACTCGCATTTCATAGTCTTGTGGGGTGGGTCGGCTCCTAGCCACCACCTCATGCTCTAGTTTTAAAGTCAAACTCTCCAGACCAGAGACCTGGGCACTTGTCTCCTCTGGTGGCTTTTCAACAGGAGCATCTGGGCGTAAGGGTAATGGTGAGGCAGTGCGCGAGGTATACTGCTGGTGTAGCAGTGGAGTAGAGCAGCGTGACAGAGATGGAGCTGGTGCTCCTGCCTGATGATTCTGCATGTAATTCATACGGGCAGCCAGAAAAGAGAAGTCTGGGTCCTGCATTATATTACAGTCTGTTTGGCTCACCCCATGACGAGCTGCCCCTCGTAGAAGTTCGCCATCATGTTGAACAGGCTCCCACCATTTGGGCAGTTCAGGACCTGGAGGCTGACATAATGCCAGCCGATCTTCCAAAAGAGGGTGGCATAAAACCTGTTCCCGTAATCGCCGAAGTAATTCAATACGGTAGAGAGTCCGTGAGGCCCTCTCCTCTGTGATGGGCTCAATGAACAGATTAGGGTCCGGGGGTTCTGTAAAAGAGGGGTATCAGGAGAAGTGAGCCAATAATTTGTCCTACTATTAGCCCACCCATTGTTAGCCCACCTAGACTCTCTAGCCTTACCATCTCCAGCTGCTGGAGGAAGGCGACATACTTGGCGGCACATGGCTACAAAACCATGAAAGTACTTGGTAAGGCTTTCATCTGTTTTTTTGTCTAGTCGGGCAAAACTGCGGAAACGATCCCAATGGAATTGCATGGCGTCTGGGTCATACTCTACACCAAATGTAGACACTACACGGTAGAAATCAGTTTGTTCACGCCTTGTCCATCTACAAAGGGAAGAAGAATCAGGCCACAGTAATCAAAAGAATACAGGGAGGGCCCGGAGAGATGGCACAGCGGCGTTTGCCTTGCAAGTAGCCGATCCAGGACCAAAGGTAGTTGGTTCGAATCCCAGTGCCCATATGGTCCCCTGTGCCTGCCAGGAGCTATTTCTGAGCAGACAGCCAGGAGTAACCCCCGAGCAACGCTGGGTGTGGCCCAAAAACAAAACAAAACAAAAAAAGAATACAGGGAAACTTGTATTACTACTTCATGGAGTAACTGAAAACACAAAAGGTGAAAATAGCACACAGAAACAAAAGTCCCCCTTAGGCAGTACAAAAAGTGGTAAGAAGCACTCTATATTACAGAGCCCATAGTGTGAAAGAATTAATAAACAAGTTATGGGGGAAACTATATGAATAAATAACTCAATGAGAAGAGCTAATAGGAAATCTTTGTATTTACACCCCCAAGCAAGGTTTTATGTCAGAAGAACTGTAATGGAAGGGGAGAAAATGGCCCCTCTGAAGCCAGAGAGAAAGCTTACTGAGCAGAATGTAGGTTTTGCATGCAAGAGGCCAAGGACTGATGCTCAGCACTGTTGGTTGCTTGAACATATTAAGGAGCACCCACCTGGCCCAGAACAACTTTGTGTATGGCCCCTTCCAAAAAAAAGATGGCCCCTATGTAAAGAATTCGAAGTAATTCCTTGGACTAATATGCTTTTTAGTATAGGTTCCATAGTTGAAGATAAATTCACAGTGATATTTTACCGTTGCTGCTTTTCCCTCCGTGCAATTTCCTTTAGCTTGAAAGCTGCCTCACAACGCCTGCGTCTCCGGTCCCCACGTTCTGCAGCTTCTATCTTCATCTGTTCTCTCTTATAGCTGCGCTGATAAGCTGTAACAAGGCGCCTAAGCCTAGCTGTAAGAGCAGATCCAGGAGGCCAGAACAGATGGCCTGGCTGCTGAGTCACCTGAGCTGTGGGAAGCAAAGGAGATTGAACAGAAAGGTAGCAGAGATAATACAGGTATTAATTTCTGGGAAGTTGTAGGGGGACATGTGCTTCCAACTAGGGCTAAGGATATCCAGGGGCCTCTCTTGACAATTCTCAACCAAACTAGCTGGAAATTTACGCAAAGAACTGAAGATGAGGTGCTGCTACTCAGACCCTGTAGTTCAGAAAATACCCACTCTGAGTACTGCTGGAAAAGCTTCCCACAGGGGCACCAGCAATGCTTAGTGAACCATGTGGTGCCAGGAGCTGAACTCCAGTAGAGTGCTTGTACCCTAACTACTATACTATTTCTTGAGCCCATGCTAGGACAGAAGGCAGTCAGTAATTCACTTAACCCACCATCCCACATAAAATTAGACTAGATGATCTAGAAGTTTACCTTCCTCTCCATCAATCACCGAGATTTCTTCATCCATCATCATCAAGGGATCACCCTAGAGAAGATTAATCCCATAAGATGGAAGGGTTGGAAAAGGAAGGAAAATTGGTATTCTGAAATTATATTCTTGTGTGTGTCCCCCTAAAATGTCACCAAGGTGTCAAAAAATATAATTTCTAGTGAAAGGAACCCTCACCAAAAATTACAAGTAACCAACTAAAATAACAAAAAAAACCATAAGAATGGTTTTTATTTTATATTTTTGGTTTTGGGGCCACACCTGGAGGCACTCAGGGGTTACTCCTGGCTCTGCACTATCGCTCCTAGCAGGCGTGGGGGACCATATCAGATGCTGGGGATCGAACCTAGGTCTGTCCCAGATCGGCAGCATGCAAAGCAAATGCTACCGCTCTGCTATCACTGCAGCCCCCAAGAATGGTTTTTACTAAATATCTGAAAATAAAGGGACTCAGGAATTTTAACAGTCAAATCAATATAAATGTAGTGTTTGGGTATTACTTGTTCCACAAAAACATCCCTGATGTCTTCTACTTGACAATCCTTTCCATTTACATTTTATATTCTCAAAAGGTAATCATTTTGGGGAGGTTAGAGGGATGTTTGGCACACATCCTGTGGTGCTCCGGGGACCACATGAGGTGTCAAAGATCAAGCCCAGGTTGGCTGTGTGCAAAGCAAACATCATACACCGTACATCACACTCCCTCCTAGTACCATAATACTTTATTGATGGTAATCATTTTTCCTTCTTGTATTATCAATATATTTTAGAATTCAGAATGAGAGAATAATAAACCTAAGACGTACTCACCTCATCATCTTGGTCTTTAGGTGGGCCCTGAAGTGGTTTATATTCAGGATCTTCACAATCCTTATCAAAGTCAACCCTAAAATTATCCAGAAGTATGAGAAAATATTAATATACTTTTTTTCCACATTAAAAAGATACCAAGATAAAGACTTGGTCAAACATACAAGCCAGCATGGAATGCTGAGGGCATGGCAGGCATGATGGTAGCTTTAGTCTAGCATCCAACAACAATAATAAAAGAGCAAGAAGAAACAGAAGAGGCACCACCTGAAAGGGGAGGAGGATGCAGTGACAGATAAGCAGGCAAGCAAAAAATATGCATTTCCAGATATTTGAAAAGGGTTAGTGTGATCTAACACAAGCACCTTAACCCCTGAACTATCTATCTTTCTAGCCCTAGGAATCACCATTCCAAAGTGCTTGAATTTGAGCAACATACAGCCTTCTTACTTTGATTTATTTATTTATTTATTTATTTATTTATTTATTGTTTTTTCGGCCACACCATTGGATGCTCAGGGGTTACTCTTGGATAAGCGCTCAGAAATTGCCCCTGGCTTGGGGGGACCATATGGGATGCCAGGGGATCGAACCGCAGTCCTTCCTTGGCTAGCGCTTGCAAGGCAGACACCTTACCTCTAGCGCCACCTCGCCGGTCCCTTCTTTTATTTTTAATCCATTCATTCTTTTGTTTCCAGCTATTTACTTTTGTTATTAATTTGAGTTTCCAGATCTAATGCTGCTCTATTGTCTGACATAAATGATGTGCAACAAATAACTTTCTTTTGAGGTTCTATTCGGTAAAGGAAGTTTGTGATCATTAAAGAGATATTCCAATTACAGAAGTATGTGTGAGTGTTTGAGACCTAAACCAACTATTTCACATGCCCCTCAGTTCTCCACACGAGAAGTTTTGTTAAACTCACTGGCACCCAAACCAGGGCAACACTGCCCTACCTGGTGACTCAGTATTAGCATGGCAACTCATCATTGAGGCATGTGTCAAGACACAATAAGTACCTTTGTCTGTCAGTCTATAATGTGATGATAAACCATGGATAAAATTCTTCAGTGCTTATCCACATGATAAGAGCATGAGAGTTGTATTATTTCTCAAGGAAAGTTTTCTCACAGCCACTATCACTTTTCAGAAAAGCACTGGTAACAAAATTTAATTGTATTTTGCTTTGTTTTGTTTTGGGGCAAGACCTGGCTGTACTCAGTGTGCTCAGGGATCACTCCTGGTAGGCTCAGGGAACCAGGTGGGATGGCAGGATTTGAACCTAGGTTGATCATGTAGAAGACAAGTGCCTTACCTTTTGTACTACTGATCTAGCCCCACAAAATTTTAATAGTTATTAAAATTATTATTATTATTATTATTGTTTATTTTGGGCCACACCCAGTGATGCTCAGTGGTTATTCCTGGCTATGCACTCAGAAATTACTCCTGGCTTCGGGAACCATATGGGACGCCAGGGGATTGAACCGCGGTTCATCCTGGGTCAGCCACATGTAAGAGAAATGCCCTACGACTGCACCATTGCTCTGGCCCTAAATTTAATAGTTTTCTTTTTTTTTAAATAAACCACTTAGACATAACATTCACTTGAATTATAGTTTGTAACTATTATGTATATTTAGGAGAGTTCCTGATATTTCCACTCTAAGTCAGTCATGTACTCATAACAATAACCAACATTAAGAATCTTGGGGCTAGAGAGATAGCATGGAGGAATGGCATCTGCCTTGCATGCAGGACGGTGGTTCATATGGTCCCTCGAGCCTGCCAAGAGCAATTTCTGAGTATAGAGCTAGGAGTAACCCCTGAGCGCTGCCGAGTGTGACCCAATCCCCCCCCCCCCACAATCAGGATCTGGAGATATTAAGCTGACAAAAATGAGTCAGAGGGAGGTTTGCAAACACAGAATGATTGTGATCATTTATGGGTTATAAAAAACAAAGATAGTGGGGCTGGAGAGATAGCATGGAGGTAAGGCGTTTGCCTTTCATGCAGGAGGTCATCGGTTCGAATCCCAGCATCCCATATGGTCCCCCGTGCCTGCCAGGAGCAATTTCTGAGCATGGAGCCAGGAATAACCCCTGAGCACTGCTGGGTGTGACCCAAAAACTACCAAAAAAAAAAAAAAAAAACAAAGATAGTATGGTATTAATACCCAAAGACAATAGAGATGACGGCCAGTAGTACCAGTCTATGGTAAGAAGTTTGCCCAAATAGTGGGGGAGAGAAGGTCCATTATGACAATGATAGTTGAACATGATCACTTTTGGCCAAGAACTGGGTGTTTTGAGGAGATAAAGTGACATGCATTGATGTCCCCTTCAGTAAAAAATATTGTAAACCAGTGTCAGAAGGAAGGCAGGAAGGGAGGGAGGGAGGGAGGGAAGAAGGGAGGGAGGAAGGGAGGGAGGGAAGGAGGGAGGGAGGAAGGGAGGGAGGGAGGGAGGAAGGAAGGGAGGGAGGGAGGGAGGGAGGGAGGGGAGAAGGCAGGGGAAGATGGGAGGGGAAGATGGGAGTGAAACAGGAGACACTAATGGCGAGAAACATGCACTGTTGAAGGGTGGTGTACATTGTATGACTGAAAATCATGCACTTCTTAACTGTATCTCATGGTAATTCAATAAAAAAAAAGGAATCTTGGGGCTGGAGAGATAGCATGGAAGTAAGGCGCTTGCCTTTCATGCAGACGGTCATTGGTTCGAATCCCTGCACCCCATATGCTCCCCCGTGCCTGCCAGGAGCGATTTCTGAGCATAGAACCAGGAGTAACCCCTGAGCGCAGCCGGGTGTGAACCAAAAAAAAAAAAAAAACAACAAAAAAACAAAAGGAATCCCATCAAGCTATAGTTTCTTCTTTTAGCTTAAGCAACTAATAGCCTTTCTAGGCTAGACTTTGAGTTTTAAAGAACTAAACAGTAGTGCTTACCCTTCCACTATGTCAGAGAAATTATCCAATACTCGATGTTCTGCGGCAATGGCTTTATCATCTGGACGTCCAGCCTTTTCCAAGAAGCATAAGGCTGGGTCTGCCCTCATAGTATTATATTTCTCATAGCCTAGAAGAAAACGGGGCCCAAGTTAAAGAAAACAGTGATCTATTGTAGTCTTACATTTACTTTATATATACTATTGGAATTGTTAGAATATATGGGCTTGTAATGTAAGCTCATAATAAATAGTTTTGGGTTGTATTACAATTTGAACATTCCTACAGTAATTTAGTCATAGTTTTATCACTAGTTATTTAAGACAGAAGTTTAAATAAGCATTTATAGAGAATGGTGATAGATTTTCAAAGCCATTTTGTTTTTGTGCTACACCTAATGGTGCTGGAAAGGCAGAGAAAGGGTGGGGATGCAAAGGTGAGAGTCTACTTTCAACTATGGGGGCTCTTCCAGCAGTATATTCAGGGAACCATGCCATGCTAGGGACTCATTCAACCCAGGTGTCCTGAATGCAAATATACATGATCTGCCTTTTGAGTTCTCTCTCTGATATTCTATTACTGTTTCTACAACAAAGATGCAGAAACTTATAACAATGAAGTAATTTAGGCCACATATTCTCAAGGCACTTGCAATATAAACAAATAGGCAATCTAAGAGCAAACCATCAAATACTTAGAGGATTATTAATTCTTTTTTTTTTTTTTTTTTTGGTTTTTGGGCCACACCCTGTGACACTCAGGGGTTACTCCTGGCTATGCGCTCAGAAGTTGCTCCTGGCTTCTTGGGGGACCATATGGGACGCCGGGGGATCGAACCGCGGTCCATCCTAGGCTAGCGCAGGCAAGGCAGGCACCTTACCTCCAGCGCCACCGCCCGGCCCCGGATTATTAATTCTTCTAAACTCTTATAAGAAAATCTGAGAGTAAAAATGGCTGAGTTTTCATCTGTTTCGGTTTGGGAGTCACACCCAGAGCGGGTAAGGGATTAGTCCTGTCTTTGCATTCAGGAATCACTCCTGGTGGTGGTGATTGGGGGGGGGGGGGGGGGGAAGAAACCAAATGAAGGAGGGGGGAAAACCATATGAGATGCAGGGATCGAATACAGTCAGACACTTGCAAGGCAAGCACCCTACTGTGCTATGGCTCCAGCCCCAAAATGGCCTTTTTTTTCGCTTGCTTTTTGGGACACACTTGGTGGTGCTTAGGGGTTACTCCTGGTTGTGTTTGGGTAACCATAAGGGAAGCCAGAGATCAAGCCCGGGTAAGCCATCTGCGAGACAACTGCCTTATCTGCTATACTATTTCTCTGATCCCAGAACACTTTTTTTAAGTGTTAAGAAAGCCATATAAATTATCTGTAGCATCGTTAAAAGTGGGCATATATTACCTCCTCTAATTTGTAGAACCTCCAAACAGATGTTACAACATATAAAGACTATAAGATTGACTAGAAACAGATAGGAAACTCCCTACCTTAGAATTTAACATTCCATCTGATCTGTCTTGATTATCTATTTGTAAGAAATAAGGAAGAACGGGGCCAGAGAGATAGCATAGCGGCGTTTGCCTTGCAAGCAGCCGATCCAAAACCTAAGGTGGTTGGTTCAAATCCCAGCGTCCCAGATGGTCCCCCGTGCCTGCCAGGAGCTATTTCTGAGCAGATAACCAGGAGTAGCCCCTGAGTGCCGCCGGGTGTGGCCCCAAAACCAAACAAAAACAAAAACAAAAACAAAACAAAAAAAAGAAATAAGGAAGAACTACTCTGGTATTGATGGTTCAGAACAAGTCAAATGTAAGTTACGAAACATCAGTAAGTAAGCTTGGTTATTGGTCATGAATATCTGTTAAATCTGTGGTCATATATCTACACTAACAAAGAAACTGTTTAATAGTAGTACCTACCGTGCTTAAAGACACCAATGAGTAGAGACTTGTCGGCCTCACTGTCCCACCACGTGGTTGGAACCTCCAGTTGATCCACTACTGGGAACCAGATGTCAATCTCACTAGAGGTATTAAAAAGTGGGCACAGCAATGTCAAAAAAGTCAGCACAGCAATATAGGAAATGACAATGTAACCCTTGAAAAGATTACAGATATCTTATATATTAATTTATACTCAAGTATTTTCCTATTTCCAATAATCTCAAGTATATAACTAAAATCATGATTTATAGATTTTAATGATTAGGTATCTCAAAAACACTAGAAAATGTAATACATAGCCATTTCTTCCTAGACTAAAGGCATAAAGAAAAATGTAATTTCACCTGGCAATGGTACCCCCTAAAACCTTCTCTGCTTGGTCTCCAATAACCTCCTGTCTCAAATAATATAGCATCCGTACCCGCAACAGCACCCTAAAAGAGAGGAAGAGCTGGGTCAATAATAGTAACAGAAAGAGAGAAGTAGAAAAATGCTTTAGACTTTGCTAAATCTTATCCTTACTTGTTACATTGATGTTTCAAATGCTTCTTATAGCTCTCATCTTGGAACAGAGTATCAGGGTTATATTTCCGGATCCAATCTGCCTTATGGATATCAAAAGTGCTTTGTGACTTTACCTTCTTCCCTTTGCGCCCCCGGGGCACAGGGATAGATAGTCCTGGCAAAAGGGAAACGTCGAAGACTTGGATTGATAAAAACCTTTGGACCTGAAAACATTGATGTAACCTATAGAATTATGAAAAATAAAGAGCTAATAGTTACCTGAGTGATTCTGCAATTCTTTTGTCTTGCCATTTTCAGCAGGGCTAATCAAGTCCCAAATAAAGCCTTTGATATTTTCATCTCCACGATAGTGGAGAAGACAGTACACAAGAATGGCCCGGCAGATTGTTTCCACATCTCGTTCAGTCATACGTCGTTTGAAGCGTCCATGAGACAAGATATCTCGCCACCGTCCCCAACTAGAAGAACAGAAAATATTCGATTAATATTTTCTTAGAATTCAATTTTTTTCTTCTTTTGGTTTTTGAGCCATATTTGGTGTTGCTCAAGACTTACTTCCTGGATCTGGATGGACTAGGGGCTCACTACTTTTAGGGCTTGAGGAACAATATAAAGCAATGGGAAAACTGGGTTGGATGTATAAAAGGTCACATGACTTGGTTGATATACTATGCCTCTGGCCCCTAAACTCACTAGATTCAAAATCACTAATATGCTCCTATTCCCCAAAAATCACTTTTCCCAAAGTTGAGAGACCAAAAAATAGATGTGGGGAAAAAGATGGGAATAGAATAAACAAACTGAGGCTGGAGTGAAGGTATAGTGAGTAGAACACTCCTCTTGTTTAGGGCCAAACCAGGTTCAATTCTTGGTGCCCCATATCATCCTCTGAGCCAGACCAGGAGTAATCCCTGATATTGGTGGTGAGGTAGGTGTTTAGAAATTGTATGCTTGAAACTTGACTATGAGTAACTTTATAAATCCCCATATCGGGCCCGGAGAGATAGCACAGCAGCGTTTGCCTTGCAAGCAGCCGGTCCAGGAACAAAGGTAGTTTGTTCGAATCCCGGTGTCCCATATGGTCCCCCATGCCTGCCAGGAGCTATTTCTGAGCAGACAGCCAGGAGTAACCCCTGAGCACCACCGGGTGTGGCCCCAAAACCAAAATAAATAAATAAATAAATCCCCACATCTCAAAAACAAAAAACCCAAGCTCCAAGGCAAAAGAAAAATCTTATTATCCCTTCTTTAATCATAAATCCAATCTGAAAGAACAGCAGAACACTAGTCAGGATAGACATGCACCACCTGAGATGCCAACATTGGTCCTTACCCATATACCAGTAGGTGCTTCTCCACCCTAAAGCAGTCAGTACGCCCATATGTATGATGGCGATCATGTCGGCGAGAGCGTGGTCGCTCGTCATCTTCACTTTCCAAATCAGAAAATTCCACCAAGTCATCATCTTTAAGGGTGCTAAAGTGACGAGTCTGTTTTCGTACTCTAGGTGTGTCGATCACCAAATTATTCTAGGCAGAGAAGAAAAAGTTTCTTCATAATATGTTCACAGGGAAGGAATTAAGAAAACTACAAACTGGGGCCAGTGAGGTGGCGCTAGCCTTGCAAGCGCTAGCCAAGGAAGGACCGCAGTTCAATCCCCCAGCGTCCCATGATCCCCCTTAGCCAGGGGCAATTTCTGAGCGTTAGCCAGGAATAACCCCTGAGCATCAAATGGGTGTGGCCCGAAAAACAAAAAAAATAAAAAAATAAAACAAAACAAAAGACCAAAAAAAAAAACAACAACAAAACTACAAACTGGGCTGGAAATAGCATGGAGGTAAGGCGTTTGCCTTGCATGCAGAAGAACAGTGATTCAAATCCCGGCATCTCAAATGGTCCCCCGAGCCTGCCAGAAGCGATTTCTGAGCACAGAGTCAGGTGTAACCCCTGAGCGCTGCTGGGTGTGACCCAAAAACCAAAACAAAACCAAAACCAAAAAAAAAAAAGGGGGGGGGGAGAAAACCACAAACTAAAAGCTTAGTTCTAACATCTGAAAATACCTGATTATTTTTGGTATTTTTTTGATTTGGGTGCCACACACAGCAATGCCTAGGAGTAACTCTGCTATATACTCAGAAATTACTTCTCATAGTGCTCAGGGGACTATAAGAGGTACTTGAGCTGAAACCTAGGTCAACCACATGGAAGATAAGTACCCTACCCATTATACTATCTTTCCAGCCCCAATATCTTATTTCTTCCTTCTTTCTTTTTTGCAGTTTTTGAGCCATACTCAGTGGCACTCGGATTATTCCTAGCTCAGAAATTATTCCTGGCAGTCTTGAGAGATTATATAGAATGCTGGGGACTGAACTTGGGTCACTGTATGCAAAGCAAATGTCCTATCTGTTGTGCTATAGCTCCAGCTCCCCACTTAAATTTTTTTTAATCATGAAAAAAAATATGCAGGGACCCAGGAAACGAAATTGTTAATTACAAGTAGTTTTCTGTGACCTCCTATATAAAGAAAAAAATTCTTGTCCCTTTTTTGGGGGTGGAGGGGCTCTTGGGCTATATACAGTGATGCTCAGGGGTTACTCCTGGCTCTGTGCTCAATAGTGCTCCTGGAGATAGCATGGAGGTAGGGCATTTGCCTTGCACGCAGAAGGACGGTGGTTCAAATCCCGGCATCCCATATGGTCCCCTGAGCCTGCCAGGAGTGGTTTCTGAGCGAAGAACCAGGAGTAACCCCTGAGCATTGCGGGGTGTGACCCAAAAACCAAATAAATAAATAAATAAATAAAATTAAAAATAAAATAAATAAAGAGTAGTGCTCCTTATGGTGCCCAGGGGACCATTTGAGATTCCGGGGATTTAACTCAGGTTAGCTGCTTATAAAACAAGGGCCATCTTTTCTGTATTTCACTCCAGAAGTTTTTTTTTTTTGTTTGTTTTTTTTTTGGGGGGCCACACCCGGTAGTGCTCAGGGGTTACTCCTGGCTATGCACTCAGAAGTTGCTCCTGGCTTGGGGGACCATATGGGATGCCGGGGGATCGAACCGCGGTCCGTCCAAGGCTAGCGCAGGCAAGGCAGGTACCTTACCTCTAGCGCCACCGCCCGGCCCCTAGAAGTTTTATTATAAATGAATAAATGAACCTATCCCAGAAGTTTTATTATAAATGAAGTTTGGCACTGAAGAATCAGAGTGACTATTAAGACTTAAGTAATGCTTGTTAAATATGACTATCTAATGTCATAGATATAGTTCATAAACTATATAACTTATGGAACAGTGCTTCTTATAAGAAGAGTAAACTGACCTTGCTATTGAGTAAATCCATGTCCAGGTCAGCCTTTTTGGCCCACTTTTGCCAAAAGTTGGGGTCATCTAGAGAAATATCTGTTCGATTTTCAGAAGCAACAAAGCTTGCCTGGTGAAGAGCAAAAAAGTAAAGTTGACTTAATAATTATTTAAAAATCATTAAAAATATTTAAATTCAAGAGATTCCAATCTCTGCCTATTTTGCTAGTCATGGGCAGAGAAACAGCCTACCTTGGCAAAGGTTGAACCCTTTCCTTCAGACTCAATGGTGATGGTTGTAGTGCGCCTTAGCAAGATCTGGTCAATGTCCTCTTCACAAAACTTGGAGCCCTCATCATCTTCCTCCATTATAGCTGCATATGCTCCTTTCCGTAAGAGATCTTCAATCTCCTTCTTGGAAAACTGCTGGATCTACAAAATTCAATGGAAATAGGAAAGACTACTAAGAGAATATTATCTAACCATATATATTTGGTTCTATTTTAAGAAATGACCATTGAGAATCCAAATAATGTAATCAGATGTTAAAATAGTTTTCATCACTTGACCTGCTACAAAACTGTCAATACACTAAGAAACTCACTCCAGTAATATTGCCATCCCGACCACTCATGGACTGCAGCACAGCCTTATCCAATCCCAACTTGAGGCTAGCTTTATCAAACATTTCTCTCTCATAAGAATTGCGAGTGATGAGACGATACACTTTGACAGCTTTACTCTGCCCAATTCGGTGACACCGAGCCTGAGCCTGTTAGTTACAAAAGAAAAAAGAGAAAGTGAGAACGTACTACAAAATGGGGGTAGAGGAGGATATATAAAATGCCAAATCATACCTAAATAACAGTTTCAAGTCAAAATTAAGTCAACTACATGGTAAATTTATTGCCCCATCATGTAGACTAGTAGTTGGCAAACTCATGGTCTGCACAGCCAGTTTCTATAAATGGACTTTTATTGTATCACACATCCAATCATTCTTTACACTCTCTATATAAATTGCTTTTATGGAAGCAACAGAGGAAGAAGAAATCTGTAATTACAAACTGTCATGTTTGGGGCTAGAGCCATAGTACAGCAAGCAGGAAGGGTGGCTGCTTTGCACATAGCCTACCTGGCATCTCATTTGCTGTGCCCTCACCTCCCCAAGCCAATCAGAGGAGTTGGCCTTGACTGAGCACTACTGAGTTTGACACCCGAACAAAAATAAAGTACTCCATACTACCATGAAGAGCTAGAGCAACAAGATAGCAAACAGAGCATCTATCTGCCTTGCATGCAGCAACTTGTGTTCGATCTACAGCATCCTATATGGTCCCCTGGGCCTGCCAGGATTGATTCCTCAGCTCAGAGTCAAGAATATTCCTTGAGTATGCTGGGTGTGGCCCCAAAACAAATAAGCAACAACAACAACAACAACAACAACAAAAAACCTGCCATGGTTCCATGGTTCCTAAAACATTTACTATCTATTCCTTTACAGAAAAGGTTTATTAAATTCTGCTCTCCCTAAGTGAACAATTCCAAAGCCTTTCAAAAAGCTCCCTATTCTATAGAAAACCCTACAAGTTTAGGTATTTGATTACTTAAGGTAATGACTTCCTTTACCTGTAGGTCATTTTGTGGATTCCAGTCTGAATCAAAAATGATGCAGGTATCAGCAGCTGTGAGATTAATACCAAGTCCACCAGCCCGGGTACACAGCAAGAAGACAAAACGGTCTGAGTCAGGCTTGCTGAACCGGTCAATAGCAGCTTGCCGAAGGTTGCCTCTAACTCTCCCATCAATGCGTTCATATAAATACCTATATACAAGTTATAAGGAAAAACAATCTCAATTTGCTCAGTAGAGGAAGAGGCAAAAGAGTATTAGGATCATTACTACTAAATACTATCTTTACATCTCTAATTCACAAACAAACTTAGCAAGAAGTTAACCATGGGAGTCTCAAATGATTCTCTTATCCAAGTCCTAGTCATTTTATTAAACTAGGCTCTCCTACTCTTTGCAATAAATAAAGGAATGAAACTGTTCTCACCTCCTCTGGATCAGATAATCCTCAAGAATATCTAGGCAGCGGACCATCTGGGAGAAGATCAGAACTTTATGGCCACCAGCTTTAAGTTTAGGAAGTAACTTGTCAATAAGAACCAATTTGCCAGCTGAACGAACCATGGCCTGCAGATGAAAGTCATGAGGTATAATATGGCAAGCTTCTCGAAATTCTGTTAGGATTTTTTCTTCTGCACCTGCCAAATGAAAAATAAAATTCAATAGGGAGGTCCAGAAAGATATTTATGGCTATAGTTTATTTAAGAGAAATAAGGAAGCAAAGAAAAATTAAATTGGCAGCAGAAGATGTAACTCAATGAGCAGAAGGCCAAGGTTTAATCCCTGGCACCACTTGTTGCATCTGATCCCTGGAGGATGGATAGCTAGGAGTGACCCTAGGATATTGAGTCAGGAATGTAAGTTGAGAGCAACATTTCTCATACAAAAGTTTATCATACTATCTCCATATATATCACACTCACTTTACAAGTAACAGAGACTTAAAAGTACAACTGAGTTATTAAAAAAAAAAAAAAAAAAGTAGGGCCAGAGCGATAGAACAATGGTAAGGCATTTGCTTTGAAAGCAGCCAAAACCATGACTGACCAGAGATAGAGCCCCAACATCCCATATGGTCCTATACTTTTCCTTTTTTTTCAGACAGACACATGTTTATTAGAAACTGTGCAGCCTCGCCCCCTCCTCCAGGACACTGAGGGCCCAGCACCAAGGGAGGAATGGATGAGAGGCCTGGACGGACACGGAATGTGGTGCAGGAAAACAGACACAGGCACAAATAGGCACATGGGCACATCCCACAGCCATGGTACACAGACAAAATGCAAGCACTGGGTTCCCTGCATAGACAGATCACCCGAGCCTGCTAGGAGAATTCTTGAGTGCAGAGCCAGGAGGAATCACTGAGTACTGCTGAGTGTGGCCCCAACCCCCAAAAAACTAAGTATATGTGAACAAGAACTCAATGAGAACAAACAAACCGTTATTAATGTCCTATATGCATTCAAAAGACAAACAAAATGAAACACCAATGAAGACATTTATAGAGAACAAAATAAAGTATTAATTAAATTCTATTTAATTTTGGAGATTATGCAGGATTAAAGAGGGGGAAACATTAAGGAAAGATATTTCACATAAGAATCATTTGAGGGACTGGTGTAGTGGTGTAAGCAGTAGGGTGTCTGCTAACCTAGAACGGAGCATGGTTTGATCCCTGGCGTCCCATATGGTCCCCCAAGCCAGGAGCGATTTCTGAGTGCATAGCCAGAAGTAACCTCTGAGTGTCACTGTTTGTGGCCCAAAAACTACATAAAATAAAATAAAATAAAATAAATAAAATAAAATATAAAATAAAATAAAATACTCATTCGAAGGGGTCATGGGGAGGGACGGCATTTGCCCTGCAGCAGGAGTCAGAAGTAATTCCCGAGTGCCGAGTGAGGAGTAACCCCTGAGCATCACTAGGTATGGCCAGAAACAAAAAATAAATAAAAATGGGCCCGGAGAGATAGCACAGCGGTGTTTGCCTTGCAAGCAGCCGATCCAGGACCAACGGTGGTTGGTTCAAATCCCGGTGTCCCATATGGTCCCCCGTGCCTGCCAGAAGCTATATCTGAGCAGACAGCCAGGAGTCACCCCTGAGCATCGCCGGGTGTGACCCAAAACCCAAAATAAATAAACAAATAAATAAACAAATACATAGTATCTCTCCGCTCCCAATAAAAAGTCATTTTAAAAGAACTCATTTATACTCCCACAGTAGATAGATTAGTCAGTGCATTTGTTACAATAATTCCAAGATTTAGAAAAGAAGCATAAGTTACACAGGTACTGAGCCATTTTCTAAGAATTGGCTTACCATTGATGAGATAGGGGTGGTTGCAGCATTTGCGCAATTCCATCATTGTGTTGAGTAGATTGGGCATGTTAGTATGACCTGCCCCTTTGGAGAGGAAGGAGAAGTTTTTCTCCAAAATAGCCCGATAATATTTCTTTTGGATGTTGGTCAGTTCTACTTCAATGATAGTTTCTTGTTTGGGTGCCAAGTTTTTTTCAACATCCTCTTTGAGTCTTCGCAGCATCATTGGCTTGAGAATGGCTTGTAGTTTTTGAACCTGTGTCCAATATTGAGAAATAATAAGTAAGAAAAAATGAGACATTCTCAGTAATGTGCAAAATATGAGAATTTTCCAGTAATGAGAAATTTGATTTTAGACAGTGCAAAAAGGTAGGTACAAAAATATAGAGAACAGAAAAATCCTCAAGGGTAAGAGAATAAGGCTCGGTGGTAGAGCACATTCCTAGTGCAATGCCAGGTTCTGTAACATTACATGTCCCCTCTTTTAATTACCACTGGTGTGGCCCAATGACCCTCTAAGCACTGCTATTATGTATGGTACTTATGCTTTTATTTTCTAAAAACTGGGGGGAGGGAAGGTCAGAGCAGTGTCGCAAGTAGTAGGCCAGGGGTCTCAAACTCAATTTACCTGGGAGCCGCAGGAGGCAAAGTCGGGGTGAGGCAGGGCCGCATAAGGGATTTCGCTTACCAAATATTTGCAATAAAAAGAATCGCAAAAAATCGCATTAAACATTTGCATACCCCAAACGGAACAGCTTGGGGTATGCAAATGTTTAATGCAATTTTTTTTTACTAATGCGATTTTGATTGCGATTATTCGGTAAGCAAATAATCGCAAATAGCGAATACTGTGATATTTGAAGGCCGGCCTTGGACCACAAAATGTTGTATGGAGGGCCGCAAACGGGCCGCGGGCTGTGAGATTGAGACCCTCGTGGTAGGCCATTTGCCTTGCACACACTAACCTAGGACGGACCATGTTTTAATCCCCTGGTTCCCATATGGTCCCCCAAGCCAAGAGCAATTTCTGAGTGCATAGCCAGGAGTGAATCCTTATCACCAGGTGTGCTCCCCCCACCAAAAATAAAAGCCCCAGGAGCCAGAGTGATAGTACAGTGCATAGGGTGTTTGCCTTGCATAGCATCTACCTGGGTTTGATCCCTAGCACGCGAAGATCACCAAGAGTGATATTTGAGCACAGAGCCAGAAGTAAACCCTGAACATAGTGTGACCAAAAAACTAAAACAAAGCTTTATATGCTCACAGTAAAATATGTCAGCCTATTATCTTTTTTTGTCCTAGATAAATAACTCATAACATAAACTACCAACCTGTTCCTCTGTCTTGAGATCCCCAAAGTCCTTGAGAAATTCTGATTCTGAGGGAAACTGAGAAGGTTCCAAGAAATGAAGCAAACTAAACAGTTCTTCCACAGTGTTCTGCAATGGCGTTCCTGTGAGTAGCACTTTGTGTTCCTAGAAATTAAAGTAAACCAAAATTCTAAAAACTCAAAATACAAAGAATTTCTAAAACTTTCTATCAAATATGTAACTTTTGTTTCAATTTCTTGATCTAGAAATTATGAGAATGGACTAGATCACGGCCTTACACAAAATATTTTCAAGAAAGCCCTGCCTTTATCCTAAGGAATTAACTTAAATATAATTAAATAGCACAAATTTTTTCAATTCCAAGTTTCTCTATACTCAATTCCCCACAGATTTCCTAATATGTACCTCTCTAGATAATGTAACTATCCTGGTTTACTTTGCCTTTAATTCTTTATAGTTCATTCTATCAAGGTTCACGCCTTAAACCTGAGCTTGACTTATGCCTTGCTCTGACAGAGAGAAGTAACAGAAGAACACTGTCTCAAAGACCTTGCAGCTTCCACTTTTAGAATACCACTGTGTAATAAAAAGCCCAGACTGGCCATTGGAGGACGACTGGCCATAGAGAAGATGAAATTAAGTGGCACCAGCTACCAACATTAACTTTGTTATGCAATAAAAGGTAACTAATATTGTAGTACACCTTAGTACATGGATGAGAACCATAAACTTAAATGCTACGTAATTCCAAAGCTCATATAATATACATATGACATCTAGGTTATCATTCCCATAGTCTATGAAACATCCCATACCAAGGTCTTGCTACTTTTCTTCTTTGCTACATTTAGGGTTGCTTTAATTCCATAAGGAATTAGGGATATTCTAAGTCCAGGTATTTTTTGCCCAAGTCAGTGTGAGGAACTCACTAGGTCCATGTGCTTGAGACTATCAAGTAGCTTGCAATTACGATTCTTCAGTCGATGGGCCTCATCAATGATGACACAACGCCACTCAATTTCCCGAAGCTCAGGGCAATCTGATAGAATCATCTCAAAAGTGGTGATCAGGGCATCAAACTTGTATGCACCTGGGATGAGCCGCCCCTAAGCATGATGGGAGCAAAATCAGAAAAACTTAAAATAGACCTAAGGAGTTCTTTAGAATTATATAAACATTTTTTTTACATTCAGGCAAGCGAGCAGGAAATATGAACTGCAACACCATCCACCTATACTTTATCTTCCAGATAATGCCAAATCACTGAATTTAAGATATATTGTCTCTTTAACATATTCAGAAAATGACAGACATCACTATATGAAGCTGGATATTCTTTTGTTTGTTTTTTGGGTCATGTCTGGCAATACCCAGAGGCTGCTTCTGGCAGGCTAAGGGGACCATATGGGATGGTGGGAATCAAGTAAGTTCTATATAGTCTAAATAAAATGTCTTAATGTGCAGAGAAATAACTCAAAAGGCCAAAGCACAGTGTTTGCATTGTAGGAGACCCAGTTTCTTTTTTTTTTTTTTTTTTTTTTTTAGTTTTTGGGTCACACCCGGCAGTGCTCAGGGGTTCCTCCTGGCTGTCTGCTCAGAAATAGCCCCTGGCAGGCACGGGGGACCATATGGGACACCGGGATTCGAACCAACCACCTTTGGTCCTGGATTGGCTGCTTGCAAGCAAACGCCGCTGCGCTATCTCTCCGGGCCCAGGAGACCCAGTTTCAATCTCTGGTACCAAGGGGTCTCCTTCAAGTATACTATGAGCAATCCATTATAGTGCTGTGACAGACCCTAAGCATCACCCAGTATATCCCAGAAATGAAAACAAACAAAAAATACCCTAAATCACAGAGCCCCTTAGCAAGTCTTTCTTTTACTCAGATAAAACCCTAATATATAACTCACCCGTGAATCTTTGCAGTACATTTCATATTGTTGAATCATCTGTCGGCTGGCCAGACTTCCATGGTAGACAATAGTATTCATTTCAGTCCATGTATTGAATTCTCGTTCCCAGTTAGTAATTGTGGATAGTGGGGCAATTACCAAGAAGGGGCCATGGATTCCAACATTATATACCTCCTGCAAAAAGGCAATGGACTGAATAGTTTTGCCCAGTCCCATCTCATCAGCCAGGATACAGTTTTGCCTGTAAAGTTATAAAAAAAAAAATAAGGGGGGGCATGTCAAATATATCATTTTTTTAAGTACATAAAAACAAAACTATGTCAATAGTAAACTAAATAAAATAATTCCAGAACTAACCTATGTTTTATGGATTCATTGTTTTTCTTACCTATTATACCAGTTAAAAAGCAGCCAATTGACCCCTTCCAACTGATATTCCCTTAACTGGTTTCTATTTTTATACTCATGTGATAGTTCCAGCTTCTTCCAGGCACTTGCCTGTGGACGAGTCTAAAAGATAGGAATTTAAATAAGGTGGAGATAGAAACAAAATGAGAAAATCTTACTCAGTAGTAGTTATAAAGGAAATCAATGCCAAAACATTATTCTTGGATTAAACTATGTCAAACAGATTCAAACTCAAGAGTTCCCAATTATATGAGGGGGAAAAAAAAGTTCCTGAGGATCCTCTGGGAGGATGCTAAAGATCTACTTTAATATTTTGCTAAATGAGAAATAAATAAAATGAACAAAGCATTTATTCCTTCTTATACCATCTGTATCTCAGAGCAAATAGGCAAAATAAACTTCTTATAGAAGACTCTAATAAAAGAAATGACAAAATTAAAATATCATTTCTTTTTTTTTTTTAGTGCTTTGGGCCACACCTGTATGATACTCAGGGGTTACTCCTGGCTAAGTGCTCAGAAATTGCCCCTGGCTTAGGAGGACCATATGGAATGCCGGGAGATCGAACCGTGGTCCTTCGTTGGCTAACGCTTGCAAGGCAGGCACTTTACCTCTAGCACCACCTCTCTGGCCCCTAAAATATCATTTCTTAAAAATACTTAAAAGATTCTATCACTCTGCTAACCCCCAATATGATCAAGTCTAGAAAACAGATTGTTTCATATATACCGCTAGGTATTTGTGACTGTTAACCATTTAAAATACAGTTCTATATTGTACAGCACATCCCACAGTGGTCTAAAATGGAAGATATTACACTACACAATTTACGTGTGAAATAAAGGACAGAAAACATGTTAAAAGGTAACAAGGGAAATTCAAATAGAAATTCAAACTTCAGACAATGAAAGGTCTAGAGAACAAGTAACCTGTTTTCTTCATAAAAAACTTCAAAGGAGGAAGAGATCATAGGGAGCTACAATGAAAAGCAAGTAAGCACTGGCAATTTACAGACTAACTTAATACTTACAGAGGAAAAAGGGATTTGGAAGTGCTGTAAAATAATCTGGAAAATGAGAATGAGTGAAAAAAGAAACAAGATCGGCAATGTGCTAACTTTTAAAGCTGAAAGATATAAGTAATGCTGGTTCTTTGATTTTTGTGTTTGAAAATACAGTAAAAGCTAAAATAATAGCAGAAATAGAGAAATTAAAATAAGTCACTATTCATAAGGCCTTTAAATTCTACATACAGAAGTACTTACCACTCTTTTGAGTTCAGGGTGCCTAGATTGGATCCTTTTAAATTCTCGTATCTTCCCCTCATCAACATCCTCTTTCAGTTCCCAGGTACTATCCTCATATGGCAAGGAGCACCATTTTACCAGGTAGTAAATAACAGGCTAAGAAAGAGGAAACCAGAGACTTAATAAATTGATTCTGTTTTCTGCTGAGGTGAAAAGAATTTGACCACAGAATCAAACCATGAAGAGTCAATATCCTAAAGATACTAAAAAAGACAGGTCAAGTACATCATTATTATATGTTCACTTAATGCTGCTATGTACTATCTGTGGCTTTGATCATTTTTCCAGACAATTTATTAGTATTTATTATAAGAGTGAATTTCCTTCTGAAAGTTTCTGTAACACCGAGCACTAAACATTATCAACTAACCAAGTGCCAACATTTTTTTTTTGGTTTTTGGGCCACACCCGGCGGTGCTGGATTACTCCTGGCCATCTGCTCAGAAATAGCTCCTGGCAGGCATGGGGACCATATGGGACACCGGGATTCAAACCAACCACCTTAGGTCCTGGGTCGGCTGTTTGCAAGGCAAATGCCACTGTGCTATCTCTCCAGCCCTGTGCCAACATGTTTTAAAAAAGGATTCCCCCCTTCCTACATGAAAATGAATAAGGATCTTGGGCCAAGGAGAAAACTCAACAGTCAATGTCTTACATGATGGAAGACTGAGCTCAACACATGGTACTGCACAGTTTCCCAAGTATAAAGCTGGAGAACACCCTGAGCATTGCTGACTGTAGCCACACTCTCATTCTCCCACACTCCCCAGCACATTACTCTTATAGCCTCACAGTTTGAATCTGACAGGAAAGAGAAAAGAGCAGAACTGAAATAACTATACGCCTGTTATTTTGAGAGTAGATGCTACTTCAAAGAGCAGTCATATTGAAGAAGAATCTTAGCAAGAATAGTTATTTCTTTGTGAGCCACGGGAAGCTAGAAGAGGTATCACTAAACACTAAAGAGATATAACTAGAGTGAGGCAGAAGAGAACTGTTAAAGCTATAACTCTAAGAGTCGAAATGATAGTACATTGGGTAGCGCACTTGTCTTGCATCCCATATGGGCCAACATGGTCAGGAGTAATTCCTGAGCATTGCCAGTGTGGCCAAATCCTAAAAAACTCCAACTATAGCACTAAGCCCTAAATATGCACCTCCATAGAAAGTAAGGGATAGTGAGACTACTAGATGGCCCCTTTTCTTACAATTCAAAAGATCACTGTAGTGGTTACATTTCCTCTTTGGGACTTATACTTAGTATATTAAACTGGATTTCACATAATAGGAATTTCCAATTAATATTATGCCCCTTAAAACAAGCAGCAATGTAAGTATGAAGATGTCACTCAATGGAGTATAGATAAAGGAGTCTCTAGAATTACGCCAGTTGACTTTTATTGGAGATGGGGAGGTGGCACTTGCTCCCAAGCATATTCAGGAACTCCCAGAAGAAACTTCCAGGCAATTGCACCAGACAGTCACTACTTGGTACTGGCAATTCAATGTTGATCAGGTCCAAAAGTGCTAGTGGGCCACGAGGGTTACTCATATAACTGCTCAGTGGTCTTCAGAGCTATACACAACCATGCTCAGGAGTCTCCAGGGCTAGCCTAGCAATGTTCTGGAGGCCATGAGTTATCAAAGACTGAGTAAACTAGGGTTTCATGCATTCTAGCCGATTCAGATAATCAGACTATTCTTCTATTGTTAATGTCAGGTAACTTCTGTTTTTTTTTTTTTTTTTTTTTTGGGTTTTGGTTTTTGGGTTACACCAGGCAGTGCTCAGGGGTTACTCCTGGCTCTACGCTCAGAAATAGCTCCTGGCAGGCTTAGCGTATCATATGGGATGCTGGGATTCGAACCACCGTCTTTATGCATGCAAGGCAAATGCCCTACATCCATGCTATCTCTCCAGCTCCTTCTTCTGTTATTTTTAAAAAATTTGGGACACTTATCTGGTGCATGGGGGCAACTACACTAATGGTCAAGAGACTGTGGAGGTGGGGAGAGAAACTGAGTTTTCCACATACAAAACATGAACCCTAGCCCATTGAGCTCTCTTCCTGACCACTCAGATAAAGCTTTCTAAGTAAAGTCATTGATTCAGGTAACAAATTTTCAGCATCAAGATTTACATTATCGGGCCAGAGAGGTAGCACAGCAGTAGGGCATTTGCCTTCCATGCGGCTGACCCAAGAGGGACCTGGTTCTATTCTCAGCATCCCATATGGTTCCCCAGCCTAGCAGGGGTGATTTCTGAGTGCAAAGCCAGGAGTAACCCCTGAGTGCTGTTGGGTATGGCCCAAAGACCAATCAATCAATATAAATAAAATTTTTAAATTTTTATTTAAAAAATAAATATTTATACTTTATGTTTAATGTAATTTCTTTCCAGTATTAGGTAATATAAGAATTACCAAATGAATCTCATCTTGGGGTTATTAGTGTTCCTGAATGTTATTAGTCAGCATGCAGCATATAAATTATAGTACCGGGACATTAAAATATTCTCTCACCTATCTTTATCCATTGCAGTAACACATTTTTTTTTTTTTTTTTTGGTTTTTGGGCCACACCCTGTGACGCTCAGGGGTTACTTCTGGCTATGCGCTCAGAAGTTGCTCCTGGCTTCTTGAGGGACCATATGGGACGCCGGGGGATCGAACCGCGGTCCGTCCTAGGCTAGCGCAGGCAAGGCAGGCACCTTACCTCCAGCGCCACCGCCCGGCCCCACAGTAACACATTTTAAAAGGACCTAACCAAAACCAACTACTTTTGTATGGGTAAACATGTTTGCAAAGAACATGAGACTTGTTTTGTTTTGGGTCGCATCTGCATCTGACAATGCTCAGGAGTTACTCCTGGCTCTGCGCTCAGTAATTATGCCTATTGGTACCCAAGAATTGAACCCACTGCTCACATGCAAGGTAAATGCCTTATCTGCTATATTATCTCTCTGTCCTCCCCACATACACACAAAAAAACATGATTTCTAAGGTTGAGAAGGGCAATTGTAAAAATGACAAGCTGCTATTTTTCTGCCTTTTCATTTCTTCCCATGTCATGCCAATGATGAAACCCAAAGCTCCTCCAGTCCTCAGGCTACTTCCTAGGCATCTTTTCAAAGTATATATTATTTCTCTTGCCCTCTTCATTAGAAGATTGTGTGTGTGTGTGTGTGTGTGTGTGTGTGTGTGTGTGTGTGTGTGTGTGTGCTAGGCATCTTTTCAAAGTATATATTATTTCTCTTGCCCTCTTCATTAGAAGATTGTGTGTGTGTGTGTGTGTGTGTGTGTGTGTGTGTGTGTGTGTGTTTAGGTCACACCTGGCAATGCTCAGGGGTTGCTTCTGGCTCTATTCTCAGAAATCACTCCTGGCAGGCTCGGGGGACCCTAGAGGATGCCGGGATTCGAACCACCAACCTTCTCATGCAAGGCAAATGCATTACTTCCATGCTATCTCTCCAGCCCCTCATTAGAAGATTTTTTTTTCCATTGAGTTCTTTTTTTTTTAATTATCTTTATTTAAACACCGTGATTACAAATATAATTGAAGTTGTATGATTACAGTCATGTAAAGAACACCCTCCTTCACCAGTGCAGGATTCCCACCACCAATTTCCCAGATCTACCTACTCCCCACCCCACCCACACCTGTACTCGAGACAGGCTTTCTTTTTCCCTCATTCATTCACATTGTTATGATAGTTTTTACTGTAGTTATTTCTCTAACTGCACTTATCATTCTATGTGGTGAGCTTCATGTCATTAGCTGCACCTACATAGGAGGATGGGGGTAAGTAAGGGTTGGGACTGAGGCAGTAAAATATTAGAAATGAGCTTTGTAGGGCAGTATCTAGGTCCCAATACACGATGGATATTATGGATATATAGAATTATGCACACAAAACTATCAATATGAAAACAAAGAGAAAAAATTTCCACTGACTGTCCCAATATAAACCAGTGCTAGAACAGCCTGCCCTCCTCCCAGAGCGCATTACCATTAGTATAGGGAGAGATAGGGGGAAAGCCTGTTGACCCATATAGAGTCCACCTAGACCGGTGCCCAGGGAAAAACTGAAGTCCAGGGGAGAAAAACCCTATACCTGGCAAGAGCTGGTCTCCAGAATCAAAGAGGAAACCGGAAGCCAGATGTCTGCCTGCCCTCCTCCCCATGCACCTCCCCTCTGGAGTATGGAGGGAGGGGGGAACCTGAGGACCACTAAGAGTCCACCTGAACCCACTTCTGGCCATCTGAGCTGGCACCCAGGGAAGGCCTGGAGTCAGAGGAAAAAGACAAGGACGGCTGGGGGCCTGCCAAGCCTCCCAGCACTCCCCAGGCTAGGGAGAAAGGCTCTGGTATGGGGCCTCCCCAAAGCCCATACCTGGCAAGAGCTGGTCTCCAGAATCAAAGAGGAAACCGGAAGCCAGATGTCTGCCTGCCCTCCTCCCCATGCACCTCCCCACTGGAGTACGGAGGGAGGGGGGAACCTGAGGACCACTAAGAGTCCACCTGAACCCACTCATTAGAAGATTTTTAACAATAACCAACATGTCCTGATTTATAACTGATCATTTCCCATTATGTCCCAGATACTAACACCACTCTTATTCAGAAAGCAGAATGTCATCTATTGCATGTTTACTGAAAGATACTGAATTTTAGTAAGCCTTGATTAGCTCAAGATCTGAATAGTAAATTGGCCTTAAAAACACAGAGTAGGGCCCGGAGAGATAGCACAGCGGTGTTTGCCTTGCAAGCAGCCAATCCAGGACCAAAGGTGGTTGGTTCAAATCCCGGTGTCCCATATGGTCCCCCGTGCCTGCCAGGAGCTATTTCTGAGCAGACAGCCAGGAGTAACCCCTGAGCACCGCCGGGTGTGGCCCAAAAACCAAAAAAAAAAAAAAAAAACAAACAAACACAGAGTAAACTTTGGATGTCACAGAGTAAAAAACTTTGAAGTGTAGGTTTTATATGTATGATTTTTTTTTAGGGTTAAGTCATTTAGCTCCCATACCTAGCTCATTGACTGGCCATAATACCAGGTTATTATACTTCTGTTCATTTTCTAAGCAAATACTGTCAAAATTATTTAGGGGGGGCCAAAATCCCACCTCAAAACACTAAATAGGTCTAGGAGCTTGAAGAACTTAAACATGTTCTACCATGCCATGCATGTCATGTACCACTATTAGAATATATTGTACCTGTCCCCATCAAAACAAAATAATAAAATCACATATGCACAACAGAACTAGGATTGGGGATGTACACTGGTGACAAAACCTTGGCTATGTGAAGTCCTGGCTTCAATTCTTGGCATCCATGGGGAATAATATAGATTTATGAGTGTCACCCCACACCTATTAAACTTTAATCTACGATAAAAAAAAAAGGGACCCACAGTCTGTTTAAAATTGTAGACCGAAGTGCAGTAGCTACCTTTTGTTTTGTTTTGTTTTTTTTTTTAAGTGATAAACCAAATGTATTTAACTAATGGTAAATTTAGGTAATAATTCTTAACAACATAGAAATAGCTATGAGTAAGTAGATTTTTAAGCTTATACATTTTAAAACTTTGTGAAATATTTCTATTCCCACTCCCCATCTTTCAACCTTAATCGAACCTATCAGAATCTTCCATTAAGAATCTGATAAAGGGGCCGGTGAGGTGGCACTAGAGGTAAGGTGTCTGCCTTGCAAGCGCTAGCCAAGGAAGGACCGCGACAAGGAAGGGCCGCGACTGCGGTTCAATCCCCCGGCGTCCCATATGGTCCCCCCAAGCCAGGGGCAATTTCTGAGCGCTTAGCCAGGAGTAACCCCTGAGCATCAAACGGGTGTGGCTAAAAAAAAAAAAGAATCTGATAAAAAGGGGCCGGAGATAGCTTGGAGGTAGGGCGTTTGCCTTGCATGCAGAAGGACGGTGATTTGAATCCCAGCATCCCATATGGTTCCCTGAGCCTTCCAGGAGTGACCCAACAACCAAAAAAGAAAAGAATAAAAATCTGATAAAAGAGGGCTGGATAGATAGCACAGCGGTAGGGCATTTGCCATGCACACAGATGGATGGTGGTTTGAATCCCAACATCTCATATGGTCCCCAAGCATGCAGGAGCAATGTCTGAGCACAGAGCCAGGAGTAACCTGAGTAGTGCCATGTGTGACCCTCCCAACCCCCCCCAAAAAAAATACAATTAAAATAGCACACGTAAGGGGCCAGAGAGATAGCATGGAGGTAGGGTATTTGCCCTGCACGCAGAAGGGCAGTGGTTCAAATCCCGCCATCCCATATGGTCCCCCGAGCCTGCCAGGAGCAATTTCTGAGCATAGAGCCAGGAGTAACCCCTGAGCACTGCTGGGTGTGACCCCAAAACAAACAAAAAATAGCACACATGAGTGACTTTTCAGTACTTAAAAAATTTGAGGTATCCAACTTTCAGAAAATATTTTCTTTCAGCTTCTCTCCCTATTTCTTAGTCTTAGAATAACAATATCATTCTAAGTATCCCTCAGAAAATAATTTAAAATGCCTTTTCATTTCAGAAATTAAAGAGCAAGCATACCAGGAGAAACCTTTAGGAGGACATTTCTGTCCCATCCAGCCCCTACTCACCTCCCCATTGTCCTTGTCAATACTGTGAGACTCATCCAATATCCTATCCACCTCTACATAATCTGGATTGAAGGGCTCTTCATCCTACAGAATTTACAAAAACAAACAGTAAAGACCAAAATCCGCATGTCTATTCCACATGTAGTTGAAAATTTAAAATTCAAAATTTTAAAACTTCAAAATTAACAGGTCATCAGTTTGACATTTTCACAATATCAGATCCTAGAAACTTACCTGCTTCCACATACATTTTCTTGCCTGTTACTAAAGGAAGCACCTATTCTCTCTAGTAAAGGCCATTTTCACTCCATTTGCTGTGAATTCTATCCTTTCTTAAATTCTTAGGAATTCCTCTCTAATAGATCGTTTCTATAAGCATTGAAAACATTCTTTCTACTATTTCTTATCTTTTCTGTTTTTGTTTGGTTTTTTGATTTGGGGCCACACCTCAGAGGTGCTCAGGGGTTACTCGTGGCTCTGGCAGGCTCAGGGGACAATATGGGATGCCGAGGATTGAACCTGGGTCGGTTCTAGGTTGGCCACGTGCAAGGCAAACAACCTATCCACTGTACTATTGCTCCAGTCCCTGTTTTATATCTTTTATATTTTATTTTTTATTTTTGGGTCACACCCGGCAGCTTTCAGGGGTTACTTCAGGCTCTGTGCTCAGAAACTGCTCTTGGCAGGCTCGGAAGCCAAAAATTGAATTTAGGTCTGTGAACCCAGGTCTGTCCTGGGTCATCTGCATGCAAGGCAAATGCCCTACTGCTATGCTATTGCTCCAGTCCATTTTCAGATCTTTTAAAGGCTTCCCCTACAAATATTTTTCTGTTCTGTATCATACTCTTTCCCAAGAGTGTTAAAGACACAGATTCTTCATGTCATTTGACTATTCATTTCACTCTTATACTTTCACCCAACTAACAAAACTACCCATGTCAAGGTACTCTACATATTGTCAAATAAGATACTTATTTTTTTTTAAGATACTTATTTTTAATAATTCATTATTGTCATCTTGAACTTTGGCTTTTCTGAGACATTATCCTCTCAGTATCTTCTTTATTCTGTTTTTAGCATTTGCTTTGGGTTTTGGTTTATGAGCCAAACCTAGCAGTGCTCAGGGCTTACTCCTGGCTCTACACTTAGTAATCACTCCTTGAGGAGTTAGGAGACCGCAAGGGATGACAGGGATTGAACTTGTGTTGGTTGTGTGCAAGTCAAAAACCCTACCCACCATACTATTGCTTCAGAGCCATCATTCAACTTTTGCTTTTGTTTATTTTGTTTGTTTGTTTTTGGGCCATACATCGTGATGTTCAGAGGTTACTCCTGGCTCTTAGCTAAGAAATTACTCCTGGCAGGCTTGTGGAGGCCAAATAGGATTCCGGGAATCAAATTAGGGTCTCCTGCATGCTAAGCAAATGCCCTATTTGCTGTGCTATCACTCTGGCCCCCATGATTCAGCTCTTATTGGCATAATCTTCCCATATCAAGCCAACAAAAGAGAAATAGAGATCAAATCCAGTTTGTTTACCATAGCAGTGTTCACTATGAGTATTACATAACTGATAGAATAAAATGTTTGGTTTGGTTAAATGGCCTACCAATAAAGGTATATTTCATAAGCATATGATTTAATTAGAGGTTCTTTACTGATCACAAATTATACATTTCATTGTACATTAATCAGATTAGAATTTTTAAAAACAAAGTCCAATTATCATTATTTCTATATAAAAATGATCAAATCTGGGGCCAGAGTGATAGCACAAAGGTAGGATGTATGCCTTGCATGCAGCCAACCAACCTGGGTGCGATTACCAGCACCCGATATGGTTCCCCGAGTCTGCAGGGGTAATTTCTGAACACAGAGCCAGTAGTAACCCGAGTGTCAACCGAGTGGCCAAAAAAAAAAAAAAAAAAAGAGAGAGAGAGAGATCAAATCTGCACGGCCCTACTTGTTTTCTCTGGGCAATAAGAAAAATAACTCATTTATCAGCAAACCTGATGGCATAAGGACAGCTATATTAGGTATATTTTGTCAAAAGTGTTCCTTTTTGCATATTAGATCTTACTACTTTTCTCATCCTGTCTTTCTAGATTTTTACCGCTTTAGTTTTAAGCAATTACAAGAAATAATCCTTCTCAAAGCTTAATATTTTACATAAATTATAATTTGAGTTTGACAGAAAGATATGCACAGAACTTTCAAAGCAAAATAGAGGGCCCGGAGAGATAGCACAGCGCCATTTGCCTTGCAAGCAGCCGATCCAGGACAAAAGGTGGTTGGTTCGAATTCCAGTGTCCCATATGGTCCCCCGTTCCTGCCAGGAGCTATTTCTGAGCAGACAGCCAGGAGTAAACCCTGAGCATCACCGAGTGTGGCCCAAAAACCAAAAAAAGCAAAAAAGCAAAATAGATACCTAAGTAATATGAGTCAGAGAGACCCGTAGGCATGCTCCAGTGATTATCTAATGGTAGCAATTGAATATGAAAAAATATGAATCCAAAATTAATAAAATCCTCTATTAATAACATAATTGCTTATGTCTACAGGTGCCATCAACAACTAAAGACTGGTTTTAGAGGAAGAATACACCAAGTATATTATACTTATCACCCATTTTGGATATTTATAAATACTGAGCAACTAATTTCAAATACCCTATAAAATATAAAATATTTCTGTGCAGACATGGAAAACAAAGCATGGGGAATTGAAAAAAAAAGTTCAAGCACCAAAATTAAAACTACATACGAGAGGCCAGAGAAATAGCATGGAGGTAGGGCATTTGCCTTGCATGCAGAAGGACGGTGAGAATCCTGGCATCCCATATGGTCCCTCAAGCCTGCTAGGAGCGATTTCTGAGTGTAGAGCCAGAAGTAACCCCTGAACGCTGCTGGGTGTGACCCATAAGAAAAAAAAAAAAAGCCTACATACGAAAGGAACTATGTCTTTTAAAGGCTTCCCCTACAAATATTTTTCTGAGAGACACAGTTTCTTCATGTCAAGAATGATTATCACAGTAATGCATGCTTCCATGAAAGAAATGACAAGAGGCAATAACTTGTTACCTCATGGAAGAAGTGTCTCATCTGAGCCATTTTAGTTTTGAAGCGTTTTAGTTTTTGATGTATCCTTTTATCCTTCTCCAGTTGGGAGATGGTAGCCCATTCACAGTGTAGGTAAGAGCTAAAGAGGATAAAAATAGCCAGTTATTATAGGTTAGTCTTTCAGATTTGGGGATTAGTCAGAAGTAGACAGAATGACTACATGCTGACACAAGGAGATAGTTTTTCAGTTCAATATTTCTCAAAATTCGATTTGTACACATATCATCTTGTCTAGTATGGGCTTCACTAAACACAAAACATGCTAATTCTGCTGATCCACTTAATACACGATGAGGAACAAGGTTTTAAAGTACAGAGGGTATCAAGGAATTCATTCTGAACCAACCCATACCCCTCCTTCAAAAAAGAATAGTAAGTCAACTGAATATCATTCTCTTCAACAAAATAAATTTACTCTAGGAGACTATTACAAAAGGACACATTTCCACCTAGGAATAAGAGAACTATTTACAACCCTGAGAAACTCGGGGTGAAAAACTTTTTTGGGGGGTCTTTAGGTCACATCCAGAGGGGCTCAGGGGTTACTCCTGGCTTTGCGCTCAGAAATTGCCTCTGGCAGGCTCGAGGACCATATAGATCATCAGGAATTGAACTGAGGTCTGTCAGGGTTGGCCACGTGCAAGGCAAATGCCCTACCACTGTGCTATCGCTCTGGCCCAGTGAAAAACTTATATACAGATCACATACTAGTTCTTATACTTGACAAAGAATTCTTCTGCTTCAGTATATTGTCCAGAAGGAAGCTGAGGGAGGGAAAAAAAAAAAAAGTTACTGATACTGTTAGAAAAAGAAACTTTAATTTTAACCATATATAATAGAGCTTAATACCACTGCTCTGAGAATGCATACATGACTGAAGAATTAAGGAAGTGATCTGGCATTTCAATATCAGAGACATCATTACTCGGGAAATAAGTCTTTATACATGCCCTTCCCACCCTTATACATTTTACACAAAAGAAAAAAAAAGAAGTAATGAGACAGTTCATATATTCTAACTAACTTTTACTCACCTTGTAAAATTATTTTCTAGCAATCACTTTATAATTTTGGACAGTCAGAATATAGCAAGCAGTATTTGAAAGTCACTCTAGGAAGTTGGTAAGGGGACCAGGCAATGTCAAGAACTGAACCTGAGGGCTGGAGTGATAGTACAGTAGGGCACTTGGCTTGTACATGGCCTACCCGGGTTTGATCCATAGGATCTCATATGGTTCCCTGAGCACCCCCAAGAGTAACTACTCAGAGTAGAGCTAGGAACAACCCCTGAGCATTTCTAAGTGTTGTTCCAAACAAATAAACCAAACCAAACAAACAAAAAACACAGAACTGATCCTGAAACTCCACACACAAAACATGTGCTCTAGCATTTAAGCCAATGTTCAACCATTTTTCCCCCTTGAACGATCATCTCTAGACCTAGCAAAACATTCTAGCATCCAAAAGTGCTCATTAAATAGAATACATTAATGTAGTCTATGAGATGACTTTAAGGCCTTACCTCTTTCTTTACAATCCGCATAGAAAGCACTTTATCTACAATGGCTGCATCTTCTTCACTGGGATTCTCCTATAGCAGAAAATGGAACCAATCAGTAGAGATTTGAAGCAACAGCTCAAACCTCTCAAATTGCTTAGTTCTCAGCTTACCACAAAGAACTGCATAGAAGGCAATGTCTCGCCATCTGGTTCCTGCACTGGTTCAGGAAGGACAGGCTCAGCTTTTATTGGACCAGTTACATCCACTTCTTCTTCTTCTTCATCATCTGTGATCTTTATGTCCAGATCCTCTGTATATTTTTTTCGTTTAACTTGACGATTTGAACGTCTTTTCTGTAAAAGCAAAATAGTAAAAAAAACAAAACACAACAAACAAACCCTGCTGAGATCTCTTAAAGATAAATGCTTGAAAACTGTTTACAAACATATGAAGTACAGAGTTCAATCACTGAGTTTGTAAACAATAACAACCACCTCAAAAAACATTACTTGCCTGTAATTATAATTAGGTTTGTAACCAAAATTCCGATGGAAAATGCAAATCAGAGTTAAATTATATGCCAAATCATATACCTTGTTCTATCATATATAATTTATTATATGTATATATAGTAATTTGCTAAATTGTTTTTAATCAAAGAACTTGGATCTACCTTTAAGAAACCTGGTACTGGAGTCAGAAATGTGACACGGTTGTAAATCACTTGTCTTGACTGTGATGAGTCTAATATCCAATATCCAATATTCTCTACTCCCATCAAAACCTCTTTACCCCCTGCTGGGAGCCTTAGTAGGCCCCCAGCCGTCCCCTCTTCTGCCCCCGGCCACCAGGCCTTCCCTGGGTGCTAGGCCAGGTGGGTGTCGGGTGGTCACTTCTGAAGGGGTCCCCAAGCTTTTCCCGCCCTTCCCCCAGCACTAGGGTGGGAAGGGCACAGGAAGGAGGGCGGGCAGATCCTGGCTTCCAGTTCTCTACCGAATCCTTTCTTGATCTGGAGGCTAGCTCTAGCAGGCATGGGGTTTGGGGAGATCCCAGGTCGAAGGCCTTCTCCCTAGTTTGGGGGTGCTGGGTGCCTTGGTAGGCCCCCAGCTGTCCCCTCTTCTGCCCCCAGCCTCCAGGCCTTCCCTGGGTGCTAGCCCAGGTGGCCAGAAAAGGTAGATGTCGGGTGGTCCCTCCTGGAGGGGTCCCCAAACTTTACCAGCCCTGGGTGCCAGTCCAGGCAGCCAGTAATGGTGGGTCCTAACTTGGTGGGGTGCTGAGAGTTGCTTGGTTGCACTAAGGCAGTCACTGGCAATTTCTTACCAGTCTACATGTTCAAAACCGTATATAGAAGGTGGCAAACAAGTTCGACAGAAAGAGCCAAAATTGGGCCGGGGAGATAGCAAGGAGGTAAGGCGTTTGCCTTTCATGCAGAAGGTCATTGGTTCGAATCCCGGTGTCCCATATGGTCCCCCGTGCCTGCCAGGAGCAATTTCTGAGCATGGAGCCAGGAGTAACCCCTGAGCACTGCCGGGTGTGACCCAAAAAACACACACAAAAAAAAAAAAAATTAAAAAAAAAAAAAAAAAAGAAAGAAAGAGCCAAAATTTTAAACTGAGAGTCAGAGAGCCATACCATGCCAAAACAAACAAACACTCACACAAAGCATATAATTTTAACAATACTATATTAAACACATATTGCATTTTGCCATTTTGAGTGAGGGTAAAAATCCTGTTCACCACCCTGGTATATAGCAATAGTATTCCCTATCCTTAAGGTATGTTTTATGTATGCAGAATGTCCATCTTGTATTCTGCCCTTTCGCACACCCTTACAAAGCTCATTTTTACTCCTTAACTCTCTCACCCCCAACCATCAGTACCCCACATTTACCCTTTTTAACTTCAATACTTCACAGTCCTAATCACAGACCAAAGTGGTGCACTGGATTTAATAACCCCCAAATATTTCAAAAGACATAGAATGAACACGTATGTCTTTTGAATATTTTATGTGTATTTTCTTTGACAGCTATAACTCTTACTAAATATTCTCTTATACAGTGACGATTTTCCCCACTTTTTAATCTTTTCTTCTCTTTGTGAACTGTTCAATAAGGAATTTGGGTGAAAGTGTCCCTCAGTTTAATACTTATATTTGAACCATGTCATGGGGATTGTTGGACTTGTACTAGCAGCCCCCATATGCACCGATAACGCCACATGGCATTGTTCCTTGTTTGCATAGGCACATTAAAATGGGAAAATACTATACATACAAGTAAGTTCTTATCTAATAGATAGGAACACACAAATCTTGTAGTGCAATGGGACCTTACACCCTGAACATTAACATAAGGACCTGGCACAGGCCTCAGAGGAATGGGCATTCTCCATTCACCTATGAACCATGGAAGCTATCTACAAAACATCCAAGGTTGTTTAAAACATCACCTAGAGGGGCCGGAGAGATAGCATGGAGGTAAGGCGTTTGCCTCTCATGCAGGAGGTCATCGGTTCGAATCCCGGCGTCCCATATGGTCCTCCCGTGCCTGCCAGGAGCAATTTCTGAGCCTGGAGCCAGGAATAACCCCTGAGCACTGCCGGGTGTGACCCAAAAACCACAAAAAAAAAAAAAAACATCACCTAGAAACAATCCTCTACCAGGGAAGACACTACCGCTGCTCTGACATTGACCTGCTCAAAAGAGACTTCACTTAACACTAAGAAGACTTGACAACAACAACGACCTGCTTACAGGACAGGGGTCTCTGCATTGCCCTTAAATTGTGAGGTGAAACTAGAGGACGCTCCACACCATCCTGACTTCAATGTAGGATATGCAGATTCCAGGATCTTTAATACAGAAACATGATACCAACAACAGAGACTGTGTGAAAAATAAAAGTGTATTGGCACTACAGACAATGACTTGGATAGAACAAACTAGTTTGCCTGGAGCCTAGAGATGGTCTTATGCCAGGAAATTTCAGAGGGTAGGGTCTCCTTGTATTTAGGCGAAGGCTTTTTCTTTCCACATCCCCATATTTTGGTGGGCTTATGCAAACAATAATTGCCACTCTAACACCATTTTTACTGTGTTCCTTTGACTCTAATCCTTAAAAACAAAACAAAACAAAACAAAAAACCTTAAACTGTTGAGGTTAACTTAAACTAATATGCATGTGCATGCTAATGTAAAAAAAATACTAAGCCTTCAATGTTGAGTTACATAAATTTTATGGCTTTAGATTGCTTTGTGTACTGCTAAGAAATGTTATAATGTACTACAATCTGGGGACTTGAGGGACAAAGCAATTGTACATGGGTTCTGTTTGATTTTTCTTAATGTTCTTTGGCTGAAAGTTCAAAATTAAGGTATCAGCAAGGGGATTTCTTCTGAGAATTCTGTTTATGGGTGATTGTCCTTCCACTGTAACTTTACCTTGTCCTCTTTCTTTGCATCTTTGTTCTCATAATTAAAATATTAAAAAAAAAAAAAAAAAAAAAAAAAGCTATCCCCAAAAGAAAATCTAGGTACTACTAGAGTCAGGGTATTTCATAGCAGAAGCAATTCTTTATTTTTTTGGTTTTTAGGCCACATCCAGTGGCACTCAGGGGTTACTCCTGGCTCAGTGGTCAGAAATCGATCCTGGCAGGTTTGGGGGCACTGGACCCCAGTCCGTCTACAAGGCAAATGCCCTACTGCTTGTTATCGATCCAGCCTCTCAAGAAGCAATTCTTAAGGGTAAAGGGACAAGAACAGTTTTGTCTCAAATTTGTTTATTTCAGCTGTCTTTTTTTTTTATTAAGTAGGATCATATAATCCAGTGGTCCTCAAACTATGGCCCAGGGGCCACATATTGTATTTGTATCTGTTTTGTTTCTTCATTGCAAAATATGCAGTGTGCATAAGAATTTGTTCATAAGTTTTGTTTTTACTATAGTCAGACTCTCCAATGGTCTGAGGGACAGTGAACTAGTCCCCTGTTTAAAAAGTTTGAGGACCCCTGATATAATCTGTACTATTCCTGTTTCTTTCTTTCTTTTATTTAATTTAGGCCACACCTGGTGATACTCAGGGGTTACTCCTGGCTATGTGCTCAGAAATCACCCCTGGCTTGGGGGACCATATGGGACGCCAGAGGATCAAACCACAGTCCGTCCTAGGTTAGTGCGCCTTGGCAGTCTTGGGGAACCATATGGAATGCCAGGGTTCAACCGTCCCTGGTTGACCACATGTAAGGCAAATTGTCTTTAGCAACTCAGGCCCCATTTTTTTTGTTTTGTTTTGTTTTTTGGGGGGGTGTCACACCCGGCGGTGCTCAGGGGTTACTCCTGACTCTACGCTCAGAAATTGCTCCTGGTAGGCTCGGGGGATCATATGGGATGCCCTACTACTGTGCTATCTCTCCGGCCCCCACATGATTCTATTTGTTTAACAGGCAAGTTAATTTATGATAATAGGAAAAGAATGTTTATTTATGGCAGAAGAAAATAACTGGAAGAGGATACTTCCTAGATGGGGATCAGAGCAATAATACACCATGTAAAGCACCTGTCTTGCATACAACCCACTTAGGGTCAACCACTGGTACCCCATCCTGAGCCTGCCACAAGTGATCCTTGAGCCAGGAGTGACTCGTAAACAAGAATTAAGTCCTGAGTATTGTCAAACATGACCCAAAAACCCAAACAAACAAATATACTTGATGAAGGAAAAGTTCTTTATCTTCATGTGAGAAGATGGTTATTTGGATATATACATTTGTGAAAACTCATAAAATTACACATAGTCTCTGTATATTTGTTTTTTGGGCCACACCAGGTGACACTCAGAAGTCACTCCTGGCTATGTGTTCAGAAATCGCTCCTGGCTCAGGAGATCATATAGGTTGCTGGGTATCTGTCCTGGGTTAGCTGCGTGCAAAGCAAACATCCTACCACTGTTCAATTGCTCTGGTCCTTTACTGTTATTTTTTGGTCTCTGTACATTAGTGTGTATAACTTCATTAAAAATATGGGGCTTGGGGCCGGAGAGATAGCATGGAGGTAGGGCATTTGCCTTGCATGCAGAAGGACGGTGGTTCAAATCCCAGCATCCCATATGGTCCCCCAAGCCTGCCAGGAGCAATTTCTAAGCGTAGAGTCAGGAGTAACCCCTGAGCGCTGCCGGGTGTAACCCCAAAAAACAAAACAAAACAAAAAAAAAATGGGGCCTGAGTGATAGCACAGTGGGTAAGGCATTTGCCTTACATGTGGTCAACCAGGGACGGTTGAACACTGGCATCCCATATGGTTCCCCAAGACTGCCAGGAGCGATTTCTGAGTGCAGAGCCAGAAGTAACCTCTGCTGGATGTGGTCCAAACCCTCTCCCCACAAAAAAAAAATGTAAGAAACAAAATAATTACTTGGACTTGCCTTAGAATAATATCTAGAATTTTCTTGTTGCTAAGAGAGGGGAAGGACTGAAGTGGGAGGAAGAATGAATTTTCAGATTAGTATTTCAGTAGCAAAACAAAAGCAAAAGTCTTCATTAAACAGTCTCTCTACTTTTGTGTATGTTTAACATTTTTTTTTTTTTTTTTGGTTTTTGGGCCACACCCGGCAGTGCTCAGGGGTTACTCCTGGCAGGCACGGGGGACCATATGGGACACCGGGATTTGAACCAACCACCTTTGGTCCTGGATCGGCTGTTTGCAAGGCAAATGCCGCTGTGCTATCTCTCCGGGCCCTATGTTTAACATTTTTTTTTTTTTTTTTTTTGGTTTTTGGGCCACACCCGTTTGATGCTCAGGGGTTACTCCTGGCTATGTGCTCAGAAATTGCCCCTGGCTTGGGGGGACCATATGGGACGCCGGGGAATCGAACCGCGGTCCTTCCTTGGCTGGCGCTTGCAAGGCAGACACCTTACCTCCAGCGCCACCTACCCGGCCCCAATGTTTAACATTTTTAATAAAACAAAGGTAGTGAAGGTCTGATCCCTGATATAGAGAAATAAAAGCAGTTAGATGAAAATAGATTAAATCTGCTCTTTTTTGATAAACAACAACCTCCAATATGCAGTTAGAGAGTAAAAAAAAAAAAAGCAGAAGCCAGCAGATTATGGATGGAATACTAAGTGCAAACAAAGTACCATGCTCATGAAAGTTACACATATTTCTAGGAGAACAAAAAAATATGGTAACAAAAATTAACTCTGGAGAAAAAAATTGCAGGATGTAAGGAGGAATTTGGCTTAGGAGTTCTGGTAATGTTAACTTTTTTTTACTGTTGAAATTTTTCTCCAGTCTTCCAAATCCTCTCCTCAAACAGAAATGTCTTGTAAGGGGGGTCAGAGCCATAGCACAACATGTAGGGCACTTTGCTTGCACAGAGCCAAACCAGGTCCTATCCCCAGCATTCCATAAATTCTCCCTGAGTCCTCCAAGAATAAATTCCTGAATGTAGAGCCAGACGTAAGCCTCTGAGCACAGATGAGTAGGCCACCCCTGCCCCTTGCAAAGTTATAATTCTAAAAACATCTCCATGTTTTAAGGGTCAAGGATCTTGCTCAAGTAACAGCATATCCCATAGATGTTCAATCCCTGGATTCCATTCTTAATACCAACAGGCCAACACCAACAGGTATAGTTCCTTAGCAGTGCTGTGAATCCCAAGCCATGCTGAATATGCTTAGTGTGGTCCCTGGCAACATCACTACCAACACAACTAAGCCAACTTCCTTTGTATCCTTGTGGAGAGGGGAGAACGCATATGCACAAGTATTTACTATGCATAACATACAGCACTCTATTTTACCCATTTTGATTTAGAGGTGTAGTAGGAAGTACTCAGGGGATACTCCTGATTTGGTGCTCAGATAACCCAAGATCTCCTGAATGGAAAGCAATTCTCTAGTCCACTAAGCTATCTCTATCTATGACACACTCTTTAAAAGTTACCAAAGATAGCACAGGAGCTATAGCACAGTGGTAAGGCATTTGCTTGTACGAGGCAACACAGGATGGACCAGGTTTGAATCCCAGCATCCCATATGGTTTCCTGAGCCTTCCAGAAGCAACTTCTGAGCGCAGGGCCAGGAGTAACCCGAGTGCCGGGTGTGACTCCAAAACAGTTACCAAAGGGGGAGGGCAGAGCAATAGCACAGCGGTAAGGCGTTTGCCTTGCACGTGGCCAACACAGGACTGACACTGGTTCGAATCCCGGCATCCCATATGGTTCCCCGAGCTGCCAGGAGTGACTTCTGAGTGCAGTTAGAAGTAACCCCTGAAAGCTGCCAGGTGTGACCCAAAAACAAACAAAAAAAGTTACCAAAGGGTAGAATGCTAGCGCTCAAAGTGATCACGATCATGCGTGCTTTGCATGCAGGAGATGCTGGATTGGTTCTTGGCACTTCAGTCTTCCAAATATCAACAGATCAACCTCTTACATATTGCATTTGAGTATCACAAAGTGTGGTCCAAAAACAAAAAATGGAGCCAGGACAATATCTCAAAGAGTTGGAGTACATGCAAAGCATGTAGGAGATCTAAAGTTAATCTTTTGCACAAGTGACCCATGAGCATCATCATAGGAATAACTCAGAACTCACCATGTACTGAAACCAATAATAAAAAAAAAAAAACTCTTACAGAAGGGCCAGAGAGATAGCACAACGGTAGGGCGTTTGTCTTCCACGCGGCTGACCTGCAATGAACCTGGGTTCAATCCCCGACATCCCATATGGTTCCGTGGGCCTGCCAGGAGTGATTTCTGAGTGTAAGACCATATGGGATGCCTGGATTCGAACCACCGTCAGTCCTGGGTCGGCTGTGTGCAAGGCAAACACCCTACTGCTATCGCTCTGGCCCTTGCCTTTGTGTTGTAACAAGCAAACTAAAGTAAATTTGTGCCTGCATGGAAGCAGGCTATTGTGGGAAGTGGGAGATTGGGGACACTAGAAAAGGGAAGGTCACACTGGTAGTGGGATGGCATTTAGATATTTAATGTCTTAAATGACTATATTATGAACAATTTATTAAGTCACAATGTTATAATAAAACCAGGAAAATAGAATTTTGTGTTTAAGCCTCTTACTTCATATTCAGAACCCTGAGGTATAGAAAAGGTAAAAGAGATAGCTAGAACAATCTAAGAGAGACCAAAATACTGAAATAGCACCATGATGCATGATTTCATTTTAGTTTCTCAAACACAAGAATTCAGAGAATACACTTTTTGTCTAAAAAAAATAAAGATTGGGCTGGATGGGGCCAGAGCAGTGGCACAAGCAGTAAGGTATCTTGCCTTGCACGCGCTAGCCTAGGATGGACCGTGGTTCGATCCCTGGGCGTCCCATATGGTCCCCCAAGCCAGGAGCGATTTCTGAGCGCATAGCCAGGAGTAACACTGAATGTCATCGGGTTTGCCCCCCCCCCCGAAAAACAACAACAACAACAACAAAAACTGGCTGGAGACATATTATAGGAGGAAAGGTAACTTGCCACTAATTCTGGTTCAACCCTTGGTCATGCTAAAGCACAGGACCAGGAGTAGTTCCCATGCATAGTGGGATACGGCACCCCAATATCCAAAAATAAAAACATAGGGACCAAGAGCCAACACCATGGGCTTCTGAATGCATGGCTTTGCATGTGGGAGCCCCAGGTTTTATCCCTGGAATTGCAGGATCCTCTGAGGACTGCCAAAAGAGCCAGGAGTAGACTTAAGCATCTCTAGAGGTGCTTCTCCCCCATTCACCTCAAAATAAAAAATAAAAAATTTAAATATAGGATAATGACCAGGTTCTCTTATTTTTTGTTTTTTATTCTTTGAAGAGGGAAGGTATACTACTAGTGATATTTATTCCAGGCAGTGCTAAAGCAGCTCAGGCCTGGGATGCTCAGGGTCAGCAGAGTTACCACATCTGTTAGTGCTTGGGGAGGGGAGAGTACAGTGCATGGAGCAGAATTCAGTGCATGGAATATAGTACAAAGAATGCATTCTACCCCTACTAAATCTCTTTCTAGTTCCTCTTTTATCTTTTATAGCCAACCTCTGGCTTACCAACTCTTGCAATATGCACTATCCTTTCGTCTCTCAGTACCTGTTCCTTGTCCATTTGCCAGAATTATGTGTTTCCATTGCTCCTCAGAAATCTTTTTACGGGCCCGGAGAGTTAGCACAGCGGCGTTTGCCTTGCAAGCAGCCGATCCAGGACCAAAGGTGGTTGGTTCAAATCCCGGTGTCGCATATGGTCCCTCGTGCCTGCCAGGAGCTGTTTCTGAGCAGACAGCCAGGAGTAACCCCTGAGCAACACCGGGTGTGGGCCCCCTTCCCCCCCCAAAAAAAAGAAATCTTTTTACCTGAATGCTGCTTTCTTCATCTTCCCGTGGTGACTGAGCAGGCATGACTTCCACATCAGAGTTATCAGATGAGGTATTACGCTTTCTCTTCTTACCCACCACAGGAGTAATGGTGCTAAAAAGGGGGAGGGGGAATCCAATATTAATTTAAATCACCACATATAAAACTTGCAAATAGTATTTATTCTAAATCTAGAAATATCTAATGTTTGGTTGGGTATAAGAGGCTTTAAAAAATTAAAATACTGGGGCCGGGCGGTGGCGCTAGGGGTAAGGTGCCTGCCTTGCCTGCGCTAGCCTAGGACGGACCGCGGTTCGATCCCCCGGCTCCCCCGGCGTCCCATATGGTCCCCCAAGAAGCCAGGAGCAACCTCTGAGCTCATAGCCAGGAGTAACCCCTGAGCGTCACAGGGTGTGGCCCAAAAACCCAAAAAAAAAAAAAAAATTAAAATACTAAAATTTCTAAATTACTGACTGAGGGGCCAGAGAGATAGCATGGAGGTAAGGCGTCTGCCTTGCATGCAGAAGGTTGGTGGTTCAAATCCCAGCATCCGATATGGTCCCCGGAGCCTGCCAGGAAGGATTTCTGAGCGTAGAGCCAGGAGTAAACCCTGAGTGCTACTGGGTGTGACCCAAAAACTAAATAAATAAATAAATAAAAAATAATAAATTACTGGATGACCTTTACACTAGATTTGAGAAATCTTTTTTTTTTTTGTATTTTTTTGGGTCACACCTGGCAGTGCTCAGGGGTTACTCCTGGCTGACTGCTCAGAAATAGCTCCTGGCAGGCACGGGGGACCATATGGGACACCGGGATTTGAACCAACCACCTTAGGTTCTGGATCGGCTGCTTGCAAGGCAAACACCGCTGTGCTATCTCTCTGGGCCCAGATTTAACTCATTATATTCACAAACATGTAAAGGAAGGCAACACAAGACTGCAGGATGAATCCTCAACTGAGAATTACAAGGTCTTGCTCCACATGAAAACTAAGAATTAGATACTTTATTTATAAACAGTGATGACAGTAAACTGGCCTGACATTTACTAAAGGTTAAATGAAATCAGATACGAAATCTATTTTTTTAATTGAAAAATCCTGTATAGAATTGTACTAATACAATCTGTTTTGTTTTATTTTGGGGTCACACCCAGCAGTGCTCCTGGCAGGCTTAGGGGACTGACTATATGGATGCCGGGATTTGAACCAAGGTCCATGTCTTATGTTGGCTGCGTATAAGGCAAACGCCTTATTGCTGTGCTACTGCTCCAGCCCAGAACTAATACAATCTTATAATACCGCAAAGCCTAACCAATCCCCAGGAATAGCACCTAAGGAGAAAAGAGTGAAATTACAAGATATGGGGGTCTGAAGAGAGAGAGCATAGTGGTAGGTCGTTTGCCTTGCACACAGCCGAACTAGGATGGATGGTGGTTCAAATCCTGGCTCTTCATATGGTCCCCCTTAGCTTGCCAGGAGCGATTTCTTTCTTTTTTTTTAATTTTTATTTATATTTTTATTTTGTAAGAGGACAAGGTGAAGTTACAGTGGGAAGATCCAGGATGGATTTGTTTTATTTTGTTTTGGTTTTTGGTTTTTGGGTCACACCTGGCAGTGCTCAGGGGTTACTCTGTTCAGAAATCGTTCCTGGCAGGCTCAGGGGACCATATGGGATGCCGGGATTTGAACCAATGACCTTCTGCATGAAAGGCAAACGCCTTACCTCCATGCTATCTCTCTGGCCCCAGGATAGATTTCTTTCTTTTTTTTTTTTTTTTTTTTGGTTTTTGGGCCACACCCTGTGACGCTCAGGGGTTACTCCTGGCTATGCGCTCAGAAGTTGCTCCTGGCTTCTTGGGGGACCATATGGGACGCTGGGGGATCGAACCGCGGTCCGTCCTAGGCTAGCGCAAGCAAGGCAGGCACCTTACCTCCAGCGCCACCGCCCGGCCCCACCCAGGATAGATTTCTGAACGCAGAGCCAAGAGTAACCCATGGGAGCCGCTAGGTGTGACCCAAAAATCCAAACACCCCCCCCAAATAAAAAGAAATTGCAAGATATGGAAAAAAGAGAGAACACTCAGTAGTGGTAAAAAAAAATGTAGCAACAGATTTAATGCAATCCCTCTAAGGATATCCATGACAGTTTTCAAAAAAATTTCACTCCTGAAATTCATTTGGAACAATAAACACCCACAAACAACTAGAGCAATCCTAGGGAAAAGGAATATGGGAGGCATCACTTTCCTCAACTTTAAGTTGTATTACAAGCAATATTCATTAACACAGCATGGTCTTCTGGCTAGAGCAGTGGCACAACAGTAGGGCGTTTGCCTTGCATTCAGCTGACCTAGGACAGACAGCAGTTCGATACCCCAGCATCCCATATAGTCCCCCAAACTAGGAGTGGTTTCTTTCTTCTTTTTTTTTTTTTTTTTGGTTTTGGGCCACACCCAGTGACACACAGGGGTTACTCCTGGCTGGCTACACGCTCAGAAATTGATCTTGGCCTGGAGATCATATGGCGCACCGGGGGACTGAACCACGGTCCATCCTAGGATAGTGCGTAGCAAGACAAAACGTCCTACCACTTGTGTCACTACTCCAGCTCCAATTAGGAGCAATTTCTGAGCGCACAGCCAGGAGTAACCTGAGTGTCGCTGGATGTGGCCCAAAATAAAACAAACAAACAAACAAAAAACAGCATGGTATTGGAATAAAAACAGACCCTCAGATCAATGGAATAGACTTGAGTATTGAGAGAATGTCCCCCAGACATACAATCAATTAATCTTTGATAAAGGGACAAGAAATGCAAAATGGAGCAAGGAAAGCATCTTCAACAAGTGGTCTTGGGACAACTGGTCAGCTACTTGCAAAAAAGCGAACTCAGACACATGGATAGACATGGAAACTATTATGCTGAGTGATATGCGTCACAGGGAGAGAGACAGACAGAGAATAGACTCACTCATATATGGGATTTTAGTACAGGCAGGGGATGGGAAGGAGCACTGGTGGTGAGAACATTGTACTGGTGAAGGAGGGTGTTATTTTAATGACTGAAACCCAAAAACAAGCATGTCTGTGGGGCCGAAGAGAGCACAGTAATAGGGCATTGGTGGAAATGTTGCACTGTGTGCAAAAGGGTGTTATTTTACCTTTTTTTGTTTTGTTTTGTATTTTGGCCACACCCGGAGGTGCTGAAATAGCTCCTGGCAGGAACGGGGGACCGTATGGGACACCAGGATTCAAACCAACCACCTTAGGTCCTGGATCTGCTGCTTGCAAGGCAAAAGCTGCTGTGCTATTTCTCCAGCCCCAGGGTGTTATTTTAATGACAAAAACCCAACTACAAACATGTTTGTGAAGCTGGAGAGATAGCACAGTGGTAGGGCATTTGCCTTGCAAAGCAGCTGACCCAGAACCAACAGTGGTTCAAATCCCAGCATCCCATATGGTCCCCCGTGCCGGACAGGAGCGAATTCTTAGCAGAGAGCCAGGAGTAATCCCTGAGTGCTGCCATGTGTGGCCCAAAAAAGTTAGTAATCATGATGCTTAAATAAAGATATTATTCAAAAAAATAATTATGTGGTAAGCCCTGGTTCTGTCAACTCTTTTTTTTTTTTTTTTGGTTTTTGGGACAACCCATTTGACGCTCAGGGGTTACTCCTGACTATGCACTCAGAAATCGCTCCTGGCTTTGGGGGACCATATAGGAACCGGGGGATCAAACCACGGTCCATCCTACGCTAGCGCTTGCAAGGCAGACACCTTACCTCTAGCGCCACCTGTCCAGCCCCATCTGTCAACTCTTAAAGTTGACTGTGATTGTTAGAATGAAGTTCTGCAGCTCAAAACTGAAAGAACAGCGTAGCTATATCTATAGCAGCAGCACTCCTTTCATGTTTTTTGTTTTGGGGCCACACAGGGCTGCACTCAGGGGTTACTCCTGGCTATGCACTCAGAAATCGCTCTGGTAGGCTCTGGGGACCATATGGGACGGATCAAACGTAGGCCAGTTCTGGGTTGGTGCTGTGCAAGAAAACGCCCTACTGCTGTATTATCACTCCAGCCCCTCCTTTCCTTTTTATAAAGTGTGTGGCAGGAGGAGTGAGAAATCTTACTAGTGACAGAATCTGGAAGAATATATTGCTCTGGTAAGTCACAGCTTTTAAGGGTAACCACAATACAATCCTTTCTGTGCCTTATTGCTTCTCTTTCAATTTCACTCATTTCTATTTCATTCTCTCTTCAGTGAGAGAAAAGAAGGGATCATTATTTTACATGATAAAAAAGTTGTCTTTAATTATGTATCTGTTTAACAGGGGTCTCAAACTCAATTTACCTGGGGGCCACAGGAGGCAAAGTCGGCGTGATCCTTGAGTGCAAAGTCAGTAGTAAGCCTTGAACATTGGAGGGTGTGGCCCAAACAACTAAAACAAAACAAAAAAAGATTCCTCTAGGGCAGGGCCACCACAAAATGTTTTACGGAGGGCCTCGAGTTTGAGACCCCTGGTTTAACAGAAGTAATTCTTCTTGGCACTAATTTATATCAAGAGTACTTGCCATCAATTGTCCCATCAAAACAGCAAGGGTGGTACTCACTTTAGCTTGCTCTTGCCTTTGGTTTTAGAGGCTCCAGATGTTTTACTCTTCTTTGGCTTCTCTTCCTTGAGCCTTTCTCCACTGCTTTTCTTTCTGCGTTTCTTCTCTCCTTCTTCCTCTGGCCGAACACTGGGCAACTCATCCTCATTCAGAACACGTGGGATGTTCTGCTCCCCCCGGGCACGAGCCCTTGCAATGGCCTCTGCAACAATACGATTTGCTTTCTCTTGCTTCTTCTGGTGTTCGAGCCTCCGGTTTTCCTCCATTCCAGTCTTGCCCCCAGTATGTGGAGCAGAGCTGACAGGTGACGACAGAGCTGCCACCTCACTGGCACTTAGAACTTTAACTACAGAGAGCCCAGAAGAGGCCCCTTGGGAAGAGCCAGCCTGCAAAGACAGACACTACAATTTTAATATCGTAATTACACTGCCTAAATAAAATTCTTATGTAAAATTTACCGACTGGAAACTTTACTTCTTGAATTACTCAAGAACCAGACTCGACCCAAGTCTTACTAAACCTAGACATCCTCAATCAAAAAATAAGCAGGGGTGGGGACAGACAAGACAAATAGTATAGGTGTTAAGGTGCTTGACTTATCTGACCTTGGAATAATCCCTGGGACCACATATGGTCCCCCAAGTACCACTAGGAAAGAGTAAGCCCTGAGCCACAGCTAGGTGAATTTAAAACCCTGGCCCCTCAAAGATTTTCAAGGTAAAAATTTTGCCAATTAAACTTTAATATTCCTTAGCCATACTCCTAGTATCTATCGTTTTAGAATTGGGGAAAACAAAACAAAAACCAGCTAATATAGCCACTATGCTCTGTGGGACAAAACTAAGCACATGCAAGTTCTACTCTAGGTCTATTTTTGGGTCCCTGAGAGGCAGAAAGAGTGATAATTGCTTGACCTCATTAAGATTTTTTTTCCTTAAGTTTTAACTTTAAGATGTCATAGATATGCTTTTCGGCCGGGACCGCCATCTTCCAGTTTTTCCAGTAAATCACAGTCATGACCAACACAAAGGGAAAGAGGAGGGGCACCCGCTACATGTTTTCTAGACCCTTTAGAAAACATGGAGTTGTTCCTTTGGCCATGTACATGCGGATTTATAAGAAAGGTGATATTGTAGACATAAAGGGAATGGGCACTGTTCAAAAAGGAATGCCCCACAAATGTTACCATGGAAAAACTGGAAGAGTCTACAATGTTACCCAGCATGCTGTTGGCATTGTTGTAAATAAACAAGTCAAAGGCAAGATTCTTGCCAAGAGAATTAATGTTCATATTGAGCATATTAAGCACTCTAAAAGTCGAGACAGCTTCCTGAAACGGGTGAAGGAAAATGATCAAAAAAAGAAAGAAGCCAAAGAGAAAGGAACTTGGGTTCAGTTGAAGCGCCAGCCTGCTCCACCCAGAGAAGCACACTTTGTGAGAACCAATGGAAAGGAGCCTGAGCTGCTGGAACCCATTCCTTTGAATTCATGGCATGAGAGGCATTTTTTAAAAATAAAAGATCTCTGAACTATCAAAAAAAAAAAAAAAAGATGTCATAGATATAAAATAAGTCTGAGCCAGGAGAGAAATGTCCCCCATCCTCTTCAGACTTCCCTGCAATTTCTCTAACATTCGCTCATTTTAAAAGCAATTAGATAGATCTTTTTCTATTCTCTATTGGGGGAGAGGTCCTCCCACATGATGCTAAGGAGATCTGGAGGTCCCACCTGCAATTCTCTGTCAACTGATTGGTAATTCAATGCAAGGGACTGAGGCTATGATGCACCATGGGCCCTACAATGCCAGAGATATCAGGGACCCAAATGGTGCTTGTGGCTTCTGGGATCACACCTGGCAGAGGTGAAAGTGTCCATGGCTTGGGCTCAGGGTGATCATGTGGTGCCAAGAATCAAAGCTGATTTGGGTGCAAATCAGTCTATCTTCCCCTAAGAGTCCATCCATTTTTGTTTTTGAGCCACACCTGAAGCTTTTCAGGATTATTCCTGGTTGTGTGCTCAGGAACTATTTTCTAGTGGTGTTCAAGAGACCATTTGGGTTCTATGGAATTACCTTGTACTATACTTTCACATGGGCCCTTCAGATTACTTCTTAGTAGCTAGACAGACATGACCTGAGAATATGCTGTATCTGCAAAAAGCCCAGATTCTATCCTCGCACCATATACAGCCCGTGCACTTTTGAGTGTGATACCCTACCAAAAAAAAAAAAAAATAGTTTCCAGGGCTAAACAGAATTTCTGTTCACAAGTACAAATCTAGACCAGGACCACATTCAACAATGAGTAATGGCTGATGCTACAAGCAAGGAACAATGAGGTTTGCTTTCTGTGGAAGTCTCACCTGTGGCTGCAGTACCACTTTGAGAGGTACTGAAAGTCTTTGTCCCGGACTTTGTCCTGGTCCCATTATCTGAGCCTGCTGTACAGAGGAGAGCGTAACTGGCTGCGTTGAGGGCGGCTGCTGGGTTTGGGGCTGGGATGATGGTGGTTGTGGTACAATCTGGATTTTCTGTTGTGGCTGCTGCACCTGCAGCTGGATAGTTACTACTTTGGCGGGCTGTCCCTGGGCATTCTTGGCTTGAGTCAGGGCTGCCAGCTGGTTGCCCTGTAACACTATCTTGCCTGGTAGACTCCCTAATACAACATGCCGGTGTCCTTGGGGACCTCCAGACTGTGGCTGCTGGAGGACCAGGGTGATGCGCTTCGATTCACCCTAAAGAAAGGAAATTGCAAGAGAGTATATTGAAAAATGGTATAATCTTTTTTATTTTTAAATTTTTTTTGGGGGGGGAGCCCACACCCAGCGGTGCTCAGGGGTTACTCCTGGCTGTCTGCTCAGAAATAGCTCCCGACAGGCATGGGGGACCATATGGGACACCAGGATTTGAACCAACCACCTTTGGTCCTGGATCGGCTGCTTGCAAGGCAAACACCATTGTGCTATCTCTCCGGGCCCGAAAAATGGTATAATCTTATGCCATTTTTTTCCTCATCCTATAATCAAAAAATTAAGGAAGAAAGACTCATTTTGCTCAGCCTCCTGTCCTGGTACACTTCTATGCAATTTTGAAGATTAGTAAGTAGCTCCCAGGGGCTGGAAAGTAGTACAGTGGGTAGGGTGTTTGTCTAGCATGAACCAACCCGAGTTCAATCCCTGGCATCACAGCCAGGAGTAATTCTTAGTGCAGAGCACTGCTAGGTGTGGCAAAACAAACAAAAGCAAAACAATGCTCACTATCTGACAGGCTAATCATTTTATTTCTTAAAAATCTATCTGTTAAAAAAAAATCTATCTGTTGGTCCAGAGAAATAGCATGGAGGTAGGACATTTGCCTTGCATGCAGAAGGACGGTGGTTCGAATCCTGGCATCCCATATGGTCCCCTGAGCCTGCCAGCGGAGATTTCTGAGCATAGAGCCAGGAGTAACCCCTGAGTGCTGCTGAGTGTGACCCAAAAACAAAAAAACAAAACAAAAATAATCTATCTGTTGAAGCTGGAGAGATAGTTTAGTGGGGCCTAGTACATAGCACACCCAAGTTCAATCACTGGCTCCCAGAGCCTGCTAGGAGTGATCACTGAGCAAGAACCATGGGTCAGCCCTTAAACACTGTTGGGTATGTCCCCTCAAAAAAAAAAACAAAAAAAAAAACAAACAATAAATTCCCTTTTTTTGTGGGTTTTTGTTTTTGTTGTTGGGCCACAGCTGGCATGCTCAGAGGTTGTTCCTCTTGGCTCTGTGCTCAGAAATTGCTCCTGGCAGTCTCAAGAGAAATTATGGGATACCAGGGATTGAACTGGGTTGGTCCCCAGTTGGTCAGGTGCAAGGCACATACCCTACCCACTCCGGCTCTTAAAATCCCTATTTGAAGAGGGCCTAAAGTGATAGTACAGAAGGTGTTTGTCTTGCATGCACCAATCTGGGTTTAATCCCCAGCACCCTATATGGTTTTCCAAATCCACCATAAATAATCTCTGACAGAAAGTATGAGTAGTCCCTGAGCATAGCCAGGTGTGGCCCAAAATCCAAATAACAACAAAAATACAAGCAAACAATAATTATAGAAAACTCTATCTAAAGCAGATCAGGGAATTGGCTAAATAGTAGAGAACTTGGCTTGAATGCATGAAACCTGGGTTCCATCCCTGGCACCTCAAAAAAAAAAAAATCAAAAACAGAGACACATTTTTTCTACTTTGCATAGTCCCTTATACCTCAACCTGAGGTGCCAAGATATGTACTTAATTTCTCTCTTCTATTTCTCTAAGTAAAATTATTTTACTTCACTGAAAAAAACAAGTAAATAAAAACTGTCAGAAACACTTCAAGGTTTCTTCCAGTCCTCCCCTCATCCCCACAGTCCTTCCCAAAATCTTTTTGATGGTTCTATTCAAAGGCTAGAACCTTTATTTTTGTACAATAAAAACTAGCCCTTTTGGGGCCCGGAGAGATAGCACAGCAGCGTTTGCCTTGCAAGCAGCTGATCCAGGACCAAAGGTGGTTGGTTTGAATCCTGGTGTCCCCCGTGCCTGCCAGGAGCTATATTTCTGAGCAGACAGCCAGGAGTAACCCCTGAGCACAGCTGGGTGTGACCAAAAAAAACAAAACAAAACAAAACAAAACAAAAACTAGCCCTTTCATTGAGCCAAGTAGGAAGAGTACAATCTTTCTGTGGGCCAGAGCAGGACGCCGGTGGCACGGGCTGAGACCTGACCACTGACCGACCGACCAACCGGATGCTCGAGGCCCGCAGGACAATCTTTCTATTAAAACCTAGGGAAAGGAAATCATTTTCTAAATTTGCATTTTTCAAAAAACAATTCTTTGCTCCTGTGGTATACTATAGCTCTCAAAAATTTATATAATGACTACGAATTGTTTCATGTCTGCTTATTTTGGCATAGCCAGGTACAACAACACAAAGATATAGAAAGAGCTCAAAGATATTAATGCTAAAGAATTTCTCTACTTAATAGTAAATATGAGGCTGTCAAACCAACTGATAAAAGGGAACGGGGAATTTAAATAGGATCTTTCAGAGATAGCTCTCATGTTCTCTCTCACAGCTGCCAGGCCCTCTATTAAACCAAAATTCACCTCCCCCTTTCACTCAAGTCACCTGGGTAGGTGCAGAGGTCAGTGTAACTGCCGGCTTCAGTGGGGGCCCTGTGGCCCCAGGGTTTCCAGCAGGAGCTGAACCCTTAACTGGCTGTAGGACCAGCTGCTTTACTGGTCGGCTGGGCTGGACAATGCGCTGAACAGTAGCCTGGTTCCCAGGGACCTTGGCGGCCAACACTGTATTACCAGAGACAATGGAAACGCCTGGTCGAAGGGGAGTGCCGGTCAGCACTTTGGTAAAAGTGACTTTTCCACCATTGGCTGTGCCGGCCACCAGGGGCTGAGCAGTGCTGGTGATACCTTGGGCCTGAATTTGTGCCACGTGGGCACCAGTGACTGAGGAGCTTGGTGGGGCTTTAAGGATAACAATCTTAGGGGCTGACTGAGGTGTTTGACCTCCAGTACTACTGGAGGAGAGAGCTGTGGCAGAGACACCCATAAAAGGATTCCCTTGGCTCAGGATCTCCTGGTTCTTGGAGACCTGCAAAAGTCCTGATGTTGGCGTTGGTGTCTGCAAGACAGGTTGGGCTGGCTGCTCTTGGCTGACAGGCTGAGTGGTATAATCATGCAAAGTTAAAGATTCTGGAGCTGGAGCTGTTGATTCTTTGGGAAGTTCTGTGGAGGTTGTTTCCTCTGATGGGGGAACCAGGTCACTTGCTGATGAACTGCCCACATCACCACCTCCACCGTCCTGGTTCATTTGATCCAAGGAGTCCAGAGAGCTTGGTAGTCCAAGGGCTTCCTCAATGGGGTCTTGTGTGACCTGATTGAAGCTGTCATCAGTCAGAGAGTCCAGGCCAAATAAATTTGGGTCATCAAATAGATCCATGATGGGGTCTGCCATCTTGGGAAATCAATGGAGGGTATTTGCGCAAGGTCTAGGGAGGGAAGGGGAGGGGGGGTTCTGGCTCTCCCCTCCCCTCCCCTATTAAGAAAAAAATGTACACAATGGAAGAGGGCTACTCTTCAGGTAAAGAAGCAAGAAACAAGTGCATGTCAGATTGTCCTGACCTTCATGGAGTAAGATGATTAGTCTTCAGAGGAAGATGATGGAACTCCTGTTATGGGAAGACATATGAAAAATTAGCAAAGTAGATGACAATAGGAAAAGTTTCTTCTTAGATATAATCAACCAACATAAAAATTATGAGAATAGAAAAATACATAATAAGATATGGACAGAGACCTACCAGAAAATAGCACCTACATTTCTACTTCAAATCAAAACTAAGCAAGAAAAAAATAAAATAAAATAAACAAGCCACCCCCCTTTTGGGTTCTTCCACCTACACACTCTAAAAGCTTTTAAGGATAGAATATATTGCTCACAGAGATGAAATACATGCCTTGCATAAGACCAAACGTTGGTTTGATCCCTGACATTAACTGGTCCCTCAGTATTAGCAGGTATGACTTCCTATGCACATGGCTGAGAGTAGCCCCCATCATAGTTGAGTATAACCCAAAAGAATGTGGAGACAGTACATGGTATAAGGATGTGATCAGCATGCAGCCACTCTGCTTTGATCCATAGCACTGCATACTGTCCCTCAGCATGGTGGAGAGAGACACAGAGAGAGAGACAGAGAGAGAGACAGAGACAGAGAGAGACAGAGATGAGAGAGAATGAATCAATTAATAAATATGAAGATTAGGAAAAATAATGTTTATTAATTTGCCTCCTAATTCTCAGCTGGACAGAACTTAATAAGCCAGAGCATCTTGATGACTATACAGGTTTCTGAATATCTATCTTATAAATGCCCTTGTATTTTAGATACTTTCATTTACTGTTGGCTAAGTAAGCACATTAGGGGTCAGAATGACAGTTCAAGAAGCAGAATGCAGGCTTTTACCTATAAGAAGCCCAGGTTCGGGCCCGGAGAGATAGCACAGCGGCATTTGCCTTGCAAGCAGCTGATCCAGGACCAAAGGTGGTTGGTTCGAATCCCGGTGTCCCATATGGTCGCACGGTGCCTGCCAGGAGCTATTGCTGAGCAGACAGCCAGGAGAGCCAGGAATAACCCCTGAGCACAGCTGGGTGTGGCCCCAAAACCAAAAACAAAAAACCAAAAAAACAAAAAACAAAAAAAAAGAAGCCCAGGTTCAATTCCTGGTACCACCTGGTCCCCTAAACCCTACCAGGAGTAACTTCCAATGCTTGACATGGCTCCCAAACAAATACTTAAATAAAACACTTTCAATTAAATTCAAAATACAATCTCGGGGCCATAGCTACAGCACAGTGGTAGGGTGTTTGCCTTGCACGTGGCCGACCCAGGTTCGATTCCTGGCATCCCACATGGTCCCCTGAGCCTGCCAACACAATTTCTGAGCACAGAGCCAGGAGTTACCCATAAACACCACTAAGTGTGGCACAAAAGAAAACAAACAAACAAACAAACAAAATAAAAGTACAATCTCACCACATTTTTAACAAAATTTTACCCAGGAAGCTTTACATTTTTGACTCAGGTTAACAATTATACATAGGGCCCGGAGAGATAGCACAGCGGTGTTTGCCTTGCAAGCAGCCGATCCAGGACCAAAGGTGGTTGGTTCGAGTCCCGGTGTCCCATATGGCCCTCCGTGCCTGCCAGGAGCTATTTCTGAGCACACAGCCAGGAGTAACCCCTGAGCACCACCGGGTGTGGCCCAAAAACCAAAAAAAACAAACAATTATACATAGTGTTACTATTCTGAAATCCACTGAATTCCTTCTCTTAAGAAGAAAAACTTGGGGGCCGGGCGGTGGCGCTGGAGGTAAGGTGCCTGCCTTGCCTGCGCTGGCCTAGGACGGACCGCGGTTCGATCCCCCGGCGTCCCATATGGTCCCCCAAGAAGCCAGGAGCAACTTCTGAGCGCATAGCCAGGAGTAACCCCTGAGCATCACAGGGTGTGGCCCAAAAACAAAAAAAACAAAAAAGAAGAAAAACTTGGTGGCCGAGAGATAGCACAGCAGTAAGGCATTTTGCCTTGCACGCAGCCAACCCAGGACAGACTGTGGTTTGGACCCTGGCATCCCATATGATCCCCCAAGCCTGCCATCAGTGACTTCTGAATGCAGAGCCAGGAGTAACCCAAGTGCTGTCGGGTATGGCTATATAATAATAATAATAATAATAATAATAATAATAATAATAATAATAATAATAAAAAGAACAACAACAACAACGACTTCCTCTGCAAGTGGAAGAAGAACAACAACAACTTCCTCTGCAAGGCTTTCTACAGTTTAGTAAAAATTTATATTTTTTGTTTGTTTTTGGGCCACACCTGTTGATGCTCAGAGGTTACTTATAGCTATGCGCTCAGAAATAGCTCCTGGCTTGAGGGACCATATAGGATGCCAGGGGATCGAACTGAGGTCCGTCCTAGTTAGTGCATGCAAGGCAAATGCCCTACCGCTTGCGCCACCGTTCCAACCCCATTTCTAACTTATATTCCAAATATTTCTACTTCTTTCCTATCACTCTGTGTTGTGTGTTTCTCCAATTTTGATCTGCATGACTTTTGCCCTATAGTGTGGTAATTTCTGTTTGGATCCCCCACTATAACCCCCCAAATCTCTCGGTTGAGATTTTACCTATTCTCAAAGGTCTTCTTTGAATATCAGTCTGTACCTTAAGGAATTGTATTTAACATTTTCATATAATGTTGAGTCTCTTGTCCATATCCTCTGAAGGCCACAACAGTTTCTTTGTGCAATTTATAAAAAGCTGCCTATTTCTCAAGACGCTTGCCTGCCATCTACTGGAGTATTTCATACTAGACATATTATCAGCAATGATGGTGAATATGTGCAATGCACACCCTGCATAACTCTGCATGCAGGAATAGCTCCTCCTTCCCAAGAGAAAGTCCGGGAGAGTAGGGATCACATCTTTATCTGTGAATCCCTAAGGCCCAAAAAATAGACACACATAGTAGTATCAAAATAGTTAAGATAATCACTTGCAGTATTTGGGGTGAATAATTCTTTTTTTTTTTTAGTTTTTGGGTCACACCTGGTGGTGCTCAGGGGTTACTCCTGGCTGTCTGCTCAGAAATAGCTCCTGGCAGGCACGGGGGACCATATGGGACACCGGGATTCGAACCAACCACCTTTGGTCCTGGACCGGCTGCTTGCAAGGCAAACGCCGCTGTGCTATCTCTCCGGGCCTGGGGTGAACAATTCTTAAAGAAACTAAACAGGGACTGAGAGAGAACTCCACAGACTGAGTACATTCTTTGCACACAGAAGATCCATGTTAGATCCCAGGCATAGCATGGTTCCCATGAGAACTGAGCAGAAGTATCTTCCAGCACTTCTAGAGTATGACCCAAAACACAAAACAAACTAATAAACAAGCACACAAAAACTGGTCAGGAAGGCTAGAGTGGTAAGTCTTGCATGCACTAGGTCCCATGTTTGATCTCCTGCACAGAAGACTAGCCAGCAGCCCTTAGCCCCAGCACCACCATGGGTAACCTTCAAGATTCTCATCAATGCTAAACCTGAGTAACTTTTCACATAATGGTGCTTCAGGCACCTTCGGGTCAGCATTACCAGGCAGGACACTACCGAAATTACCCTTTGGGCTCCCAAACATTGAGAGCCTGGGAGGCCTTTAACCACCCACCCCAAGAAACTAAATGGTATCCTCTGGTTCAAAATTGAGTGAATAGATAGCCTCCTACATTTGAGAAGAAAAGCTTTCCTACAAATGATTGAAAGTATTCATTAGGGCTGGGGAGATAGCATGAAGGTAGGGCATTTTGCCTTACATCCAGAAGGTCGGTGGTTCGAATCCTGGCATCCCATATGGTCCCCCATGCCTGCCGGGGGCGATTTCTGAGCACAGAGCAGGGAGTAACCTCTGAGCACTGGCAGGTGTGACCCAAAAACCAAAAAGAAAAAGAAAGTATTTATTAAATCCATGCCTGGTCTTTAAGTTTGAGAATATTGAGAGGAAAAAATAAACACCAACTAAAACAAGGAATTAGAAGTATGTCACCTATGAAACTTGTATCTATTCTTTGTAATAGGATGCCAGTATTTGCGAACCTTACCTGATAGACCATTTTTCCTGACTTTCTAAGATACCAGGAAAAATTCCCATCAGTGACATCATAGGCTTGACTAAAGAAACCTTTTTAATCTCATGCTCCTTTTTCCTTTTCTTTGACTTATCCCACTGGTTCTTTTTTGTTTGTTTGTTTGTTTGTTTTTTGGTTTTTGGGCCACACCCATTTGACACTCAGGGGTTACTCCTGGCTATGCGCTCAGAAATCGCCCCTGGCTTGGGGGGACCATATGGGACGCCAGGGGATTGAACCGCAGTCCGTCCTACGCTAGCGCTTGCAAGGCAGACACATTACCTCTAGCGCCACCTTCCCGGCCCCATCCCACTGGTTCTTATAAATCAATCTATAAACACTCCCCCCCCAAACTCCAGCACAGATAAAGAGAATAGTCAACAGTACTTAGCACATCAGGTAAAAGTATTAAGTATACATGGATTATCCACTAATGTTAAACAAGGTCCTTGCTCAGTAATTGGATACTTTCCACATCTCACCTAGGCTTCTTATCACTTCCCACTTCTGGCTAAACCATCCTTCAAGCTCATTTTCAGTTTCTGCTATGTAATATTTGTCCCAGAGTTACTCAAAATGGCAATTAGAAAAGTTAGAGAGGGCCCGGAGAGATAGCACAGTAGCGTTTGCCTTGCAAGCAGCTGATCCAGGACCAAAGGTGGTTGGTTTGAATCCCGGTGTCCCAAATGGCCCCCCGTGCCTGCCAGGAGCTATTTCTGAGCAGACAGCCAGGAGTAACCCCTGAGTTAGAGAATCTTCTTAAATAAATGAAAACCTACTCAAATTGTGAAATAAATTTCTAACACTACTAATCAACTTTTAACCTATATATGATCCACTTTGCCATCTATTATCTTTTTTTTTGGGGGGGGGGCACACCCAGTGACGCTCAGGGGTTACTCCTGGCTATGCGCTCAGAAGTCCCTCCTGGCTTGGGGGACCATATGGGAAGCCCGGGGATCGAACTGCGGTCCGTCCGAGGCTAGCGCAGGCAAGGCAGGCACCTTACTTCTAGCGCCACCGCCCGGCCCCGCCATCTATTATCTTAAGTCACCTAATCACTTTCAAATGTATTTAATTGTGTGCCATATGAATTTACAGTCATGGCCACAGTAGGCTGAGTGCATGCTTTACAAGCAGTGTCAGGAATGACCTCCAGAAATACCTGGTGTGGCCCCTAAACAGAAAAACAACAATGTCTACAGTGAAAGCTTCTATTAACTGGAAGTTTATGTTTTTTTGGGGGGTAGGGGGGTTATAGCTTATAACCTGTCGTTTCCTTCATGGGGGTATTCTGTCCTTTCCATGATTCATCCAAATGATGTCTCCTTCCCAGTACAGCTGCCTGATCTCAAACAGAAGTCACACTTTGGAGGTATAGAAGTGAGCAGGGACAGCAGTTCAAAAGACAGCCCAGAAGTGCTACAAAGGCCAAGTGGTGCCAGAGGTGGAATCAAGGGAATGTGCATGCCACACACTCCACACATTGAGTTAGCTCCCTGGCTCCTTGAAATCCACATTATTTTTTATTTGGGGGACCCACCCAATAGTTCTCAGGGCTTACTCTTTGTGGGGTTAAGGAGGCCGTGAGTGGTGCTAGGGATAGGACCTGGGTTGGCAATGTTAAAGGCAAGTGTCTGACCATATCACTTGGACCCCAAGTTTCACTTTTTAGTGGGAGAAATAGGCTTACAGCTTCTGAAATACTCCCTTACCACCAATGCAACTCAAGTACACATTTTTAAAGATCAAATCATTTCTTGTTTATCCTCACTATATTCACATCAGGTCAATCCTACCACACTATGCATAATGATTTCATTTCTTTCTATTTTTTTATGTGTTTGTTTGTTTTGTTTTTTGGGCCACACCCAGCAGCACTCAGGGGTTACTCCTGGCTCTGCACTCAGAAATCGCTCCTGGTAGGCTCAGGGGACCAAATGGGATGATGGGGATCAAACCTGGGTTGGCCATGTGCAAAGCAAACATCCTGTTTACAGTGCTATTACTCTGGCCCCTCATTTCTTTCCTTAATGAGACCATGAAAATTGAAGTTTCATGGTTTGAGTTCTAGTGGTAAAAATAAATAAAGCAGATTTCAAATAATAGAAGCATATAAACTTATGTCCTTCTACAGTTTTATCATCTTAATTCCTTGGTTTTGCATTTTTCCCTCTGAAACCTAGAATCCCATCTCCTTTTTCTTATTTTATGTGATTCCTCATTCTAGCCAATTTGGATGACGTGCAGAATTTGTCTTACTTTTACTCTATACTTTCCCATCTCAATCTTTCAGACATGAAAGGCATGAAAACAGTATTCAATGTTATATTTCAATCTGCTAAATAGCTTTGAAATATTCTGCATTTTAAATTTTTATAGAAGGTAAAACTAGATAAAATCCTGACCACTGGATAACTGTTAAAGACAATTAGGTGAAGATGCAATGCAGAAAAAGTAGCATGCTTATTTGAAAGGATTATTAACATCTTCGAGGTGGGAGATTTCTTACGGTCTCCCAAAAGGGAGTTGATCAGGGTTGACTAAGATGGATGAAAAACACTAGGACAGAGATCAGTTCTGTTGTCTAATAGATTATATAAAATGAGCTAGAGACATCTACCCTCCATTTACAGATTTTGTACTACCCCATCCTTAGAAGATAATGGAACGAATGCCACATTAACAAATGCTGACCTTTTTTTTCCCCTTATAAGCACTATCAGAATGTACTAATCACTCAACCAACCTCTAACTGCTTAAAGACGCAGAGAATAAACTCTTTTATTTCAAAGTATAAATTTTGCTATTGGGAACTGTATCCTTTCAAGAGGATAAACTGTAGACAAAATAAACACATGCTATAGAAACATAAGGTGATAGAAGAGGTTAATTCAAATGAGTAATCCTTAAAAAAAAAACGTCAGAAGGCCTAAATCAAAAGCCAATGCTATTTTAAAGAATTTAAAAACTGCATTGAAATCGGGCTGGAGAGATGGAATGGAGGTAAGGCGTTTGCCTTGCATGCAGAAGGTCATCAGTTCGAATCCGGCTTCCCATATGGTACCCCGTGCCTGCCAGGAGCAATTTCTGAGCATGGAGCCAAGAGTTTCCCCTGAGCACTGCCGGGTGTGACCCAAAAACCACACACCCGCGCGAGCGCGCGCGCGCGCGCGCGCACACACACACACACACACACACACACTGCATTGAAATCATTTGAGCTCCCAAAGGTTTTCAATTTTACATAAAGAAAAGAAAAATAGACATCCATGGTATATGTAATCACAATTTGGGTTCAGCAGATCAGGAGGGAAGGATGGGAACATAAGAAATGAGATTTCGTTGGGGCGGTGGAGCAAAAGTACATAGGGTAGGATGTTTGCTTTGCACGTGTTTAATCTGGGTTCGATCCCAGGCGCCCCATATCATCTCCCAGCATAGCCAGGAAAGATCCCTGAGCCTAGAGGCAGGAGTAAGGCCCGAGCGGCTCTAAAACCAAAATACAAACACAAAACAAAAAAGTGGAAGGAAAAATAAGGGAGATCTTAACTTGGAGCTACTCAAAATTTAGTCGAGACTGAGATACTGGGTCATTTCCCCCATTCTCAGTGCCAAATGTGCAACTACAGTTTCTGTTTTTCCAATTGCTGAAAAAGCACTCACACCTACATCAGGAGTATGGCAATTTGGGGGCAATCATGGCTGGTAAAGTGAGTCCTTTTGAACTAGGTAAAGCAAAATAGGCAACTAGAGAAACTAAAAGCACGTTTGCATGCCTAAAAGATAAAAGACGAAAGTACAAAAACCCAGTACTCAACTAGAGACGGGAAGGAGCAAGGTAAAAAAGTGAGGGCTGATGGAGAGGGAAAGGCGTCTGGGGTGGGGGTGGCGGGCACCCCGTACATTACCTGCTCATACAGTCAGGTTGGTGCCAGTAAGGCCCATACAGCAGAGGCGGGAGGTTCCTGGCAACTGGCGCCCCCAAAATGGAGATGAGGTACATGCACTTGAGGGAGGGAACTAACGGGGTGCCCTCCAGGGTGAGGATGGCCAAGACGGGGAAGATGCGGGGGGGAAGGGGGGGTGTGGATGCCCGGGTGGAAGCAATATTAGGGCGGAAGCTATAGGCTGGAAGGCCAGCCAGGGCCCGAAGGGGAAAAGGAGCTGAGCTTCACCCCAGCGGGGAAAGAGAGGTGCCTTTACCTGCAGCGGCCGTGGGGGGCCGGTTCGCCCCTCTCGCTGTCTCTCCAGCACCAGTTCCCCCTCCTCCAGCGCAACCAACCATGATGCTCCTGCCCGCCCCGCATCCTCGTTGGCCAGGCCGCGCTGCCACTCACGAAGCGCGCAGAGCGCAAAGCAGCGCAGGGGGCGGGACTCGGAGAGCACCGCCCCCGCCCCCGCCCCCGCCCCCGCCAGCCACCGCGTGTTAGGTTGAGGGCGCACGGAGAGGCCTATCCGGTTTCTAGGGCCGAGTCGAAGCCTGGAGCTGGCTTGGGGGAGAAAAAAGGGCCTGCCCCGGGGGACGGCCTCCCGCTCCAGGGAACTGGCTCTGGGGATTACATTCCACACCGGCTAGCCTGTATCCTGCACACCGGAGCGTGATCTCGGGCGGGAGAGCACGGCGGGCCAACTCCGCCTCCCTCCGGGTCCCCAGCCCCCGGCAGTGCTGTCAACCCACGACTATGGGAACGAGGTGGCACTCGCCCCGCTCCCGCTCCCGCCCCCGCCCCGACCGTCCCGGCGCGTCTCCCCTCACGCCTACCCTGGGGCAGCAGGAGCAACTTTCTGCAAAGTACCGGCCAGCAGCCCCGAACGATCCCCAGGCCTCTGACTTCCCCGAAGCACAACTCCCTGCACCTGACCTCCCGCCCCCGCTGCACGGCCCAGCTCACCCGCCCCGCTGGCTAGCCAGTGTCCGTGCTCTCGGTGCCACTGGCGCCCACCCTGACTGCCGACGGACCGGTGCAGCCACAGGATGACAGGCGGTGTCCCCGGAGGGACCCTCTTACTAAAAGCAGTTCAAAGCCTCTTCCAGGGGTCCTCAAACTTTAAACAGGGGGCCAGTTCACTGTCCCTCAGACCATTGGAGGGTCTGACTATAGTAAAAACAAAACTTATGAACGAATTCTTATGCACACTGCATGTATCTTATTTTGCAATGAAGAAACAAAACAGATACAAATACAATATGTGGCCTGCGGGCCATAGTTTGGGGACCACTGCACGGTCTTGACAGTTCCCCTGAAATTAACTAGCTTTCGGGCCCGGAGAGAGATAGCACAGCGGCGTTTGCCTCGCAAGCAGCCGATCCAGAACCAAAGGTGGTTGGTTCGAATCCCGGTGTCCTATATGGTCCCCCGTGCCTGCCAGGAGCTATTTCTGAGCAGACAGCCAGGAGTAACCCCTGAGCAATGCGGGGTGTGGCCCAAAAAAAAATTAACTAGCTTTCTTAGGGGAACCCCATTTTCTGTCTTCCAGGAGACGACAGAGGAATGAGAGCAACTGTCTTAAAACCTCCGCTATTCTTATCCTATTTGTTTATTTTGGGTTTGGGATCTATACCCAGCAATGCTCAGAGATCACTCCCCGAAGGGTTCGGGGGACCCTATAGGATGCCAGGAAGTAAATCCGGGTCACAATCTTGTGCCCTGACCACTCACTATACTATCAGCTCTCCGACTGAGATCTATTAATGGTTCCAGCACAGAGGTTTCCAAATTTATTTGGCCTACCAAATTTTTTCCAGCTTCCCCCGTCCAAATCTGTCTCTTCCCCTTCCCTTCCCTTCTCCCAAATCTTTCATTCTCCCTTACACACACACACACACACACACACACACACACACACACACACACACACACACACACACACACACACATATCCAGTAGAGGTTTAGGGGTTACTCCTGGCAGGCTCAGGGAGCACATGGAATGCCAGAGATTAAATTCAGGTCTGCCCAGTGCAAAGCAAATGCCCTATCTGCTGTGTTATCGCTTCTGCCCCTCAAATCTACTCTTAAGTGAACAGAAAGAGTTTCACACTTGCACCAAAAGCTACTACCACCCCGCAATGGCTCTTTGGGGTGGAATGATGGGGTAATGTGCTTGCCTCACATGCAGCTTGACCATAGTTTGATCCCTAGCACTACCAAAGGGTCATTACAGGGTACAGTGACAGAGCCTCTGAGAACAAGGCACAAACCATCCTCACCAATTAAAAACAAAACAACAACAACAAAAAAACATCACCACCTCAAAGACATCAGGAGACATCCTGTTGTCTGCCATTCAAACCTCTGTCAAATCCCAGAAATCGCTCCTAGCTTGGGGGACCATATGGATCGCTGGGGGATCAAACCCGGTCGGTCCTAGGTCAGCTGTGTGCAAGGCAAGCGCCTTACCGCTAAGCCATCTCTCCGGTCCCATCGCGATGTTTTCTGAGGATATGATGTACTAAGTGTTAGAGAATCAAAATTGAGTAAGACAATCTAGTTTCAATTAACTACCAACAGGAAGGAGAATAGTTTTGCATATTATGGGGGTAGGGGTATGTGAGAGGAACTGACAATGAGAAATGTAAACAATTTTAAGTGTTGTGTGCAACAATTTAAGTTTTAGGTTCTTACAGGAGCATGTATGAAAAGGCCTCAATTAATGATAAAAAGGTATCATTGTAATGGTGTGACTTTCACAGTGGTATGACCTTTACCAAGTTTTCTAAGGGAAAACCAAACTCCTTTGGTTTCAAGTCATTCACTACACCAGGTTCTCTAGCATTCCCATTGATCTTGATCTTTTTTTTGTTTTGTTTTGTTTTTAGAGTCACACCTGACAGTTTTTAGGCAGTTTTTTATGCTCTGGTGGTGTTGAGGAAAAAGTGGTGCCAGAGATCAAACCCACCCTCTCACGTGCAAAAAGATGCTTCTGGTGCCATCTCCATGGCCTGAATTATCAGTATCTAAGAGGTGGGAATTAAGAGTGGGGATTATACAAAGAATGTTAAGAATAGATTAAAGGGGCCGGAGAGATAGCATGGAGGTAAGGCGTTTGCCTTTCATGCAAAAGGTCATCAGTTCGAATCCAGGCATCCCATATGGTTCCTCCGTGCTTGCCAGGAGCAATTTCTGAGCATGGAGCCAGGAGTAACCCCTGAGCATTGCCGGGTGAGACCCAAAAAACAAAAAAAAAAAAAAAAGAAAGAAAAAGAAAAAAAATGTGTTAAAAAATAAAGGGCCCGGAGAGATAGCACAGCGGTGTTTGCCTTGCAAGCAGCCGATCCAGGACCTAAGGTGGTTGGTTCAAATTCCGGTGTCCCACATGGTCCCCCGTGCCTGCCAGGAGTAACCCCTGAGAACCGCCGGGTGAGGCCCAAAAAAATCAAAAAAAAGAAAGAAAGAAAAAGAATAGATTAAAAAAAAACAACCTATGAATTATTGTGCCAATACCACTGGGGAAATAATAGAAAATGCTGGGAACTATAAAGAACTGTAGACTCCATATCCAGTCCAAAGAGAGTAGCTTCTATTCAGCTCTGGTTAAATTTTTGGTTAGTTTTTCTTTGAATTTAGGCCATACAAAGGGTTCTCAGGGCTTATTCCTGGCTCTGCACTGAGGGATCACTCATGGCAGGCTTGCTGAGGAGACTATATGGGGCATCAGGGATCAAACCTGAGTAAGCCACATGCAAGAAAAGCATCTTACCCAATGTCTCTGGCCCTAGTATTGTTATGCAATACATAACAAAGGTGACCAAGAACTTCAGATTTTCCAAAAGCCAGAAATAGTTTTGTATAAATATTCAGGTTTTACATAGTCAATTTCTTTTTAAACACTGTGTAGTTAGACAAAAACTGAGCTGAAAATTCAATTGTTGAGGTATTGATATAGATTAAGAAAAGCTGCTACTAAGGAGAGAAAGAGGAGAATATCAGGAATAAGTAACAGATTAAGAGATGGAGAGATAGCTCAAAATATTAATGCATATGCTTTGCATTTTGGAGGTCTCCTGTGCACTGGGTGTGAAGTAGTACCAAGAAGCACCAGGTTTGGACCCAAAACTGGCAGAGAGGTAATACAGTGGGAGGGCACTTGCCACAGACCTGGGTTGGATCCCAGGCATCCCTTGTGGTCTACCAAGCACCGCCAAGGAGTGATTCGTGAATACAAAGCCAGGAATAACCCCTGAGCATGTGGGATATGGGCCCCAAAACAGACAAACCAAAAGATTTAAAATAAGTAAGCATACTAAGCAGGTAGGAAATAAAAAGCAAGAGAAATAAAGGAAGCAAATAAAAAATGTGTGTGTGTGTATGAATAATAGATTATATCAAGAAAAAGTTCTAGTAATAGAAGAACTTTAGAAATGTAAACTAGGGGACCAGAGAGCAGAGACCCAATTTCAATTCCAGCACCATATGGTCCACAGTACACAGGCAGGAACACCTGAGCATGGAGCTGGAAATAACCCCTGAGCATCAAAGGACATGTCTCAAAAACCAAAATACAGGGCCAGAGAGATAGCACGCGACCAACCTGGTAAGACCCAGGTTCATTCCCGGCATCCCACATGGTTCCCTGAACCTGCCAGGAGCAATTTCTGATCACAGAGCCAGGAGTAACCCCTGGTACTACCAGGTGTAGCTTAAAAAGAAAACAAAACAAACAAAAAACCCAAAACACTACAATAAAATAAATGTCCACTGGGTGGCTAGGGAGATGACTCAGAGGGCTAATGTATGTGCTTTATATGCAGGAGGCCTGAGTTTGATCCCCTACATACATGTGCTGAGTGCAATCCCAGCAGCACGGTTACTTGAATCAGGCAACTATGCAGGTTGCTATCTCCAGCACTGCAAGAAACTTCCCATCATTGCAACTAAAGTGATGTGTTCAAACTGTGTCTAGGAGTGCAACTTCTTGCAAGAGCAAGTCTAAGAACTGCAGTAACCTCTAGCAAGCACTACAATCAGAATGTGCAGGAGCACCACGAATAAAGAGTGTGAGCCCTTATGCAAATGTGATGAAAACTTATACAAACACCACAAATAAAATGGTGTGAGTAGGGCTGTACTGCTAGGTTTGACTCCCAAACCAAAAATGGTATGAGGACAAGAGATGTGGTTCAATGGAACAGCACTTAACTTGTATGTATGTGGCCCTGAATTTGATCCCTAGCATTGCACACCTCTCTCCACCCTGAGTACCATCAGGTGCAATTCCAAAAACAAAACAAAACAAAAATCAAAACCAAAAGCTGGTGGCTGGAGTGAGAGAACAAAGGGAGGGTGTTTGCACTGCAACAAGGACAACCCAAGTTTGATCTCCAGAATGGTTCCCCCCTACTGACACCAGGAGTGATATCTGAGAATAAAGCTAAGAGTAAATCCTGAGCACCACAGGGTGTGGCCCTAAAACCAAAGCCAAACAAAAACTGGGCCTGGGGCCACGGAGATAGCTTAATGAGCTGAATACAGACTTTATAGAAACAGGAGACCTGGGTTCAACACCCAGCACCACATGACCCCCAGAGCACCATCCTGTGTGGTTCCCAGAAAGAAATAAGAAATCAGTGTGGGAGGCCGGAGAGATAGCATGGAGGTAAGGCGTTTGCCTTGCATGCAGAAGGACGTTGGTTCAAATCCTGGCATCCCATATGGTCCCCCGAGGCTGCCAGGAACAGTTTCTGAGCATATAGCCAGGAGTATAACCCCTGAGCGCTAACGGGTGTAACCCAAAAAAAACAAAAAAAAAAGAAAAAAGAAAACAGTAGTGTGGGGCTGGAGTGATAGCACAGGGGTAAAGGCATTTGACTTTCAGGAGGCCATACAGGATGGACCTGATTCAAATCCTGGTATCCCATATGTCCCCCGAGCCTGCCAGGAGTGACTTCTGAACTCAGAGCCAGAAGTAACTAACCCGAGTGCTATCAGGAGTGACCCAAAACAACAACAACAAATCAGTAGTAAGCATCAGCAATATAACTAAAGGCAAGGGAAGGAGGCACAGGAAGAAAAGAAGGTCCACTTCACATACATGGCTTTCATTATTATTATTCACTGCAACAAATTATCTCTCCCAGTTACCTCTCTAGACAAGTTATCCTCCCTAACTCAGTGCATCTACCTGCCTACTCAGTAACTTCTTAGTAGCCAGCCCGACTGACCTCTCACCAGAGGACTTAACTCCTTGGAGATCTCACTGGCACTTCCTCCTCTAGCAACATGAGTGTATACATGCAAAGGAGGGAATTTGACTTAGGTATCTCCTCTCTTGTCTGGGCTCCAGAGACCAGAAGGTGTCTTCCTTAGCATCTCATTTTTAAATACTATTGTATCTCCTGTGTTCCTCAAATCTACCCTCTCTATCTGTATTGCCATTTTAGATGACCAATTCTGAAGCCCCTGTTGTAAAAATCTCAGAACATCCAACGCAGTGCCAGAGACAGCACAGCAGTAGGGCGTTTGCCTTGCATGTGGCTGACCGGGGAGGGACCTGGTTCAAGTCCCAGCATCCCATATGGTCACTCAGCCTGCCGGGGCAATTTCTGAGTGCAGAGCCAGGAGTAATCCCTGAGCACTGCTGGGTGTGGCCCAAAGACCAATCAATCAACCAACCAACCAATAAAGTTTAAAAAAATCCAATGCATCTTTTTGTAGTAGAGACTGAGTAACTCCTTATGTAAATGTCTGATGTCTTCTCTTCTCCATCAGAATGCCAGTTCTACAAAGGCAAGAGCTTCGTCTGATCGGTTCATTAAAATATTCCCTCAGTTTAGTAGGTGGTCAAGGGCATTCAAAGGCACTCAGGGGCTGCTCCTAATTCTGTGCTCTGGAGTAGCTTCGGCCAGTGATGTAGGAATGGGGTTCTAGAGTGACAGTGGGGAGGTTTCTACTCCCCACATAGCAAAAGCAATGACTTCCCTCACTCAGTGTAGCATTAAGGAAATAGGCAATGGCACGTTTCCTACCCAAAAATGTTCAGATCTTCCCTTTAGAGAACTTAGAGAAGACAAGAGTTTTTACATGTATCTAAAAAGGGATGCAATGCAAATATACATATTTTCTATTGTGATAATCACTACTGACAGTATTAAAATTTTGGTCATCTCATTTATATTTGGAACCATAAAGGCTCTGTGGCGGTCAATTTAAAGCAGTAGGAAGAGTAAATAAAGTGTAGAATGACACTACATACCTTAGATCTCACAGATTGGACATTGAAAACAAAAAAGGGCAGGACAAGTTTTTTACTTTTTATTGGGTTTTGGGGTGGGGAGGGTTGGTATTTTGGGCCCATACCCAACAGGACTCAGGATTACACCTAACTCTGCGCTCAGGAATCACTCCTGGTAGGCTTGTGGGACCATAGGGGATGTTGGGGATGGAACACAGGTCAACAAGCAAGCACTCTATCTGCTGTACTATCACTCTGACCACAGATAGAGGTTTTTCTTGGCTGTCTGTTGTTTTGGGGGACACGTGATCTTGTGCTCAGGGCTTACTCCTGCCTCTAATTCCTCCTACTAGTGTTTAGGGAACCCTGTGTGAGGTGTAGAGAATTGAACTGAGATCTGCCACATAAAAAACATGTTGCTTGCTATGCTATTTCTCCAGTCCCAGTACAAGGTTTCGGGTTGATTTTTTTTTTTTTGAGGGGGAGGGGGCTCAATGGAGAGGAAGGGGCCACATCCAGAGATGCTCCAGAATACTTCCGACTCCTGCTCCAGGGCTACTCCCACCCATTTATGTGAGAGACCATTTGCTGCTAGAAACTAAACTTAAACCTCCACACGCAAAGCATGCACTCCAGCCCATTGAGCCATCTCATGGGACCACGGACTCATTTTAAGCCAATCTTTGTATATATTCTTTGACAGTAAAATTGCAGTTTTAGTCTAATTCTGAAGAAAAAAAAAAAAGAGCTTGATTTTTAGGGTCTAAGATCAAGACAAACCATATCTGGAGAATTTACTCCTCAATCACTTGGTCACCAAAATGAAAATAATTATGAGTCTCAACTGAGGAATAACTCTGGCTTAATATAGTCAGATATCTAACTTGTAAAACTGTCATTTTAGGGTGCCCAATTTACAAAATAACATGCATAATTCTCCTCGTCCTCTTTAAGCTCCTACATACCTCTTTAATATGCCCAACTTTATCTGGGTTAAATACACATACATCTGTTCAATTTATAAAAATATATATTCATTTTATTTTATATTATAAAAATATTAAAAATATAAATATTTACTTAATTATTCATGAAGGATGGTTTACAATGTAACATTTGTGTTTAAAAAGTATGTAGAGGGGCTGGAGCAATGGTACAATTAGTAGGTCATTTGTCTTGCACAATGCCAACCTGGGTCCAATAACTGGCGAGCTGGTCTCCCAGCACCACCAGAAGTGATCCCTGAGCATAGTCAGGAGTAATTCCTGAGCACCACTGAGTGTATCCCTCCCCAAAAAGTAAGTGAGGGCTGGAGTGATAGCACAGCAGTAGGGCGTTTGCCTTGCACACACACACAGCCTACCTGAATGGACTTAGGTTAGATCCTCAGCATCCCAAATGGTCCCCTGAGCCTGCCAGGAGCAATTTCTGAGCAGAGCTAGGAGTACCCCTAGAGCTGTCAGGTGTTTTGCCAAAACAAAAAAATAAAAGTAAGTGATTGAGCTGGGAGATACCACAAAGAGTAGGATGTTTGCTTTGCTTTCCGCTGACCCAGATTCAATCTCTGGCACTCAATATAGGATCCCTGTACCACTGGGATTGATCCCTGAGTCATAAGTAAACTCTGAGCACAAACCAAAACAAACAAAAGTAAGTGGGAGGTAAGGAAGTAGAATGGGTTGGAAACTAGAAACATTTGGTATCACTGTTATTATCATATTAGGCCTGCAGGCAAAAATAAAATGACCCCTAGTAGAAGTGAACTGATGAAAAGTTTAGTGGACTAGTTTGGCTTACATTGGTTAAAAACAAAAAAGCAAACAATAAGTTATTTGCACACTTGAATGAATACACATAATCTACCCTGAAAATAACTAAAGAAACATAATATAATTCCTTTTTTCTTTTAACAGTTACAGAGTCAAAAAAATTTTTTTATCTTCTCAAGGTTATACAACTGCTAAAGGTAACAGTATTTTTTTTTAAGGTAACAGTATTAACAGGTTACTAAATGCTTACTTGCCTAATGTGGTCAAATGCAGTTTTCCTGGAGTCAATAGGCTAGAGCTACATGTTTTTCATGCATTTTAATCCCCAGCACTGCGTATGGTAGCCCAAACAGTGTCAAGACCAGCTCCAGAGCACAACTGTGTGGCCGAAACACAAATTAAAAAATAAAAATTGGGGGCCAGAGAGACAGCATGGAGGTAAGGCATTTGCCTTTCATGCAGAAGGTCGGTGGTTCAAATCCCCGCATCCCATATGGTCCCCTGAGCCTGCCAGGAGCGATTTTTAAGCATAGAGCCAGGAGTAACCCCTGAGTGCCACCGGGTATGACCCAAACACGAATAACCCAAAATAAATAAATAAATAAAAGAGTCAAGAGGCCAACAAGATTGCGCTAGAGTTAAGGTGTCTGCCTTGCAAAGCGCTAGAGGACCGCGGAGCGAGGTTCGGTTCGATTCCCCGGGGTCCCATATAGTCCTCCCAAGCCAGGGGCAATTTCTGAGCGCTTAGCCAGGAGTAACCCCTGAGCATCAAACGGGTGTGGCCCGAAAAACCAAAAAAAAAAAAAAATAATAATAATAATAAAAATAAAAATTGGGGGTCAGCACTGATTTTTTGTTTTTGTTTTTGAGCTATGCTCAGCTGTTCTCAAGGGCTATTCCTGGCTCTGCACTCAGATCACTCCTAGGGGGGTTGGGGACCATGAAGGATGCTGGGAATTGAATCCAGATCAGCCATATGCAAGGCAAACATCCTACCTGCCCTACCCACTGTATTCAAGACAGCACTGAACTGTTAAGGGAGAGAGGGTAGATGCTGAAAGGGGCTTTCAAGTCATGCAGACGAGAATCATCCTCCAGGTGATCCTCTTGGGTTTTCCCTTCTGTGACATGCAGCTCACATCGAATACATTTCAGTTATGCTGAAGGTTAAAAGATTACAGGGCCAGGAAGGTTGTTCAAAGGGCTTGTGAGTAGATGTGGGAGGCCTGAGAGGGAACCCTTGAGCATAAGCACTCCTGAGAGTGACCCCTCCCCAAATACCAAAGCTGGGAGTAGCCCACCTCTACCAAATTAAATAAATAAAATATATTTACGGGGGCCAGAATGATAGAATAAAGATGTTTGCTTTGCATGCAGCAAAGCTAGGATTAATCCCCCGCCTCACATATGGTTCCCAAAATAACACCAAGAGCATAGAGCTAGGATTAAGTCCTGAGCACTGGGTATAGTGCAATACCTCCACCACCACCAAAAAAAAAGGGGGGGGGTGATTACTATATTTGGCACATAATGCGTGAGCAAGCGCGTGCGCGCGCATACACACACACACACACACACACACACACACACACACACACACACACCTTCATTATTTCCTGTAAAGTATTTTAAAACAGTACCACTACAGTTTTCTTCCAAACCAAAATTAACCTCCAAAGACTTGGCAGTGATCATCTAATGAGAATCCAAAAGGATAGGTAACAGATGTCAAAGTTTCACAATTAGAACAGCAAGACAGCTGTGCAAAATGACAGGCCTCTAGTGCTACAGTGCTGAGAAAACAGTACAACCTCAAAACCAGAGGACACAAGGCCAAGATAGGATGGGGCTCAAGGTGCCCGCCTGGGGTTGGAGAGATAGCCTGGAGGTAGAGTATTTGCGTTGCATGCAGAAAGCTGGTGGTTCGAATCCCGGCATCCCACATGGTCGGTCCCCCGAACCTTCCAGGAGTGATTTCTGAGCGTAGAGCGAGGAGTAACCCCTGAGCGCTGCCGGGTGTGACCCAAAAACAAACAAACAAACAAACAAAAACAAATCAAGGTGCTGGCCTTAGATGTAGACAAACTGAATTGATCCCTGCACCAGAGTCCCCTGAGCAATGAAGCAAAAGCAGGCCCTTAACACCAGACGGTGTTGCCTCAGACCCTATTTCCCAAACAAAACATAATTAAAATATGACAACCTGAGCAAGGACTGGTGTTTCAGTGATATACACAGCTAATTTAATATTTCATTTTTTGTTGTTGTTTATTAGGAATACCACCAAGTTGTGTCCTAGTATGTACCTCTTAGTTCCCAAAGTTGCTAGTGAGAACTGGAGAGTTCTCCAATTGAGGTCAGAGCTATAATAGGGAGCGAGCTTGCTTGTATTTGGCTGGTTCCTAAGTGGTCTACACCCTTATGGGGTCCCCCAAGCCTTGCCAGGAGTCACCCCTGAACACAGAGCCAGGAGTAAGCCCTGAGCACAGCTGGGTATGGCCTTCTCCCCAAAGAAATCACCTGAGTGAATTTAAAAGTACTAAAATACACTGTTAGGGGCCAGAGTGATAGTACAGTAGGTAGGGCACTTGCCTTGCATTCAGCCAACCTGGGTTCAATCCCCACCCTCCCATATGATCCCCTGAGCACGGCCAGGAATGATCCCTGAGTGCAGAGCCAGGAGGAACATCTAAGCTCCAATGAGTGTGGTCCAAAAAACAGCAAAACAAAAAAATAAAACTAGGGCCGGGTAGGTGGCGCTGGAGGTAAGGTGTCTGCCTTGCAAGCGCTAGCCAAGGAAGGACCGCGGTTCGATCCCCCGGCGTCCCATATGGTCCCCCCAAGCCAGGGGCGATTTCTGAGCACATAGCCAGGAGTAACCCCTGAGCGTCAAATGGGTGTGGCCCAAAAACCAAAAAAAAAAAAATAAAATAAAACTAAATAAAATAAACCCATAAATAAAGCACTACTTGAGGGGAAGAGAGGTGTTTCTAGGGCAATCTCCCTGGTGTACTCAGGGGAACATGTAGTGCTACAACACAAATCCAAACCTCCAAGTATGCAGAACCATCTCTCTATCCCTAAATTCCAAAAAAATAATTTCAGGAAGGAGAAAGAGTGTTTGGTCCCAACTGTGCTCAAAGCTTACACTGGTCTCTGTAATCAGGAATCATGCCAGGTGGTACTTGGGGTATCTATGTAGTGCTGGGGATCAAACTTGAGATGGACACATTCAAAACAATGACCTTAATTCCTATATCTGGGGAAGCTGCAGAGACTCTTTCAAGAGTACAGGCCAGGGCCCAGAGAGATAGCACAGCGGCGTTTGCCTTGCAAGCAGCCGATCCAGGACCAAAGGTGGTTGGTTCGAATCCCGGTGTCCCATATGGTCCCCAGTGCCTGCCAGGAGCTATTTCTGAGCAGACAGCCAGGAGTAACCCCTGAGCATCGCTGGGTGTGGCCCCCCAAAAAAAAAATGAAAGAAAGAAAAAAGAGTACAGGCCAGAATGCTCAATTCAGTGCTGGGGGCTGAAAGAGTTTGGGGATCCTGAACTACACCCAATAAGTGGTGTTAGCTCCTGTTCAGGGCCTTGCACATGCTGGTCATATGCTCTACTACCTGATCCACAGCCTTCGTTCCCATTGTTTTTTTTATTCTTCTTTGCTTTTACTCTTTTCCCTCCTCCTTTACTGGGAAGTGAAGCTCTTTATTTATGCAACAATACTCTTATAAAATGTAGTGCTTAGACCAGAGAGTACAAAAATGCTTGCCTTACAGTGAATAATATATTTATGTACTGGCAGGCCCTACTCATAATTCCTAAAAGATTTTTAAGAATTTATGGGGCCGGAGAGATAGCATGGAGGTAAGGCGTTTGCCTTTCATGCAGGAGGTCATTGGTTCGAATCCCGGCGCCCCATATGGTCCCCTGTGCCTGCCAGGAGCAATTTCTGAGCCTGGAGCCAGGAATAACCCCTGAGCACTGCCAGGTGTGACCCAAAAACAAACAAAAAAAAAAAAAACAAAAAAAAAAAAAAAGAATTTAGTTTAGTTAGGTAGTACAGATCTACTAAGTCACGTGCTAGCTATTTCCAAATTCTACTATGTAGTGGGCCCTAAATTGGCAGCCCAAGAAATGAAATCGTTTTATTCTAGAACCAACCAAATAGAAATTCCTACTATCACTTATGGGATAATGTATCTAATAATAACCATCTCCCAAAGGGACAGCTACCAAAGGTATAGTGCAAATGGAAAATGAAAGCAGGAGTTTGGAAGAGGCACAAAGGGCAGATCAGATGTTTTGCATATGGGAGAATTGGGTTAAACCCCCAGTACCACTTGGTCTCCTTCCTTGAGAAGACTCCAAGATGCAGAGACAGGAGTAGCCTCAGAACACTGAGTAAAGTGGCCAGAAAAAAAATTCTTCCTTCTTTTTCCTTCCTTCATTCATCTATAGGGACCATATATAGGGGCAGGGCCTGTACCAAGATCAGACATGTGCAAGGCAAATGCCCTACCCATTCTACTATATCTCCGGCTCTAAGTGCTTGGTTTGTTGTTTTTGTTTTGTTTGGGGGTTCAGGACTCACTCTTGACTCCATACTCAGGAATAACACCTGAGGCCATAATGGAGCATCAGGAATTGAATCTGGGTCAGCTGCCTGCAAGGGACGAGCCCTATCCACTGTATATATCACCAGCTCCTCTAAATGCTCTAGGACTCAGGGGTCTCCCCTCCGTACAACATTTTGTGGCCCTGCCCTAGAGGAATCTTTTTTTGTTTTGTTTTGTTTTGTTTTAGTTGTTTGGGTCACACCTCCCAATGTTCGAGGCTTACTACTGACTTTGCACTCAAGGATCACCCCGACTTTGCCTCCTGCGGCTCCCAGGTAAATTGAGTTTGAGACCCCTGCAGTCAAAGACACAATATGGGTGTTAAGGCACTTGCTTGATTTGCATCTTTTTTTTTTTTTTTGGTCTTTGGGTCACAATTGGCAGTGCTTAGGGGTTACTCCTGGCTCTGCACTCAGAAATCACTCCTGGCATGCTAGGGGTACCATATAGGATGCCAGGAATCAAAACACCATTAGTCCTGGGTCGGCCACATGCAAGGCAAATGCCCTACCACTGTGCTATCTCTCCGGCCCTTGACTTACATCTTACAAACACCAGTTCCATCTCAAACACCACACACAGTGACTAAGTCACCAGGAGTGACTCCTAAGCACTCCAAAGCTAGGAGTAGCTCCTGAACAACAAATATAAATATATAAGTCTCCTGTTCCATTTGGAAGGCAAGCGCTATGACACAGGGATGGGGGGAGAGAGCTCAAAGGACTGGAGTACAGGCTTGCACTGGCACAAGGTCCTCTACCAGTTATCCCAGCACCTTGCCAGGGTGTGGCTCCCAAATAAAACAAACAGGACCAGACAGCACAGCGGTTTGCCTTGCAAGCAGCCTGTCCAGGATGGATGGTGGTTTGAATCCTGGAATTCCATATGGAGTCTGCCAGGAGTGATTTCTGATCACAGAACCAAGAGCAGCCCCTGAGCACTGCCAGGTGTGAATAATAATAATAATAATAATAATAATAATAATAATAATAATAATAATAGAAACAAAAATAAAGACAGTTTAAAGTTTGATGACTTTTTGCTCTATGTTACAACAGCTTCTTTTTTTCCTTCTTTCTGTTTTTTTGGGACACATCCAGTGGTGCTCAGAAATCACTCCTGGGGGCCATAGAGATAGCACAGCAGGAGGGTGTTTGCCTTGCAAGCAGCCAACTCAGGATGGATGGTGATTCGAATCCCGGAATCCCATATGGTCCCCCAAGCTTGCCAGGAGTGATTTCTGAGCACAGAGCCAGGAGTAAAACTGCTGAGCACTGCCGGATGTGACCCAACCCCCACCCAAAAAAATCGCTCCTGACTTGGGGGACCATATAGGATGTGGAGATTGAACCCACGTTTACATGCAAGGCAAATGCCCTACCACTGTGCTACCATTCCTGCCCCACAACAGCTTCTTTTTTTTTTTTTTTTTTTTTTTTTTTTGGTTTTTGGGCCACACCCGGCGGTGCTCAGGCGTTACTCCTGGCTGTCTGCTCAGAAATAGCTCCTGGCAGGCACTGGGGACCATATGGGACACCGGGATTCGAACCAATCACCTTTGGTCCTGGATCGGCTGCTTGCAAGGCAAACGCCGCTGTGCTATCTCTCCGGGCCCCACAACAGCTTCTTAAACAGTGGATTTCAACCCCAAACAGGGTCAGTTTTATAAATAGCAAAGAAATAGCAACAAAATTGTTTTGGCTTTTCTAAAATTATTCCATTTGGGGCCACACATAGTGGTGCTCAGGGCTTATGCCTGAGAGTATTCAGGGATTACTTCTTAAAGGGTTTAGGGGACTATATGAGATGTCAGGTTGAACCCACATCGGCAAGTAGAAGGCAAACACTCAGCCTACTGTATTATTACTCTGGCCCTCAAAGTTTTAACTTCCTTTTTTTTTTTTCATTTTTGGACCACACCCGGTGACACTCAGGGGTTACTCCTGGCTATGCGCTCAGAAATCACTCGCTGCTTAGGGGATCATAAGGGACTCCAGGAATCAAACTGAGGTCTGTCCTGGGCCAGCCACATGCAAGGCAAATGCCTTACCACTGTGCTATCGCTCCAGCCAAGTATTAACTTTCTTATGATTTATTAACATTAAATATTTTATCTGCAAACCTGTTTTTATACCTCTATACCTAGATTCATGTTAATATTTCTCAGGCAAAAAAGTCTGGAATAGAAAAAATTAAAATATAAAAAAAATTAAAATATGACTTTAAAGTTTTAAAATTTGGTGGATAACAGAAAGCCATGAATAAAAGGGCAGCTGTAAAACAGCTTCTAGAGAAATTTCAAAGACAAAAATATTTTGAGGGCCAGAGAGAATACAGTGGGTGCTTATCTTGCATGCAGTCAATCCAGATTCAATCCCTGGCCACCCCTTATTTTGGTCCCAGATGTGGTATTCAAAAAACAAGAAAAAGGGGGCCAGAGCTGGCGATGCTTATCACCAAAAACCATTTTTTGGGGGTAGGGTCACAATCTGTGGTGCTAAGGTGTTGATATGATTGATTAGTCTTTACCTTAATCTGTATGGCATATCAGACTTCATTTCCCTTCCTTTTTACATATCAAAAACCCACCTGGGCAGGAAAGAACCTTTGGATAGGCTCTCTACCCCAACCTGTTTTCCACTCATGGATGTGGTTCTTTTCTTCCCAATAAAGCTCTGGCAAAGGCCTCTCTCACTCTTTCCATGTGGTGGAAAGATCCCCAGACCCATGTTTCATCTCTCCAGTGGCTCTGTTCCAGACCCAATTCCCCTTTCCCCTTAGGATTGGGAAGAGAGGAATTATTTACACTAAGGGTCTACTACTTTGTGCTCAGAGACCACTCCAGGCAGTGCCAAGAATTAAACCCAGTCTGCACATACAAGGTGGCATGTAGTATCTCTGGCCCCAGAAAGTGTCTTTTCAAAGAATTAGTCCTCTGGAGGATGGCACAGTAGTACAACCGGTAAAGAACTTGCCTTGCACTTAGCAGACTGGGGTTCAATTTTCAGTACCATATATATAGTCCCTCAGCACCACCAGGAGTGATCCCTGAGTGAGAGCCAGGAGTAAACCCTGACTCTGCCAGGTATAGCCCTAAAATAAATCAAGAAGTATGATCCTCATAATCATTCCACCTTTTCTATCAATTCAACCTTTTAGGCAGTAGCAATAGTACAGTGGGTAGGGTGCTTGCCTTGCAATCACCCCAGGTTCAATCTCCAGTATCCCATATGGTTCCTTGAACCCACCAGGCATAATTTCTGAGTGCAGAACCAGGAATAATCCCTGTGTATCACAGGGTATGGCCCAAAAACCAAAAAGAAAAATAAATACAACCTTTCAAATAAAAAGCAAATTTTTTTCCTTTTACAACCCAAACTCTGCAAAGGTTACAGATTACAATGCCAAGATTCTCCATATCCCATCATCCAGTCATGCAACAGAGAGGCCTGTTCCTGGTAATACAAGTACTTATGTATAACATCAAGCTCAGCAGACACGTTCCTCCATCTGTCTCAAGATGATTTTGTTGACTTGAGAAATGACAAAATTCAAAGACCAGATTCAGGGACGAGGGAGATAGTACAGAGGTTTAAGCACTTGATTTGTATGTGAGCAACTCCAGTTGGGTCCCTAGCACCACTGGGAGGGACCCTAAATACAAGAGTCTGGAATCAGCCCTGAGCACCAGTAGGTGTGGTTTAGAAAGAAAGAAAAATGGCACCATAAAACCAATGCACAGGAGATCAAAAGTGGAAAAGGAAAACAACTGAATAGCGAACAGGTAGGGTGTATGCACGTGGCCATCCCAGGTTTGAACCCCAGCATCCTATATAGTCCCTGTTTTCCCCAGCTTTGGGGCAGGACTGAGAAATGAATCAGCTGGGAATGATAGGGTTTAGAAAAGATTTGGAGCGTTTTAAAAAGACTCAAATTTTTAACAGTCAAAACCTATTTGCTAAAGAAAGAAATAAAAGAAAACAAAACAAAACAAAATCCTCCTTGTTAGTACTGATGGAGCAAATGATAGCAGCCTTAACAGAGAAGTAAAGGAGGGCCGGCATCCTAACGCTTATTTGCTACAAAAATAAACCTGTTAAACTTATATAAGCACATTACAAAAAGGGTACACTTGGTCTAATATTTGTTACTTAAATATTAAAACAGTAAGTATTAAGACTTAAATGAGTAAAGTCTTTTTTTTTTTTTTTTTTTTGGTGTTTGGGCTACACCCGGCGGTGCTCAGGGGTTACTCCTGGCTGTCTGCTCAGAAATAGCTCCTGGCAGGCACGGGGGACCATATGGGACACCGGGATTCGAACCAACCACCTTTGGTCCTGGATCGGCAGCTTGCAAGGCAAACGCCGCTGTGCTATCTCTCTGGGCCCTTGAGCCATATTTTTAATTGTATGATAAAGGGATGAGGCTGAGGGGTCAGGTAATAGCACAGAGGTAGGGTGTTTCATTTGCCTTGCACATGGCTGACCCAGGATGGACCCGGGCCCAAATGAGTAAAGTCTTAAAGAATTAAGTCTTAAATTACTTCAATGACTAATTGAAATTAATCAATACTTAACTCTGTCCAAGAGTTTTTCTTCACATTAGGATGGGAAATTCACTTTCTCTGATCATTCTTCCTGATGATTTTACACAGAACATTCATAATGACCCCACTGACTTCAAAATATGTGCCCACTCTCACATTTTCTTTGTAACTAGTACACCAGGAATAATTGCTGAGACAGGAGTAACCCCTGAGCACTGCTAGATATGGCCCCAAAACAAACAAACACAAAATGTGGAGGTGTGGGACTAAAAAGATAGTACAGAAGTGCTTGCACACATCACACCTGAGTTCCATCCTGGGCATCCCATATGAATGGGACTCAACAGGAGCAATTCCTGAGTGCAGAGTCAGGAGTTACTCCAGCACCGCCTGTTGTAGTTTAAATAAAAAGAAAGGAAAGTAGAGATGTGTGTGTGTGTGTGTATATATATATATATATACATATATATATATATATATATATATACACACACACACACATATATACATACACATATATATATGTATGTATTTTTGGGGGTGGGATTTTGGGGTCACACCCGGCGGTGCCCAGGGGTTACTCCTGGTTCCGAGCTCAGAAATCACTCCTGGCAGGCATGGGGGACCATATGGGATGCAGGAAATCGAACCACCATCTGTCCTGGATGATCTCGATGCAAGGCAATCGCCCTACTGCTGTGCTATCTCTCAGGCCCCTGGAGATGTATATATTAAGCATATGTACAAAAGGCCATCAAATCCCTTATCTTGATCATTACTCATTTTATATTTCCCATCTAAAATTTTCTCCTTTCTCCCATCTCAGCCCTACCACTCTTACAACCAGGTCATCTGGAAAAAATTTATTTTTCTGTTCATAACTCTTCTTTGAGGGGGTAGAGTTATTCCCCCAAACTCAAAATGAAACATTTTCTCATTATGGTCTTAGAAGGTGGCCCCCAATTGGTTCTGAAACTTATCTAGTGCTCAATACAAATGAAATTCCTAACGAGAAGGCATTATCTAACTGGCAGAAGTGATTTCTCCAAACATAAACTCACCTTCCTGGAGCTCAAGTGCCCAACACCAAGAAGGACCCAGTCTGTGCTGACAGAAACATACCAGGGGAAGTGGATGCTGGTGGGATAGTGAAGTGCAACAGCCTTAGAGCGCAGCTTTCCTGTGTGGCGTTTGGAGCCTTTCACTAGCTAAAATGTATCAAGGCTTGGACTTCTCAGGGGGCTGGATTATTCAAGAGTTAGATCTAGAGAAACACCAGCACCCGATCCGCACTTGCCACCTCTTCCTCCGGCCCTCGAATCTCTTGATGCCTTTCTCCTAGATGGGCGCCTGGGCCTCTCTGCACAGCTAGCTGCTGCAGTGGCAGGGTTAGTCGCCTGCGACACTGAGACAGGTAAATAAAGAAATTGCATTTGCTGGGACGCAGGGGGGAGGGGTCTCCTGCCTGGGAAGAGTTTACATAATGCAACAGCAAAAAAACAGGGAGCTCTGCAGACCTGTCAATGGAGACACCAGGCTGGTGCGCCTCTCGAAAACACTCTCCAAGAGACTGTTTGTCTCCCCCAGGCTCAGCGATCGCAGCTTACCATCTGTCTATGCTCACCGCCCCGCTTCCCTACCGATCCTTATTATTGCAATTATAAAGGAGGAAACACACACACACACACACACACACACACACACACACACACACACCATCATCACCCCCATGGCGCATGCCACCCCCACTCCTTGGGAAGTTTTCCTTGCAAAGGGCAAAGATCTTGCAGGAGGAGCACGGCCGGGTCTGCAATGACAGGCCCTCCACACGCCACCTAGGGCAAGGCAAGGTTCGGGCCCCATCTACTCCCCCCAGGCCTCTCACAAAGGAGAGTGGTTCAGTCCAGAGCATCCCCCCCCCCCAGCACCTGACTCCCCCCTCTTCCCGGGCAACTGGGGGCCGGCAGGGGCGGGGGGAGAGAGGAGGATGAGTTATTAAAAAAATCAAGGCCAAGAGCCTAAGCTCGTGCAGAGTCGCTCGGAAATCCTCCGAGCGGCGGGCGTGGCGGGAAAGCGTACCTGAACAAGTGCGGCGGCTTCCTTCGCAGCCAGCGTTTCCACTCACCCTTTCGGAGAGAACAAGGCGCCTTCCGGCGCAGCATGGCCAGCCCTCGCGTCACTCTAGCTTGCTGGTAGTTCATTCTCCCCTTAGGCCCCGCCCACCTCCGCTCCTCTCCACCAATGGCAGGGCCCAAGTTCCGGCTCTTCCAGCAGGGTAGGGTGAGCGCCATCCAGGAAGTCTCTGGAGGGGTGGGCGGCCCTACCGGCCTGAGCCAGGGGTACGTAGGCGACCACAGAGATGCCTGATTGAAAATTAAAAAAAAAAAAATCTGGCGGCAGCTTGCCTCCCGACCGCTCGGTTCGTAGCCGTGCAGGGCCTCTCAGCCTGGTTTTTTTAACCTCTGCCTTTAGGGGCGCTCTACACTAAGCATTTCTTTACCTGCTCCTGGGAAGCCATCTTGGGTCGTGCTGGCGCCTGGGGGACTGGCTGGTGCAGGCTGGGAGCTTAAGCAACCTGAGCAACCCGCCTCACATTTTCTGGGACTCACAGCCAGTTCCGACTTGCACTCCTTTAGACAATTAGAATGTGCTTCGGTTCGGATGCAAAAGACTGTCTGGGGTCATGTCGAAGGTTGCTGTAGACACTCAGCACCCCCCTTCCCCTAGAAGGCAAAGATGCACAACTGGAACCAGAGTGGGGGTGCTCCCAGATTGCCAGGATGAGTCAGTCAATAGTGGGGAGGGGGGCATCTCTTTCCTCGGTAGATGAGAAGACCAATTTCGTTTCTGCAGTTTTATTCTAAAAGGCTCGGCTTCACGTCCAAGTTTTCCCCAGGTTTGGGGCAGGACTGAGAAATGAATCAGCTGGGAATGATCGGGGTTAGGAAAGATTTGAAGCGTTTTAAAAAGACTCAAATTTTTAACAGTCAAAACCTACTTGCTAAAGAAAGAAATAAAAGAAAACAAAACAAAACAAAATCCTCCTTGTTAGTACTGATGGAGCAAATGATAGCAGCCTTAACAGAGAAGTAAAGGAGGGCCAGCATCCTAACGCTTATTTGCTACAAAAATAAACCTGTTAAACTTATATAAGCAATTACAAAAAGGGTACAATTGGTCTAATCATACTTGTTACTTAAATATTAAAACAGTAACAATTAAGATTTAAATGAGTAAAGTCTTAAAGAATTAAGTCTTAAATTACTTCAATGACTAATTGAAATTAATCAATACTCAACTCTGTCCAAGAGTTTTTCTTCACATTAGGATGGGAAATTCACTTTCTCTGATCATTCTTCCTGATGATTTTACACAGAACATTCATAACGACCCCACAAACCTCAAAATATGTGCCCACTCTCACATTTTCTTTGTAACTAGTGAAATGCTCATGTACAGAAGTTTAGATGTGGGACTTTGGATTTACAAGATATTCTACAGCTGGGATGTGATTCAGGCAGTGGCAGGGATGACCTTATATTAGACCTGGGTTTGATTCCTGGCACCCTATAACCTCCCCTAACACAGCCAGGAGCAACCTATAACAACTTGAGAACCAAAGTTAAATATATGATCCAAAACGTGTGGGAGGATTGGAGCGATAGCACAAAGGATAGAGTTAGCCACAGCCTGGCTTTTGCATGTGGCTGATCTGGATTCAATCCCCCACATACTATATGGTCCACAGAGCACCACCATGGGGAATTCCAGTGTGCAAAACCAAGAGTAACCCCCAAGCATCGCCTGCATGGCCCAAAACAAAAACAAAAACTGCATGTGAGAACCAGGTTTGATCTCAGATACAGCATGATCTCCAAATACTGCTGGGAGCAGCTTCTTGAGCAATGTACAAAGAATGGTCCTTGATCAAACACAGGAAGGGGGGGGGGAGAAGGAGGGAGAAAGAAATGTAAAGAGGGAGGGAGGGAGGAGAAAGACATAAAGGGAAGGATGGAGAAAGAGAGAGGGAGGGGAATCAGGGAAATGAGAGAGGGAGGAAGGATAGGGAAGGAAGAAATTCGGCCTGAGTGGTAAGTTAAAGAGCTAAAGCATATGCTTCGCTTCATCACCTCATGGGTTGCCTGAGCACTATGGACTCCCAAGCACTGCTGTGTATTGTCCCACCCATAAAAATTCTTGGATAGAAATTAGTTTTATTTAATTTTATCCATGGAGGGAGTAAGCAAAACCAAACTCAGAAGTCTCAAGTTGGGGCCGGAGAGATAGCATGGAGGTAAGGCGTTTGCTTTTCATGCAGAAGGTCACTGGTTCAAATCCCAGCATCCCATATCATCCCCCAAGCCTGCCAGGAGCATGGAGCATGGAGCCAGGAGTAACCCCTGAGCACAGCTGGGCATAAACCAAAATCAAAAACAAAAACAAAAAAGAAGTCTCAGGGCCAGCAAGGTGGCGCTAGAGGTAAGGTGTCTGCCTTGCAAGTGCTAGCCAAGGAAGGACCACTTCGATCCCCCGGCGTCCCATATGGTCCCCCCAAGCCAGGGGCGAGATCTGAGCCTGAGCACTTAGGTAGGAGTAACCTCTGAGCATCAAATGGGTGTGGCCCCCCCAAAAAAAAAAAAAAAGTCTCAAGTTTACTTTGGAATGAGGTAAGATTTTAAAAAAGAAAGGATTAGCCAAAGCAATATCTCAAATGTTTCCCATTTCCTACAGTACAATATCAGCAATCTACATAAAGTCCATGTATCACAGGATAAAGAGAATACAGCAGGTAAAATGTTTGCCTCACATACAGCTGACCTGAGTTCAATCCCCAGCACAGCATATGGTCCTCCAAGCCCTACCAGGGGTGATCATTGAACACAGAGCCAGGAATAAGCCTTGAAAACTGCCAGGTGAAGTCCAAAATCCAAGTGAAAAAAATAAATTTTATTTCTAGAGGCTGGAGCGGTGGCACAGGGGTAGGCGTCTGTCTGCCTTGCTCGTGGCTCACCTAGGACGAACCTCAGTTCGATCCCAGCATCCCATATGGTCCCCAAGCCAGAAGTGATTTCTGAGCACATAGCCAGGAGTAATCCCTGAGCATCAACAAACAAAATAAATAAATAAATAAATAAATTTTATCTCTAGGAGACTTCTTTGGATACCTTTAATACAATTCCTTAAGAATGTTTTGGATATAGTCAGAAATGAAATATGAGCAGCTTGGATACATGCAAATATTATATTTAATAATAAAACAATTTATCAACAACAATAACGACAAATCAGAAATATTTGAGACCTCAGTGCTGTAGAAGAAAATAAGAGTATGAAGACAAAATAGCAACTAACCCAGAAGGCTGCATGATGAGTAAAGCAAAGGCAAATCTGGTGAGGATAGTACTAGATGCTCTTGAAAAGGAGAATGGCACATATTTGACTGCTTGTAAATAGGGCTCCATATTGTATGCTATATGCAATAGAGACAAAGATCCCAGGGGGAAGAGAGAAGAGAGGGAAAAGGTTAGTATACAATTCAGGATAAACTGATGGGATACAATGAGATAAAGTTAAAGAGAGTGAACTACGGCTTTTTGTTTCCTGTGAAGTCTAAAATAATCCAGTTCCAAGTCTTTAGGTATATAGCTCAAACTCAGTGATCACATATGAGTAGCACTAGGCACTGTAAAGGAATGGTGGATCCAGGGAGTGGCTTACAAAAGAGGAAATATGGTTCCTGCTCTCAAGGAGCTTACAACCTATATGGAGACAGATACCACATACAAAGTAACTATAAAACATATTTACAATATAACATAAATACAATAAATATAAATCTGTAAGAATATTTTAAAGCTAAAGTTTACTAAGGTTTGTTATGGTGTCAATAATTGTCTAGAAGTCCTAAGGTTGAAGAGGGTTTTCTGAAAGAAATTATTGGACTTTTTAAGAATTATGTTAACAGAGCATGCGCAGACACATAGAAGTGGGAGTAAATATGTCATGTCCAGTAAGCAGATTAGCTTGATGAGAACAGAAAGTCTAAATAGGTTTGAGGTAAGAAGTGAGTATGATGAAACATCAGGGATGTATCTGGTAAAAGACATCACAATGTTAGGCTGTAACCTAAGCCAAAAAGTGCAGAGAGGTGGTTTTCTTTTTAGGGAATGATAGTACATGGTCATAGTACTAAGAGCAATTCCCTGGCTCTCCTAATTTTTGTAGTGGCTCTTAATATAGAAAAGCTAGCAAGGTTAAGAAAAATAAAAGTTAGCAAGGAATTGGCAAAAAGTATTAAGCCTCCTTGAACAGTTCAAGAATTCTGATAAAATAGCAAATGTACCTCAAAGGCAAGGAAGTAAAACATTCCATGAAACTTCTATCTGCCATTCAGAGGTCAGTCAGATCTCAGTCATTTCAAACAGATATCCTACACCTTTGGTAATAATACTTGGTGGGGGCAGATTGTGAATCTTTGTTTTGGTTCTTGGGCCAAACCTGGCAGTGCTCAAGGCTTACTGCTCTGCATTCAGGGGTCATTTCTGATGGTGCTTGGACGACAATATAGAGTGCTGGGGATTGAGCCTGGTTTGGCTACGTGCAACTCAAGTGGTTTACCCGCCATACTATTGCTCTGGCCCCCAAGAATGTGAATTCTTATAAAACAAAGTGTTTACTTTGGAATTACTATGACAATCAAGTTTAAGAATAACATTGTAGGAATTAAAACTAGGGATAAATGCCCTAAGCCTCAAGGAATGCTCACATCCCTGAAGAGAGTCTAGGCAACAGGGACCCAAAATCTGCCCTGGTCTTTTTAAGTAGAAAGGCAAAGCATCAGACCTTGAAAAGAGGCTTTTCTCAACCAAAGCAAGTAAGACCTCTTTCTTTAAGCCTATTGATCTGAAGTGGTTCCAGGTTGAAAATACGAGTTAAGATCAGATGTTCAGCAGCAGCCAGAGTTGGATCCTGCATCACCAGAATTCCTCTGGGATGTGCTGGGTCCTACTGGTGTTGAAATACACTGTTGGGGACCAATCTTGATGCCATTTGCCTGTAAAAGAAAAGAGTCAATAGTTCCCATCTCAGAACTAAAGAAAATGAGAGAACGCAAGGGTCAAAGTTGAAAACTGGTGACAATTTTTAGAGTATGATAGGTTGACAAGCAATCATATGTCTGAGTTCAATTACTGTAAAACTATAATTTATGTCAACAAAAATGAGAGAACCATCTGGAGCAGGATCTGAGACTAGAAGTGGTTCTTGTTCCCTTTATTTTCTTTATCTAGGGAAGTGGGGGAAAGCCCATATGCTACAGTGCTCAGGAGCAGCTCTTAGCTCAGTCTTCAAACATTGGCCTCCTGTAGTTTGTAAAGCCTGTTCTTGAGCCTATTGAGATATCTTACCATCCTTTGTTCCCTTTCACTTAAGCTGCATTGCTCTATACACAATCAGGACAGCATTAGGTAAAAATAGTAGGAAGCAAGGAGCTGGAGAGAGTTCAATGGCCTTGGGTTTAAGTCTGTTGCCATGGACAAAATTATTAATAATTTGGGGCTTGAGAGAGTACTCTAATGGCTGGAGCACAAGTTCTCCATGTAGGAGCCCCAGGTTCAACTACCAGTACTATATGATCCCCGAAGAAACTCCAGGTTGAACCGCTAACTTTCACAGTGGAATTATGTTTCCAAGAACAGCATTACTGAGTCTGAATCAGAACCAAATAAAACAGAAGCAGAAGCAATAGTACAGCAGGTAGGGTATTTGCTTTGCACGCAGCCAACCTAGGTTGGATCCCCAGCATCCTATATGGTCCTCAGAGCCTACCAGGAGTGATTCCTGAGCACAGAGCCAGGAGTGATCTAAGTACCACTGGGTGTGTCCCACATCTAAAAAAGAAAAGCCAATAAAACCCCAGCCAAATCAGCAAAGGAAAAAATAAACAGGAGGAGACATATAAATAGATTAGCACAAAATACTTTTTAATTTTGTTTTTGTTTTTGTTTTTAGGCCACACCCAGCGGTGCTCAGGGGTTACTCCTGGCTGTCTGCTCAGAAATAGCTCCTGGCAGGCATGGGGGACCATATGGGACACCGGGATTCGAACCAACCACCTTTGGTCCTGGATTGGCTGCTTGCAAGGCAAACGCCGCTGTGCTATCTCTCCGGGCCCCAATACTTTTTAATTTCGGCTTGAAATCTGCTTTACAAAAGTTTCTGTTGAATAAGAATTATACTTTGTGGGCCAGCGCTATAGTGCAGTGGTAGGGTGTTACCTTGCACACAGCAGATCCAGGACAGACCTGGTTTGATCCACAGAATCCCATATAGTCCCCCTAGCCAGGAACAATTTCTGAGCACATAGCCAGGAGTAACCCCTGAGCATCACCGGGTATGGGCCCCCCCCCAAAAAAAAAAGAATTACACTTTGAGGGGCTGGAGTGCAGCTTTAGGGTGTTTGCCTTGCATGTGGCTGACCTAGGACAGACAGCAGTTCGATCCCCTGGTGTCCCATATGGTCCCTCAAGCCAGGAGTGATTTCTGAGCGCATAGCCAGGAGTAACCGCTGAGCATCACCAGGCGTGGCCCAGAAAAACAAACAAACAAACAAACAAAAAAGAATTACACTTTGAAGGGACAATACAACAATGGTAGAGCATTTGCCTTGCACGCAGCGACCAGAATAGATCCAGGTTCAATCCCCGGCATCCCATATAGTCCCCCGAGCCTGCCAGGAGTGATTTCTGAGCACAGAGCCAGGAGTAACCCCTGAGTGTTGACGGGTGTGGTTCAAACACCCTCCAAATAAATAAAAAAAATTATACTTTGAGCCAGAATGTAGCTCAGTGGTAAAGAATGTGCCTTAAACAAAGAAACAGGGTAGGACCGAAGAAATAGCACAGCCGAGGGTTTGCCGTCCATGCAACTGACCCTGGAGGAACCCAGTTTGATTCTTGGCATCCCACATGGTCCCCCAGCCTGTCAGGAGCTATTTCTGAATGTAGTCAGGAGTAACCCGAGTGCCACTGGGTATGGTACAGAAACCAAGCAATCAATCAATGAATCAATCAATAAATAAAGTTAAAAATAAAAACAGGACCATAGTGACTGCACAGTGGGTAGAACATTTGCCTTGCACATGGTCAACTCAGGTTCTATCCCCAGCATACCATACTGTCCCTCTGGGTTTGCCAGGAACAATTTCTCTTTCTCTCTTTTTTTTGTTTTGTTTCTGGGTCATACCTGGCAGTGCTCAGGGGTTACTCCTGGCTCTATGCTCAGAAATTGCCCCTACCAGGCACAGGAGACCATATGGGATGCCAGGATTAGAACCACCGTCCTTCTGCATGAAAGGCAAATGCCTTACCTCCATCTATCTCTCCGACTCCAGCAATTTCTTTTTATTGGAGGGGGCACACCTAGCTGAAGTCAGGGGTTACTCCTGGCTCTGTGCTCAAAAATTGATCCTGGCAGGCTCAGGGGACTGTAAGGTATACCTGGAATCAAACCCAACATTCCATATGGTCCCCTGGGAACCACCAGCAGTAATTCCCAAGTACAGAGTCAGGAGTAACGCCTGTGCACCACCAGATGTGGAACATCTTCCCAACCACAAAACAAAGATCTGGAATGAAGGTACAGCATATAGGGTGTGTGGAGCTATACACTGTAATCCAACTCCAGGAAAAATGAGTCTGGAACAGGGGTCACTCCAGGAAATAAACCAGGCCAAATCTGAGAAGGTGAAAAACTATGTGATCAGGGTGCTTTCAACTTCATGGCCAAGAGTGAGCTGCTGGCCAAGCTGCAGTTTTTATGAAGCACCAAAGCACCAAGTTCAGCCCCCTCTCCCCCTCCTCCCACCCCACCCCATCCCCCAGCAGGGCAGAGGGAAGGGAAAACAAAAGGCCGATCTAGAACTAGTCTCACCTAGGTAAGACTTTGACATATAAAGAGGGTAGGTAGGGAAAAAGGCCAGAAGACAGCTTTGTTTAGGGTGAAAGGAATTGTAAACCAACAGGTGTTTGCCTTGTACATGGCTGACTTGTATTCAATTCTCGTACGCATAAGGTCCCCCAAGCCCTGAGCCCTACCAGTATAATCCAAAAAATAAAAATCAGTACATATAAACATAGTTTTAAAAGAGTAGTGATACAGGGGCCGGAGAGATAGCTTGGAGGTAAACCATTTGCCTTGCATGCAGAAGGACGGTGGTTTGAATCCCGGCATGGTCCCCTGAGCCTGTCAGGAGCGATTTCTGAGCGTAGAGCTGGGAGTAACCCCTGAGCGCTGCTGGGTGTGACCCAAAAACCAAAAATAAAATAAAAGAGTAGTGATACAGTACAGAGTAAGGTGCCTACTTTACATGTTGCTAATCCAGGTTTGATAACCATACCACATATGGTTGTCCTAGCACTGCCAGGAGTCATCCCTGAATAGAGCCAGAAGTAAGCCCTGAGCATATATGGGCGTGGTCCTAAAATAAAGATAAAAAACAAAAAACTATAGAATCACACCTCCCCATGATCTGGAATAGTGAAAATGAAGTAAAAAGGAAACCTTCTGGGGCCGGAGTGGTAGCACAAAGGCAGGGCATCTAGGATAGACTGTGGTTCAAGCCCCCAGCGTCCCAATGGTCCCCCAAGCCAGGAGCAAATTCTGAGCCCATAGCCAGGAGTAACCCTTGAGCATCACTAGGTGTGGCCCATAAACCAAAACCAAAAAAAAAGGAAACCCCTGTTGATACACCTTTTAGATCACTAATCATTTAAGTATTCTATCTCAGGTTTAATTAAAAACAGAAAAGGGGGTCTGAAGTGATAGTATGCAGCAGACCCTGGTTCAATTCCTGGAATCCCAGATGGTCCTGAGCCCTGCCAGGAGTGATTCCCAGGCACAGAGCCAGGAGTAAACCCTGAGCAATGTTGTGTGAACTAGGAGTAACCCCCAAGCAATGTGGTGTGAACTAGAATCCCCATTCAGAAAGAAACAAAATAAAGGTAATTGAAAGCCCATCTACTTCTTCTCACCTCATTGCTGACATCAAACAAACCCTGCTGGATCTTCCTATATATTTCTTTGGCTGTGTTAATAAAGGCCTAAAGAGAAAATAAACCATACCATTAGAATCAAGTTTATGTATGGGGCTGGTGAGATAGTACAGCAATAGGGTGTTTGCCTTGCAAGCAGCAGACCCAGGATCTACATTGGTTCAATGTTTGAAACAAAAAAAAGTCAACCGAAATTTGGGGGTCGTCTTATATGCCAAGTATATCCCGAAAAATGTTTCAATATGCCACTAAATGAAAATTGTCTGAATATTGCCACAAAACGTATTTTCCAACTCGATCCTGCACCGATCACTACAAGGCTGCTTGCTCAGATCGCCTCTCTAACTCAGCCAATCCAAGCAGACTTTTTATGCATGCAAATTAGACAATGTTCTGGACCCGAATCTACACTGTAAAAAGTCTGCTCAGATTGGCCAGAGTCAGAGAGGAAGTCTATTACAGTATAACCTTTGAACTTTGCTTGTTGTGATTGGCTCACTGTGGTACATACAATTGCAGCACAGGAACGTTCTGTCTGATACAACGAATATAGGCCTAAACCTGTGTTTTAACTGCAAAATTAGGGGTCGTCTATACGCCCAGTCATCTTATACGCCAGAAAATACGGTATATAATTTCGGAAGCTTTTCCCATTGCTTTCCAAAAAGTACCTCTTCAACATTGCAAGCTGTTTTGGCTGAGGTTTCCATAAATATAAGTCCATGCTCCTGAGCAAAGGCCTCTCCTTCTTCTTTCTTAACATCCCTGCGAGACTCTAAGTCACTGAAATAGGTTAGGAAAAGAAATAAAATCAGAACTAAAATAAGCTCCAAGTCAATGAAGAAACTCCTGTTCTAGGGACAAAGAGAAATAGCATAGAAGTAGGGTGTTTGTCTTGCATGCGGCCGATCTAGGACGGACCTGCGTTCAATTCCCAGCATCCCATATGGTCCCCAGAGGCTGACAGGAGTGATTTCTGAGTGCAGAGCCAGGAGTAACCCCTGAGCTCTGCTGAGTGTGACCAAAAAAACCCAAAACCAAAATAAAAAAGAAAAGGAAAAAAAGAAACTCCTGTTCTAAAGGATAATATAGCTGTTTAAACTTATTCTTAATCCACAAAGATTGTATATACTACGTTATACTCTCTCATACCAGTTACTGAGTTTTGCAGCCATTCCTCAAACTCCTCAAGTTTCTATTAACATGTTTACTAAAGCTTGCTGCCAGAGAAGAAAATAATTCAGATAAAACTATGGAAAAATTACATGACACAGGGAAGCAGAGATAGAGCAAGGGCTGATAAAAAAAAAAAGAATAAAGTAGGATGGAAATACTTTATAAAAAGAAGGATCAAGTGGCCAGAGTGGTGGTGCAGTGGTAGGGTGTTTGCCTTACATGTGGCTGACCTAGGACCATTTGATCTCCCGGCATCCCATATGCCCTCCCCACTCCCTCCCCACCCATCCCATATGGTCCCCCAAGCCAAGACCGATTTCTGAGTGCACAGTCAGGAGTAACCCCTGAGTGTCACCATGTGTGGCACAAAATCTAAAAAAAAAAAAGAAAAGAAAAGAAAATTTATTGAGGGACCAGAGCACTAATACAGTGCGCAGGGTGCTTGCCTTGCAAGCAACCAACCTGGGTTCAATCCCCAGCACTCCATTTGGTCTCCTCAGCACCTCTAGGAGTGATCTCTGAATAAAAAGCCAGGAATAAGCTCTGAGTACTGCTGAGTATGGCTCCAAAATAAAACAAAATAAAATTTACTGAGTACAAGTATTAGAGAGAATGTATAGAAAGTAGATCCTTTGGGGCCAAACAGGTACTATAAGAGTTAAGGCACACACACTGCACTTTCCCAACCCTGCTTTAATCCCTGACACCAAATGGTCCTCTAAGCATCTCAAAGTGCGGCCCTGGAGGCCCTAAATCATAGCAGGGGTGACTGTAACCTCAGGGTCTTTCACTGAACCACCAGGCCAACCATTTCCCCGGGGTCCTAGATGACTCCTGGTACTTATCACTTATAAAAGTGAAATTTTACCTCTTATTTCCAATCAGCATAATGACCATGTTAGAGCTAGAGTGTTGACGGGCATCCTCTAGCCATGAGGTCAGATGGTTGAAGGTTTCACGCCTACAAAGAAAAATTTAGAAAGTGGGTCAAAGGCCTATTTCAAAATGCCAACCCAATTCCAAAGATCTTTATGTACAGGATACAGAGGAAAGTACCATGTGTAAGGGGAACAAAGAAAAAGTAAGATTCTAATTTAGTATTCTTTTCAGAATCAGGAGCTAGTACAGAGAGAGATGACCAAGCCCAAGGACTGAAGAAGTCTGCCTCCCACCTACCTGCAAAAGTGACTCACCTGGTGATGTCATATACCAGCAGTGCTCCAGCGGCTCCCCTGTAGTAGGATCGGGTGATAGAACGGAAGGATTCTTGACCAGCCTTTCCCACCAACATGGCAACAGAAAAATCCCAACAAAAATAGGTTATCTCCACAGAATTGACTTGATTATATGCCACTCTATCACACACAATTTTTTTATAAAATAATTTCTATTAAGAAAAGCAAACTGGGCCCGGAGAGATAGCACAGTGGCATTTGCCTTGCAAGCAGCCGATCCAGGACCAAAGGTGGTTGGTTGGAATCCCGGTGTCCCATATGGTCCCCCGTGCCTGCCAGGAGCTATTTCTGAGCAGACAGCCAGGAGTATCCCCTGAGCACCGCCGGGTGTGGCCCAAAAACCAAAAAAAAAAAAAAAAAAAAAAAGAAGAAAAGCAAACTATGGGGCCATAGAGATAGCATGGAGGTAAGGTGTTTGCCTTGCATGCAGAAAGAAAGACGGTGGTTGGAGTCTCGGCATCCCATATGGTCCCATGAGCCTGCCAGGAGTGATTTCTGAGTGTAGAGCCAGGAGTAACCCGAGTGCTACCGGGTGTGACCAATCCCCCCCCCCCAGCCCAAAAAAAAGAAAAGAAAACTAGGGCTGGAGCAACAGCACAGTGGGTATGGCATTGGCCTTGCACATAGCTGACCTGGGTTTGATCCTTAGCATCCAGTATGGTCCCGAGCCAGAGCCAGGAGTAACTCCTGAGCACCACTGATGGGTGTAGTCAAAAAACAACAAAATAAAAGAAAAAATGGGCCGGAGCGATAGCACAGCGGTAGGGCGTTTGCCTAGCACACAGTTCACCCAGGACATACTAGGGGCATCCCATATGGTCTCCAAAGCCAGGAGCAATCATTTCTGAGTATATAGCCAGGAGTAACCACTGATCGTCACCCTGGTGTGGCCCCCAAACAAACAAACAAACAAAAAAAACTAGGAAAGCAAATTTGATGGCCCTAAGAAAAACCCAAGTGGAGAAGCAATTTGGTACAGTGAAAGCATAACTGATATTTTGGGTAGGCCTATTCTTCTGATGAGACCGGCAGTCAAACTGCTGAATATTTAGCAATGATATCTCTAGTGACTAAATGTCAGCAGTTGCACATAATTAGTGTGACAATCAAAGATGTCCTACACATTCCCCAATATCCTTTGAGTTTTGTATTATTTCCTTCTTTTTAATACTTGGATCACACCAGGTAGTTCTCTGGCTCTGCACTCAGGAATCACTCCTGGATGTGCTCAGGGACAACAGGGATTGAACCTGGGTTGGCCATGTGCAAGGCAAGTGCCTTACCCTCTGTACTATCTCTGGCTCAACCCGAAATTCCTTTGAAGAGAACTCCAAATAGGACTAACACCAGAGAGAGCTATATTCTTTGTTTGGTTTTATTTTATTTTTGTGCCATACCTGGCAATACTCAGGGGCTATTCCTGCATGGAATTCCAAGAGTTCTCTCCAAACAGTGCTTTCACATTTAAAGCATGTGTACAAGCCCTTTGAATTTTACCTCCCTCATTCCCAAAGTGTACTTATTTTTTTTTCTTTTGGTTTTGGGGTCATACCCGGCATTGCTCAGTAGTTACTCCTGGCTCTGCACTCAGAAATCGCTCCTGGCATGCTGAGGATTGAACCGGGTCCGTCCCAGTACTGCATGTAAGGCAAACACCCTACAACTGTGCTATTGCTCCAGCCCCATGTCTTTATTTGCTTTATTTATTTATCTATTTATTGGTTTGGGGGCCACACCTGACTAAACACCTGTGTTCAGGGCTTACTTCTGGCTCTGTGCTCAGGGGATCACTCCTAGAGGACTCAGGACTATATGGGATGCTGGGGATCAAATCCAGGTTGGCTGCATGTAAGGCAAGCATTCTACCAGCTGTACTACTTCTCTGACCCACCAAAAGTGTCTTTAAAATAATATAATACTATGGTCCTGAATCTATTCTTTTAGAAAAGCTTATGTAGGGGCCGGGCGGTGGCGCTGGAGGTAAGGTGCCTGCCTTGCCTGCACTAGCCTAGGACGGACCGCGGTTCGATCCCCCGGCGTCCCATATGGTCCCCCAAGAAGCCAGGAGCAACTTCTGAGCGCATAGCCAGGAGTAACCCCTGAGCGTCACAGGGTGTGGCCCAAAAACCAAAAAAAAAAAAAAAAAAAAAAAGAAAAGCTTATGTATAGCAATAGTAAACCAATAGTATAGCAGATATATGGTCCAACTTCTACCAGGAGTGATCCCTCAAAACTGCGAGATATGCCCACCCCCAAACACACACACAAGCAAAAACCATTCAAACGCATTTAATTTGGGATTCTTTTATATTAGCTCTAGTACATACTATTATTTTTTGGTTTTTGCGCCACACTAAGCAACGCTCATGGTAGTGCTCAGTGAATATGAGATGGTAGGGATTGAATCTGAGCCAACTGTGTGCAAGGCAAGTGTCCTACTCGCTGTATATATGTCCTACTCCAGCCCAGAACTATTATTTTTGGCATCACTGGCACAAGCATACTGAATGAAGACAAAAAGACAAAAATTATTACCACTCAAGGAAAAAGAGAAAGGCCAACAAGTCAACATGTAGGTGCTCTTAGAACCATGTCCATACCATTCACAGGCACCTATTGCTATTGGGTCTTCTGATGTCAAATATCCATTTATGGAAAGAGTAGAGAATTTTAAAGAGGAAGTAGCTACCTGTATATTTTATTGCATTATAGCAGCAATTATGATCTCAATCAGTAGAAAGGTGTCTGTACAGATTCTCATGACATTAAAATGTACAATGAGGGGGCCAAAGCAATAGCATGGTGATGGGGTGTTTACCTTGCACATGGCTGACCTGATTTCAATCCCTGACAACCTTTACGGTCCCCCAAACCTGCCAGGAATGATTTCTGAGCGCAGAGCCACTGTTTACTCTTATTCCCAATCAGTAACCCCTGAATAATCACTGAGTCCCCACGCTGGGTTTGGCCTAAAAAGCCAAAAAAAAAGTACAATGAATTTTAATTTTTGTGTTTGTTTTGGGGCCATACCCAGTATTGCTCAGGTTTACTCCTTGCTCTGTGCTCAAGAATCACTCCTAGGAGGTAGGTGCTCAGGAGACCCAAAAAGCAATTCTGGAGATTAAACCAAGCTCACCTGAGTACAAATGCCTTACCCTCAGTATTATTTCTATGGACCCTTGAACATTTTTTTTTAATTTTGGACCACATCCAGTGGTGCTCAGGGGTTACTTCTGGCTCTGCACTCAGAAATCACTCTTGGCAGGCTTGGGGACCATATGAAATCCCGGGTCTGTCCCGGGTCAGCCACGTGTTAGGTAAACATCCTACCACTGTGATGTTTCTCCAGTCCCCCCCCAGCTTTAATTCTATTTTAATTAACTTTCAGAAGCTATTGTGGGGGGGAATATCTAGCAAATATAGGAGCTAACACCTTCAGGCTTCATTCTATAAACTCCTCAGAATTTACCCAATAGCATTTAGATGGGCCAGAGTGACAGTATAGTAAGGCATTCAAACGCATTCAAACACATTTGCCTTGGATGTGGGTCAAACAGAGTGAAAGCACAGGGCCAGAGAGATAGCTCAACATGGCTGAGCACATGGTTTAATTTGTTTGTTTGGGGACACACCCAGCAGTGCTTAGGGCTTACTCCTGGTTCTGTGCCCAGGAATAACTCTTTGTGGTGCTCAGGGACAATACTGGGTGCCAGAAACTGAATCCAGGTCCACTGCATGCAAATCAAATAGTACCTGCTGTACCACTCTTCTGGCCCCACTGACTTCATATTTTGCATGCTGAGGGCTTGGTTTGAGCCTCATGCATTGTTCTATGAGTGGATCCTGAGCACCCTGTGTTGGTGTAGTACAAAATAAAGTTTAAAAAAGTGAAGCATCGGGGCTGGAGAGATAGCATGGAGGTAGGGCATTTGCCTTGCATGCTGAAGGATAGTAGTTCGAATCCCGGCATCCCATATGGTCCCCTGAGCCTAGAGGAGCAATTTCTGAGCAGAGAGCCAGGAGGAACCCCTGAGTGCTGCCGGGTGTGACCCAAAAACAAACAAACAAACAAACAAACAAAAAAAACAAAACATAAAAAGTGAAACATGGGCCCGGAGAGATAGCACAGCGATGTTTGCCTTGCAAGCAGCCGATCCAGGACCAAAGGTGGTTGGTTCGAATCCCGGTGTCCCATATGGTCCCCCGTGCCTGCCAGGAGCTATTTCTGAGCAGACAGCCAGGAGTAACCCCTGAGCACCGCCGGGTGTGGCCCAAAAACCAAAAAAAAAAAGTGAAACATAACATGTTGGGAGGGAAAAGAGATTTACATGTGCAAAGGAAATGTTCACCTTTTCAACCTAAATATATTGTTTGCCTTTTTTTTTTTTTACTAGTACAAATTCATCTATTAATTGGATAACTTAGAAGTAAAATAAAGAAATGGCAACCCAAGTTTCTAACTTTAACAAATAAAAACAAAAGCTTATCTGTTTGATTTCACTTCCCTACTCCATCTCCACCACAGTCCCACCCTCATAGCTCTTTCCCCATATCAGCTTTTACTAGTTTATTTGAATGATGATCAGAGACTACATTATTTGGTCCTCTCTCACCGTATCCCAGATTTGCAGTTTGATTTGCTTCCCATCAATGGTGACCATACGGGCCCCAAACTCCACACCTGTCAGTGAAGACCAAGAGAAAAGAATATGATTTTTATGAACAGTTAGTTAAATGAGAAGTTCTCACTTTTCATCAGTGACACAGAGTAAGCCCATTACTTTCTCCAATTAATCTGTGTTTCTTGAAGTGTTCTTTTCCTTCTAGAAGTAAGATATGTTCTGGATTATAATGAACTCAGAAACATAACCAAAAGGAAGCTTTGGGGGTAAAAGCAATTCGAAATTCAAATAAAAAAGTTGAATAAAATGTCAATAATTTAGTTAATGCAAAATAAATGAGTAGGTAATATTTAATGTTATATCTCACTTTAAAATATAACAGTATCGGGGCCGGAGAGATAGCATGGAGGTAAGGCGTTTGCCTTTCATGCAGGAGGTCATCGGTTCGAATCCCGGCGCCCCATATGGTCCCCTGTGCCTGCCAGGAGCAATTTCTGAGCCTGGAGCCAGGAATAACCCCTGAGCACTGCCAGGTGTGACCCAAAAACCAAAAAAAAAAAAAAATATAACAGTATCGGGCCCGGAGAGATAGCACAGCGGTGTTTGCCTTGCAAGCAGCCGATCCAGGACCAAAGGTGGTTGGTTCGAATCCTGGTGTCCCATATGGTCCCCCGTGCCTGCCAGGAGCTATTTCTGAGCAGACAGCCAGGAGTAACCCCTGAGCACCGCCGGGTGTGACCCAAAAACCAAAAAAAAAAAAAATATATATATATATATATATATATATATATATATATATATATATATATATATATATAACAGTATCAGGGGGCCGGAGTGAAGGCGCAAGCAGTAGGGCATTTGCCTTGCATGCGCTAACCTAGGATGAACCACGGTTCGATTCCCTGGCATCCCAAATGGTTCCCCAAACCAGGAGTGATTTCTGAGCACATAGCCAGGAGTATCCCCTGAGCGTCACCGGGTGTGGCCCAAAAACAAAGAAACAAACAAACAAAAAAAATATATAACAGTTTTGGGAGCTGAAGAGATACTACAGCAGGTAGGGTGTTTGCTTTGTATGCAGCCAACAAGGGTTTGATCTCAAGCACCCCATATGGTCCTCCAAGAACCATGAATAATTCCTGAGCACAGAGCCAGGAATAATCCCTTAGTATAGCTGGGTGTGACTTAAAGAAAAAAAATCCAGGAACAAGAGCAATAGCACAGTGGGTCGGATGTTTCTGCTTCATGTTTTTGACCCAGGTTCAATCACCAACATCCTATTTGGTCCCACAAGAATGCTAGGAACAGGGGCCGGGCGGTGGCGCTGGAGGTAAGGTGCCTGCCTTACCTGCGCTAGCCTAGGAGATGGACCACGGTTCGATCCCCCGGCGTCCCATATGGTCCCCCAAGCCAGGAGCGACTTCTGAGCGCATAGCCAGGAGTAACCCCTGAGCGTTACCGGGTGTGGCCCAAAAACCAAAAAAAAAAAAAAAAAAAAAAAAAAAAAAAGAATGCTAGGAACAATACTTTTTTTTTTTTTTTTTTTTTGGTTTTTGGGTCACACCCGGCAGTGCTCAGGGGTTACTCCTGGCTGTCTTCTCAGAAATAGCTCCTGGCAGGCAGGGGGGACCATATGAGACACCGGGATTCGAACCAACCATCTTTGGTCCTGGATCAGCTGCTTGCAAGGCAAACACCACTGTGCTATCTCTTTGGGTTGAATGAAGAGCTAAGATTAGCTTCTGAGCACCACTGGGTGTGTACCCTAAAACAAAAACAAAAAATAAAAAGGAAAACAAAACAATCAAAAACTTCTATTTCTCAAAATCATTCTCCAGTATAAGGTTTTCAACTTTTTTAAACCTTTGGAATGGGAATGGCATTGTGCTGTGGACTGATGTGTAGAACAACACTTGAAAATCACTACTCGGGGCCGGGCGGTGGCGCTGGAGGTAAGGTGCCTGCCTTACCTGCGCTAGCCTTGGACGGACCGCGGTTCGATCCCCCAGCGTCCCATATGGTCCCCCAAGCCAGGAGCGACTTCTGAGCGCATAGCCAGGAGTAACCCCTGAGCGTCACCGGGTGTGGCCCAAAAACCAAAAAAAAAAAAAAAAAAAAAAAAAAGAAAATCACTACTCCATATGAAATGTTAGTTTTTGCAATTTGCCTTGCACATGCCCAACCTGGGTTCAATCCCCGGCATCCCATAAAATCCCCAAAGCTTGCCAGGAGTAATTTTTGAGCACAAAGTCAAGAAATAACCCCTAGGCACCTCCAGGTGTGGCCCAAAAACACTCCCCCCCAAAAAAAGTTCTCAAGATCTCTACTTTTTCTCAGAATTCATTAGGAAAAAAAGTCTCCCTTGGACTGGAGAGATAGCACAGTGGGTAGGTTGTTTGCTTTGCATGCAGTCAGCACAGGACAGATCTGGGTTTGATCCCCAGCATCCCATATGGTCCCTGAGTCTTCCAGGAGCGATTTTTGAGCACAGAGCCAGGAGTACTCTTTGAACACCGCTGCTGGGTGTGGCCCTAAAACAAAAACAAAACAAAAAGAAAAGAAAAAGGTCTGTCTTGAAAGAGTAAAAAAACTGACAGTCTAAAGATTTTTGGCTTACCTGGTATTCATTATTTTCTTTCAAAGAATTATAGCGATAAACTTAAAAAAAATCAAAGATCAAATTACATTAAAAGATACCTTATTATATATAAGATCAAGTTGTCCTTTTTAAATTTTATATAGCACAATAGTCACAGCATGGGGAATTCTGATTCCCAAGAAAAAGCAAACACTAATTTAGTAGAAAAAGGGAGAATCCCCAAGCACAATATGCCAGAATAACACTCTTAATTCCAAAGTGTTACAGTCAATAAGAAAAAAAAAAGTTTTTACTCTTCTAAACTGCTTCATCAAGAATAGGGATCTGGGGCCCGGAGAGATAGCACAGCGGCTTTGCCTTGCACGTTTGCCTTGCAAGCAGCCGATCCAGGACCAAAGTGGTTGGTTCGAATCCCTATGTCCCAAATGGTTCCCCCGTGCCTGCCAGGAGCTATTTCTGAGCAGACAGCCAGGAGTTACCCCTGAGCACTGCCGGGTGTGGGCCCCCCCCCCAAAAAAAAAGAATAGGGATCTGGAGCTGGCTAGGTGGCGCTAGAGGTAAGGTGTCTACCCTGCAAGCGCTAGCCAAGGAAAGATCGCGACCGTAGATCCCCGGCATCCCATATAGTCCCCTCAAGCCAGGGGCAATTTCTGAGCACTTAGCCAGGAGTAACCCCTGAGCATCAAACGGGTGTGGCTGAAAAAAAAAGAATAGGGATCTGGATCCAAGTGATAGTACAGCAGGTATGGTATTTGCCTTGCATGAGGCTAATTGGGATTTGACCTCCAGCACCCATGTGGTACCCCAAGTCCAGCAGAAGTGATCATTCCTGAGCATGGTTTGCATGCAGAAGCCCTGATTTTGATCCCTAGTACTATATGATTCCCAGAGCACTGCTAGGTATAGCTGAAAATAATAATAATAATAATAATAATAATAATAATAATAATAATAATAATAACAACAACAAGGGGCAGGACATTTATTTGCCTTGCACGCAGCCAACCCAGGTTCAATCCCCAGCATCCTATAAACAGGGGTCTCAAACTTGCGGCCCTCCATACAACATTTTGTGACCCTGCCCTAGAGGAATCTTTGTTTTGTTTTGTTTTGTTTTGTTTTGTTTTGTTTTAGTTGTTTGGGTCACACACCCCAATGTTCAAGGCTTACTACTGACTTTGCACTCAAGGATCACCGACTTTGCCTCCTGCGGCCCCCAGGTAAATTGAGTTTGAGACCCCTGTAAGGTATCTTGAGCCTTCCATTAGTGATTCTTTTTTTTTTTTTTTTTTTTTGGTTTTTGGGCCACACCCATTTGACGCTCAGGGGTTACTCCTGGCTAGGTGCGATTTCGAACCGCGGTCCGTCCTACGCTAGCGCTTGCAAGGCAGACACCTTACCTCTAGCGCCACCTTCCCGGCCCCCATTAGTGATTCTTGAGTGCAAAATTAGGAGTAAACCCTGAGCACCACCAGGTGTGGCAAAAAGAATGACGATTGGGAATGGGGTTGTGAGGCGAAGGTACACAGGATAGCTCAGTGAGTGACTGGCTCAGGCAAGAGGACAAGAGTTCAATTCTAGGTGCTGAGTCAGCACTACCATCTTGGATCCCTGCCACCACACAAAGTAAGCAATTTCCATCACACTGCAGCAAAGTGTGCCATTTAGTCATTAAGACAACATGAGGGATTAGGAAGGGAAAAATAGTACCCAGAAGTCAAGGATGTAGCTTGGAGTAAAGCACATACTTGGGACCATATGGGATGCCGGGATTCGAACCACCATCCTTCTGCATGCAAGGCAAATGCCCTACCTCCATGCTATCTCTCGTACCCCTAAAGCACACACTTTTTTTTTTTTTTGGTTTTTGGGCCCACCCAGCGTTGCTCAGGGGTTACTCCTGGCTGGCTGCTCAGAAATAGCTCCTGGCAGGCACGGGGGACCATATGGGACACCGGGATTAGAACCAACCACCTTTGGTCCTGGATCGGCTGCTTGCAAGGCAAACGCCGCTGTGCTATCTCTCCGGGCCCAAAGCATACACTTTTAAGGTGAATTCCTGGGTCAGAACTTTGACCAAAGGCATAAATGCAGGTGTGTACACACATTTGTACATATCACACACAAAGTAATAAATCATTAAAGAATATAATTCTGCAAGATTCTCTTCTAAGTAGTAAAGAAATTCTAATAGGGGGATGCTTAAACTGTCGTGTTTTAATCAAATTTCTCTAGGCAATCAAACATATTTGATACATTTTTTTTTTTTTTACCTAAGTGTCTTGTTTAAAGAGCCAAGTTCTGACATCTATATTGAACTTTAATGATGCTCTCTCTTGCTTTGGGGTCAAAGATGCTCAGAAATTATTCATGACCCTGCACTCAGGAATCAATCACTCCTACTGGCATGCTTAGGAAACCATATGGGGTACAGGTGATTATATTACTTTTCTGACTCAACATTATATCATGTTATTCTTCTGTTTATTTTTTCTTTTTTTTTCTTTTTTTTTTTTTTTTTTTGGTTTTTGGGCCACACCCAGCAGTGCTCAGGGGTTACTCCTGGCTGTCTGCTCAGAAATAGCTCCTGGCAGGCACGGGGGATCATATGGGACACCGGGATTCGAACCAACCACCTTTGGTCCTGGATCGGCTGCTTGCAAGGCAAATGCCGCTGTGCTATCTCTCCGAGCCCTGTTTATTTTTTCTATAGTTATTTTGGTTTGTGCTACACCTGGCATGCTCAGGGGTTGTCATTGCTGCTCTGCACTCTGTAAATACTCAGGTAAGTAAGTGCTCAGAGGACCATGTGGAATGCTGAGAATTATTGTTGTTTTTTAAATGTTTTTTTTTGTTGTTGTTGTTTTGGGTCACACCTGGCATTGCTCAGGAGTTACTCCTGGCTTTTTCCCTTAGAATTCGCTCTTGCCAGGCTCAGGGGACCATATGGAATCCCGGGTTTGGCAGCTTGCAAGGTAAACGCCGTACTGCTGTGATGTCGCTCTGGCCCAAATGCCGAGGATTGAATCTGGATAAGCTGCATGTAAGGTAAGCACCTTACCCACTGTACTATCTCTCCAGCCCCAATTCCTCCATTTTCAAACATCATTTTCTCTCATTACTTTTAAGCATTTCAAAACTTTCCTGTACTTCTCTACTTTCAATTCTCTGCTCAAGACAAATTAAAGTACCTTCAGTTTTTTCTTTTATTGAATTTGTATGTGTTTGGGATAGGGGTGTGGTTAGGTGAAACCCAACAGTGCTAAGGGTCCTCAGAGCTAGATGCTCAGAGGTCACTCCTAGAAGCAGTACTAAGGGTACTTACTATATTTAGTGCCTAACCAGATCAGCTGGGACTATGTATACTGTCTCTCTGTTTTCCTAAAATAGACTGATCTCTGCCAATCCTAAGCCTTTGTATGTATTCCTTTTCCTCAGACTACTTTAACCTTATCTCTACAAATCCTTTGTTTCATTAGCTCCAATACATTCTCCCATTTCCAACCTTCCCTAAAACATGGTAGTCTTTCCCTTCAGCTAGACTCTAGTTAGAGGAATTAAATCTCAGTATCTATGCTCAGCCCCACCCTGCACTAGAAAACCCTAGTAAGGCACTTAAGGGCAGGCATAAGTCTGCTTCCTAAGTATTGTTTCAGGACCACTTATCACAAGTCAGGCAGGGTGTTCCCTTTATACTTATTTATAAGTATAAAGCTTAGAGAGTCAGCTCAACCCTCTGAATGTGATCCTGTATTAAGCATGGAACCCAAAGCACTATCAGGAAAACGAACTTCTAGACACCACAGTAGTCCCCAAACAATCAAATAAAAATGTCCATTTACCAAATATTTTTCTTATGCTATTCTCACAAAATTTTGCTAGGCCTAGTAGGCTCTAAATAAGCATATAGTCTGAATAAATTCTTTGAAAAAATAGTAGTTTCAGATTTACATAAGATGGACAAATAGAAGTGACAGACAATAGGGTAATAATGGAAACAAGGTGGGAAATTGAAGGCATTGCTGAAGGGAAAGTCACACTTGTGTTGGAATTCATTTTGAACATTTAATGTCTGAAACAACTGTACTATAAACTTGGTAAACCATGCTGTTAAAAAAAAATGAAAACAGGGGCCGGGAAGGTGGCGCTAGAGTTAAGGTGTCTGCCTTGCAAGCGCTAGCGTAGGATGGACCAGACCGCGGTTCGATCCACCGGTGTCCCACATGGTCCCTCCAAGCCAGGGGCGATTTCTGAGCCCATAGCCAGGAGTAACCCCTGAGCGTCAAACGGGTGTGACCCAAAAACAAAACAAAAAAAAACAAACAAACAAAAAAAGGAAACAAAGGAATTTATTCAGAAACTGCATCTGTATGCTAAGAAGAATAGTTAAAATACTGAAAATACATGAAGAATATAGACCTAGCTTTAGGTTTGTCTTTAGCTGTACTAGAGATCAAACCAAGGACCTTTCATATACATGGCTGAGTTACAACCAGGCCTCTATGTGTTTCTTTTTACATTATTCTTTCTTTTTTTTTTTCCCCCTCTGTATTCTTTATTTGGGCTAAGGTATGGACATTTTAGGGATGGGACTGATAAAGTCCCTGCAGTCCACGGCTTATCACCAATATGCAGTATGTTTATAGTTTCCAGAATCAGGAGTGCCTGTTTTGGAAAGACATACTCTTTTCTTCAATGTAAAATTATTCGCTTCATCCTCTTTTAGATTTTAAATCTAGACTGAGTCTTCGGTCTTTTTGTGTTCCTCTCCATGACATGAAAATCTCTCCTGGGCACAGCAGCAAGGCCTTTGCCTTGAAGCAGCCAAACCCAGGATGGACGGTGGTTCAAATCCCGGCATCTCATATGGTCCCCGAGCCAGCCAGGAGCGACTTCTGAGTGCAGAACCAGATGTAACCCCAAAAAACAAAACAAACAAACTGATTACTCCGAACATCCTATGTGAGGTTGGCAATAATTTACCGCAAAGCATAGTGAGCTTTTGAATAAGTTTTACTATTTTCCCTGACTGTCTAGTCTAAATAGCGTTGGGGTAAGAAGAAAAAAAAATCTAGAATCTTGAAAGACTCAATCCGTAACTCACGTTCATTTCTAAAGTGACTTTTCAATGACTTACTCTCCATTACACTGAACAGAGTCCGAGTATCAGCACATTTCCTTTAGTGAAAAAGAACTATTAACAAGGACTTTGAAGTCCTATGAAAGCTGAGAAAAGTTGGAGACGTTTTTAATTCGGAATAAACTGACAGGTCACCCATCAACTTTCCACTCTAGCTCTTCAGGGTTTTTTTTTTTCATCATCGGCTCGGCAACACGCCTGACCTATGCACTTACCTATGGTGAGGTCGTGGACAGGCTGAAACCGCTTGTCTGTGAACTGCAGGAGGAGACATGACTTGCCCACTCCTGAAACCAAAGAACAGGCCCCGCTCCAGCAGCCACACGCACAGACACGGGAGCAGCCAGGCTGGACGCCGCAGGGCCTGGGCCCCGCCCCCGGCCGCTCCCCTCAACTCGCCCGGCCCCCCGAAGGGGAAGAGCTCCGCCCCCCAAAAAAACCCGCCTCGGGAACCTCGGGTCCCCCTCACTTCGCTTTCGCCTTTAAGGCCGCCCGCTGGGGATTACCTGTGTCCCCAATAATGATGTATTTGAACAGATAAGCATAAGTCATGATCCGTTGCCTCTGGGATTCCGGGTCCGCCCGACTTCCCTTGCGTCCGGCCTCTCTAGCCGCGATGCCCGACGGCTCGCCGGCCTTTCTAGCCTCGTGGACGTCTCTATTGTTCTCCCCCCAGGAATTCTCGGGCTCGGGGCAACGGTCAAACGCAAGACTCCGCCTCCCGCTGGAGGCGATTTCTTCTACCTGCCATAACACCGCCCGGCCGCAGAGGGCGCGCTAGGCGGAAGTACGCGGCTCGGCTTTTTTTCCCGGGCCCAATCACCGGGAAGCGTTGCGCGTCCCTGCGGAAGTGACGTCACTCGGCTCTGTAGGGGTGCTGGTGCGATGTAGGGGAGTGGGAGCCGGGCTGAACGTTGTGTGAAGATGGAGGTAGGAGACCTCCCGGGTCGTCGTCGTGGAGCCAGCAGGCTGGCGGGAGGAGGTGGCCGGCGCTGTGGCAGATGACGAGGCGGGGCGGCTGCTGGGAGGACAGCGCGGGGGCGGGGGGCCGGGGAGCCTAATGTCAAATCCTGGGGTCAGAGGTCACGTCCCCTCCGCTCGCCTTCTGGACTGACTCTCCCGCGTCTCTTTTGCCTTCCAGTTTCCCGGAGGAAACGACAATTACCTGACGATCACCGGGCCCTCGCACCCTTTCTTGTCCGGGGCCGAGGTGAGCTCGAACGGCCGACCCTGGGCGGGGAGGTCGTGAGGGGGTGTGGAGGAGAGAACATGGACTCCCGGGATCGGGGTCCCGCCGAGGGCGGAGACCCTGAGGAAATGTGGCTGCTGCTTTTAGAAGCCTCTGAGTCAGGAGGAAGCTGCTGTCATTAGAAAACAACAAGCCTGGGGACTGGAGCGATAGCACTGCGGTAGGGCGTTTGCTTTGCACGCAGCCGACCCCTGCAGGACAAGCCTGGGTTCGATCTCCGGCATCCCAGAGGGTCCCCTCCCCGAGCAAAGCCAGGTGTGATTTCTGAGCACAGAGCCAGGAGTAGTTCCTGAGTGAGTTTTCGGGTGTGGCCCGAAAACAACCAGGACAGTTGGAAAGAGCAAACTGATGTCGGAGGGATTCGGGATGGGAAGAGTGAAATGATCTCCTTGGTATGGGGGCTCAAGGAGACTAGTTTGGGGACCTCGCAGCCGAGGTGGATGTTTCTGCTAACGCTGGTTGGGTGTAGGGAGGAGCGGTCCGAGCAGGGTCAAACCTTGTCTCCTGTAAGTGGCTCCTTGAGCGTTTTCTTTCAAGTCACAGGCCTTTTTTGGCTGGTGACACAGTTCCAGTGGCCAGAGACTGAAGAGGGCAGAAGGAGCAGAGAGTGCATCCCTGCTGGCAGTCAACTCAGAGTTTGGACATGGCACTTGGCTTCTTAGAGCCAAGTTTTCCCTGCGGCGAGCAGGCAGTAATAATTGTTCCTTAGTATGTTGTGGAGTACAAGTAATAGGGCGGAACGTTTCAATAATAGGAGTGTGGCTTCGAGTTGAATTAGAAGGCGCATTATAGAGATGTCGCGTGTGCTTGGGATAGGCAAAAAAAAAAAAAAAAAAGAAAGAAAAAGGAACAGAGGAAAAGTAATTCCCAGGTCTTGGATTTGTGGTTTTGTTTTATTTTGTTGTTTTCAACTCCTAGCATTGCTCAGGATTTACTACTGGCTTTATGATAAAGGGATCATCACTCCTGGTGAGATCAGAGAACCTTGTGGGGTGCCCACGACCGAACTCACTCAGTTATGGAGCTAAGCAGAGTGTACAGTACATTGTGGTACATTGTGGAGGTTGCTCTCACTCAATCAGGATTGCCAGAGGTCACACACATCGTCTTTAGTTGTGGGTTCCACATTTCATTTGCTTTTTTTGCACACAGGTCATGCTGGGGGTAGCACTTTTTTGTGGCCCCTCCAGGGCTATAGTCACATGTCAAGCTCAATCTAGGTGTGCAGTATCAGGGATTTGGGAACACACCCAGAGACATTCTGATTACCTCTGGCTCTGTGTTCAGAAATCAACTCTTCGCAGGCTCGGACAATATGAGATGCTGGGGATGGAACCTGGGTCTGTCCTGGGTCAGCAGCATGCAAGGCAAACACCCTACCATCTGGCCCTCTCTTTTTTTTTTTTTTTTTAATTGGTTTTTGATCCACATCTCAAGAGTACTAAGGGAACATATTTAGTGTTAGGAATCAGACCCTGATTGGCTGTGTGCAAAAAAGTACCTTAACTACTATGTTGTTTCTTTTGCCTAAGTCCAGGAATAATAAAGAAGGAATAGAAAGCTGAGTGAGAAGGTTGCTGTACCTTATTTCTGTTTTCTCCTATGTCCAAACCATTTGTGTGTGTGTGTGTGTGTGTGTGTGTGTGTGTGGTTTTTGGGTCACACCCGGCAGTGCTCAGGGGTTATTTCTGGCTCCAGGCTCAGAAATTGCTCCTGGTAGGCACGGGGAGACCATATGGGACCGGGATTCAAACCGATGACCTCCTGCATGAAAGGCAAACGCCTTACCTCCATGCTATCTCTCCGGCCCCCAAACCATTTATTTTAACTCATAATATGTGCTTGATTTTCAGTTTGTTTTTTGGTTTTTGGGTCACACCCAGCAGCACTCAGGGGTTACTCCTGGCACTATGCTCAGAAATTGCTCCTGGCAGTCTCGGGGGACAATATAGGATGCCAGGATTCGAACCACCGTCCTTCAGCATGCAAGGCAAACATCCTGCCTCCATGCTATCTCTCCAGTCCCAATTTTTAGTTTGGTTTTATATTTGATGCTAATGCTTATGTAGTGGCTTCAGTAAATTCAAGTAGATACTCATTATTAGATTTTGCCTATAATTCCACAATCATTTGTATTAATAAAGAGAGTTAGAGGGGGCAGAAAGATTATTACAATGAATGGGGCATTTGCCTTGCTTGTGGCCAACCTGGGTTTGATCCCCAGTATCCTATATGGTTCTCTGAGCAACACCAGGATTAATTCTGAGTATACCTCAGTAATCCCTGAGCATGCCGTTTGTGGGCCAAAAAAAAAAAAAAATGAAAACAAAACAAAACAAAAGATTTAGAGAGAATTTTGTTTATTATAGCATGTGACTTTTCGTATTCCTGATCATTGCTATTCTTTTTACTGTTCTTACTTAAAGAAAGAAACTAATAGCTTCCCCTAAATAAAATAGCAAATAAGTAACACATTAAAGCCAAAGATACTGGACTAGGAAGCTGGTCTTACATTCCTTGAGTGGTGTGTAGAAAGAATGCCTTGTTAATCCAATGCAATGGAATCTCTGTATGTCTGGTTTTGAGTGTTTTCTGTGCGAGAACTCCAGATGTTTTATGAGGGGTAGTACTTTGTAGAACACTGGCCTCCTATTTTGACTATGAATTTGAATTCTTTAGTTCTCAGTAACCAATAACATAATATTCATGTCTTGGGCAGAGTTGCTTCTTTGTTGTGGCGAGTTGAATAAGATAGACATCTTTGCATTGCCAAAACAATCTTCCTCTTTTTTTTTATTTTTTATTTTTGTGTGTGTGTGTGTGTGGTTTTTGGGTCACACCCGGCAGTGCTCAGGGGTTATTTCTGGCTCCATTGCTCCTGGCAGGCACGGGGGACCATATGGGACGCCGGGATTCGAACCGATGACCTTCTGCTTGAAAGGCAAACGCATTACCTCCATGCTATCTCTCTGGCCCCATCTCTTTTTTTAATTTTTATGTATTTATTTTGTATTTTGGGGTCACACCTGGCAGTGCTCAGGGGTTACTCCTAGTTCTACGCTCAAAAATTGCTCCTGGCAGCCTCAGGGGACCATATGGGATGCTAGGATTTGAACCACTGTCCTTCTGCATGCAAGGCAAACACCTTACCTCCATGCTATCTCTCCGGCCCCTTCATCTTTTTTTTGTAAAAAAATTGAAAGTGGGGCCAGAGCACAGTGAGTAGGGTTTGTCCTGCATGTGCAACCTATGTTTGATCCCTGGCATCCCATATGGTCCCCCAAACCTGCCAGGAGTGATTCCCGTGCACAAGAGCTAGGAGTAACCCGAGTGCTGCTGGGTGTGGCCCAAAAACAAACAAACAAAATTGAAAACTATTATTAAGCCAGTATAAGGCTTTCCTACCCCTTTTCCTATCCCTGTAACATGAGAATTTGGGGGTTGGGGGAGCAACAGGCATGTGGTACCAGGATAGAATCAGGATGGGCCTTTTGCAAGACAAGTGCTTGTTGAACTATCTCCAGCTCAAGAATATATGACTTATATAGTTGAACTCCAAGGAAAGAAAATATTGGGTCTTTAACCAGCAGGAGTGGTCTCTTTGTTCTTCCTTTCTTGTATAATGATTTGGTCAGAGTACTATTAGGAATGTATTTGGGGAATGTTAGAGAACCAGTTTGGTTTTTGCCAGTATCTTTTTTTGTTTGGTTTATGTTTTGGAGTACTGTGCTGGTAGTGCTCAGGAGTTACTCCTGGCTCTGCACTCAGAAGTAATAAATAGGAGTTAATCTTGGCTCTGTACTAAGGAATTACTTCTGGAGGTACTTGGGGGATCATACAGGTGCTGGAAATGAAGGGCAAACACTGTACTGCTGTACTATTTTTCCAGACTCATGCATAATGACTTTTTAACTGAGGGAAGGGGGATTGGAACTATAGCACAGTGGCAGGGCATTTGCCTTGGCATGCAGCTGATCTGGACCAGTTCAGGTTCAATCCCTGGTATCCCAAATGGTCTCCCAAGCCTGCCAGGGTGATTTCTGAGAGCAGAGCCATGAGTAAACCCTGAGTACCAACTACCACTCCCCTTCTCCCCACAAAATAATAAAATAAATGGAGAGGCGGTTGGAAAGTACAAGTACGTGTTTTGGAGATGTACATGGTTCTCATGGATTTGCTTCAAAGAAACTTGTAGTAATAAAGTATGAATTATCTGGTTGTCAATGAATTCCTGTGGTCTAACAAACAGTATAGGTGTAGTTACTATGAAATAACTATCAGCATATTAAAGAGATTTTAAATATAAATTAATAGGGGCCAGAGAGATAGCATGGAGGTAAAGCGTTTGCATTTCATGCAGAAGGTTGGTGGTTCGAATCCCGGCGTTTCATATGGTCCCCGGAGCCTGCCAGGAGTGATTTCTGAGCATAGAGCCAGGAGAAACCCCTGAGCGCTACCGGGTGTGACCCAAAAGGACCAAAAAATAAATAAATATAAATTAATAGGTTATTATAAGCTATATTGTTTCATTAAACTAATAATAATAATAGTTAAGACAAGATGATAAAGCAGAAAAGAATACAGGGGATGTGTAGTCAGAGCCATAGTTTATCAATTCTGTCGCTTGCCTTGCATGCAGCCAATCCTCAGAACCACATGGTCCCCTGAGCCCCACTAGGAGTACAGAGACAGACATAATCCTTGAGCACCACTTGGGGCTGTCCAAAAACAAAAAGAGGAGAGATATAAGAATTAAAAACTGGGGCTGGCGAGGTGGTGCTAGAGGTAAGGTGTCTGCCTTGCAAGCGCTAGCGTAGGACTGACAGCGGTTCAATCCCCCAGCATCCCATATGGTCCCCCCAAGCCAGGGGCGATTTCTGAGCACATAGCCAGGAGTAACCCCTGAGCGTCAAATGGGTGTGGCCCAAAAACAAACAAACAAACAAAAAAAGCTGGAGCCAGAGAGATAGCACAGCAGTAGGTCATTTGCCTTGCACTCAGCCAATCCAGAACAGATTGTGGCTCGATTCCCGGCATCCCACATGGTCCCTGAGCCTGCCAGGAGCGATTTCTGACTGCAGAGCCAGAAATAACCCCTGAGTGCCACCGGGTGTGACCCAAAAACGAGAGAGAGAGAGAGAGAGAGAGAGAGAGGGGGGGGGGAGGGGAGGGGAGGGGAGAGGAGAGGAGAGAGAGGAGAGAGAGAGAGAAGGGAGGGAGGGAGGGACAGACAGAGAAGGAGGGGAGGGGGAGAAGAGGGGAGGGGAGGGGAGGGGAGGAGAGAGAATTGAAAACTGAAGATTGGGGGCCGGGCGGTGGCGCTAGAGGTAAGGTGCCTGCCTTGCCTGCACTAGCCTTGGACGGACCACGGTTGGTTCGATTCCCCAGCTTCCCATATGGTCCCCCAAGCCAGGAGCAACTTCTGAGCGCATAGCCAGGAGTAACCCCTGAGCGTTACCAGGTGTGGCCCAAAAACCAAAAAAAAAAAAAGAAAGAAAGAAAGAAAGAAAACTGAAGATTGGTACCTTGTATGTGCCGTATGACAAAAGTCATAGGAAGAAGAAAAGGTTTTGTTTGCTTTTTTAATTTATGGGCTTCACCTACCTGTTCTTAGGGCTTATTTGCTGTCTCTGTGCTCAGGCTGAGCATTGAACCAGTTTGACCACATGTAAGCTAGTGCCTATGCCTCTATTATCTCCCTTACCCCTATTAGGATTGTTTTTTTTGTTTGTTTGTTTGTTTTGTTTTTTTAGTTTTAGTTGCTGTTTGCTTTTCTTTTCTTTTTTTTTCTCGGGTCTTACTCCTGGCTCTGTACTTAGGGGTCACTTTTGGTGGAGTTTGGGGAACTAAATGTGGGGATTGAACCCAGCTCAGCAGCATGCAAGGCTATTACACAATCTGTTATACTATTACTTTAGCCTCTAACAAAGATGTTTGGATTTTTTTTTGGGGGGGGGCACACCCAGCAGCCCTCAAGGGTTTACTTCTGGCTCTGTGCTCTCAGAACATCCTCCTGCCGCAGGGGACCATATGGGCTGCTGAGGATCAAACCTGTGTCCATTCTAGGTCAGCCACATGCCAGGTAAAATGCCCTACCACTGCTACAACTTCGGCTTGATGTTTGTTTAAAATCAAATTCACCCTAAAATAGATAACAAAATATTGAATCCAGGCTAGAAGGAGTTACATTGAGAATCTTCAGTATTCAAGCATATTTCTTGCTTAGTAACGTGCTGTTCCTCTTTTCCCACATTAATTATCTTTCTTTTTTTCCCTACAGACATTCCATACACCCAGCTTGGGTGATGAAGAATTTGAAATCCCGCCTATCTCCTTGGATTCTGATCCCTCACTGGCTGTCTCAGATGTAGTGGGACACTTTGATGACCTGGCCGACCCATCCTCCTCTCAGGATGGCAGCTTTTCAGCCCAATACGGGGTCCAGACTTTGGACATGCCTGTGGGCATGACCCATGGCTTGATGGAACAGGGCGGGGGGCTGCTGAGTGGGGGCTTGACCATGGTAAGGGACAAGACACTATGAGGGTTACCTAAGTAATGTACATGGCATTAGAGGCAGCAGAGATAAATCGCTATTTACTAGTTTACTAGGGCATTTCTTGTTTCTCGTTAAGGACACTCCTACACAAACTTAACTTTCCCTAAATAAATGAAAGAAGAAATGAAGAAAATTTACTTCAAAAATGGCTTAAAATGGTTAAATATCCAGTGTCAACTCTAAATAAGAATGGTTTATTGTGATTGGGGAGGTTTTTCTCTTCCTTAAATTATGGTCTTCAAATCCTAGGATTTAAATGAGAGTATGATAGTTGGCACATGAAGAGATGTAATGAAGACAACCAAACTAAGTAGAGATTATAAATCTGCATAGTGGGCTTTCAGCCCGTCTCAGTAACATTATACACACATATGATGTCAGACATCTCTAATATTAAATCTATTTACTAGTTGCCTGCGTATTTTAGCTTTAAAAGCCATTATTTGAGGAGGATCACAAATTTTTCTTTACTCTTTACATTGCTATTTAAAGGAGGGTACTGTCGGGTTAAGGAGGAGATTTAGAAACTGTCCCAGGATAGAGGAAAGGTATTTTTTGTATTTGGTTTTGATTAATCCCTCTGCATCTTTCAGGACTTGGACCATTCTATAGGAACTCAGTATAGTGCCAACCCACCAGTTACAATTGATGTACCAATGACAGATATGACATCTGGCTTGATGGGGCATAGCCAGCTGACAACCATTGATCAGTCAGAACTCAGTTCTCAGCTTGGTTTGAGTTTAGGAGGAGGCACCATCCTGCCTCCTGCACAGTCACCTGAAGATCGTCTTTCAACCACCCCTTCACCTACAAGCTCACTTCATGAGGATGGTGTTGAGGAGTTCCGGAGGGTGAGACATTGCCCGCCAAAGTCAAATCTATCGTATTCTAGAATAAAGTTCTTGGGAGGGGGGGCATACCCAGTGGTACTCAGGTTACTGCTGGCTCTGCGCTCAGAATCATTCCTGATAGGCTTGGGGACCATATGGAATGTCGGGGATCAAACCCAAGTTCATCTCGGGTTAGCCACATGCAAGGCAAGTGCTCTACCACTGTGCTATAACTCTGGCACTAGAATACAATTCTTGGCATAGACTTACTACTAGCTCTGCCATTGTCTCTTGCTACTTTCTGGGTATGTGAGGGTGGAGAGTGGTTTCCTTGTCAATTTAAGTTTTCTAATGTTCCTCCTAATTCCTATTCCTTTTATGTTTTGTTTTGTTTTGTTTTGGGTATGGGTCTGGAAGGGTTGAACCATATGGGTGGGCTGCTCTAGTTCTGTGACTAAAAGTTGCTCCTGGTGGTGCTTGATGGACCATAACCTGACTTCCCTGCATGCAAAAAAGTTTCAGCCAATTGTACCATCTCTCTACAGACTTCAAGTCCTTATATGTAGGGTTTGTTTGTTTTGAACCACAGCTAGTGGTGCTCAGAGGCAACTTCTGGCTTTGTGCGTTCGGAGTACTCAAGGTACTACTACAAAGGGACAAAACTTAGGTCTCCTGCATGCAAAATATGCATTTAATCCGTTGATTTATCTTTCTGCCCATCTCCCACCCCCATCTGTAATCCTCACATAGTTTTTTGTTTTGTTTTGTTTTGTTTTTGGGCCACACCCGGCATTGCTCAGGGGTTACTCCTGGCTGTCTGCTCAGAAATAGCTCCTGGCAGGCATGGGGGACCAAATGGGACACCAGGATTCAAACCAACCACCTTTGGTCCTGGATCAGCTGCTTGCAAGGCAAACGCCACTGTGTTATCTCTCCGGGTCCCAATCCTCACATAGTTTACTAACTTAATCCTATTGCTTTCATTTTAGCACATAGGAAAATCCCTGTAACTAATTTCCCCCATATAGAATTATTTCCCCATAGTTCTCCTCTTTGTAATTTTCTTTTCTTTCCTACAGCAACTTCCTAGCCAGAAGACAGTTGTGGTAGAACAAGGGAAAAAGCAGAAGGCCCCAAAGAAGAGAAAAAAGAAAGATCCTAATGAACCTCAGAAGCCAGTTTCAGCTTATGCTTTATTCTTTCGGGATACTCAGGCTGCCATCAAGGGACAGAATCCCAATGCCACTTTTGGGGAGGTTTCAAAAATTGTGGCCTCCATGTGGGACAGTCTTGGTGAAGAGCAAAAACAGGTGAGCAGATTATGATAAATAAGTAGATAGTGACTATTTCTGAAATGTTTTTTTTTAATTTGGTTATTTGGTTTGTTTGTTTTTTTTTAATTTATTTTTGGGCTACACATGTGATGTTCAGGCTATACCTAACTGCACTCAAGAATTACTCCTGCTGGACCTCAGGAACCATCGGGGATGCTGGAGATCAAACCTAGGTTGGTCATGTGCAAGGCAAAAAAAAAAAAAAGCCCAATGCACTGTACCAGTGTCTCTAGTCCCAGTTTCAGAAGTGTTTAAGGCAAAAGATTAAAAACTAAAAGGTTTTCTTTTTCTTTTTCTTTTTCTTTTTTTTTTTTGGTTTTTTGGGCTACACCTGTTTGATACTCAGGGGTTACTCCTGGCCAAGCGCTCAGAAATTGCCCCTGGCTTGAGGGGACCATATGGGATGCTGGGGGATCCAACTGCGGTCCTTCCTTGGCTAGTTGGCTAGCACTTGCAAGGCAGACACCTTACCTCTAGCGCCACCTCGCCGGCCCCGAAAAAAACTAAAAGGTTTTCTTTTTTTTTTTTTTTTTTTTGTTTTTGTTTTTGGGTCACACCCGGCGGTGCTCAGAGGTTACTCCTGGCTGTCTGCTCAGAAATAGCTCCTGGCAGGCACAGGGGACCATATGGGACACCGGGATTCGAACCAACCACCTTTGGTCCTGGATCGGCTGCTTGCAAGGCAAACACCGCTGTGCTATCTCTCCGGGCCCTAAAAGGTTTTCTTACATGTTATTAATGTTAGCCGTATTATGGGCATTAACAGGTCATCCTTTATCTTGGGATAAAGCTAATTGTACAACAGTAGATTCAATACAGAACACCCATCTTTAAAAAAAAAAAATCAGGGGGGCCAGAGTGATAGCACAGTGGGCTAGGGTGCTTGCCTTGCACATGGGCTTGATCCCTTGCATCCCATATGGTCCCTAGAGCCTGCCAGGAGTAACTATTTTTTTAATATCTTTATTTAAGCATCATGATTGCAAACATGTTTTTGGTTGGATTTTTTTTTTTTTTTTTTGGTTTTTGGGCCACACCCGTTTGACACTCGGGTTACTCCTGGCTATGTGCTCAGAAATCGCCCCTGGCTTGGGCGGACCATATGGGACACCGGGGGATCGAACCGCGGTCCGTTTCTTGGCTAGCGCTTGCAAGGCAGACACCTTACCTCTAGCGCCACCTTCCCGGCCCCAATTGGTTGGATTTTAATCATAAAAAAACACACCCCTTTACCAGCACAACATTCCCACCACCAATGTCCCCCAATTCCCTCCTCCCCCACCCCTTGCCTGTATTCAAGACAGGCATTCTATTGTCATGATAGTTGTCAGTGTAGTTATTTCTCTTAATTGGACTCACCACCCTTGTGGTAAACTTCATATTACTGGCTGGTCCTTCTAGCCCTCATGTCTATTGTCTCTGGGTATTATTACAATACTGTCTTTTATTTTCTTAAAACCCATAGATGAGTGAGGCTATTCTGTGTCTGTCTCTCTCCCTCTGACTTATTTCATTCAGCATAATTGTTTTCATGTCCCATCCATGTATAGGAAAATTTCATGACTTCATCTCTCCTGACAGCTGCATTATATTCCATTGTATATATGTACCACAGTTTCTTTAGCCGTTCATCTGTTGAAGGGCATCTGGGTTGTTTCCAGAGTCTAGCTTTTGTAAATAACACTGCAATGAATATAGGTGCAAAGGCAGCATTTTTGTATTGTTTTTGTGTTCCTAGGGTATATCTCTACCAGTGGTATAGCTGGATCATATGGGAGCTCAATTTCCAGTTTTCAGGAATCTCCATATTGTTTTCCATATAGGCTGAACAAGACGGCATTCCCATTAGCAGTGAGAGTTCCTTTCTCTCCATATCCCCAGCAGCACTGATTGTTCTTGTTCTTTGTCATGTGTGCCAGTCTTTGTGGTGTGAGATGGTACCTCATTGTTTTGATTTGCATCTCCCTGATGATTAATGATGGGGAGCATTTTCCATGTGCCTTTGTATTTGGCTATTTGTATTTCTTTGAGAAATTGTTCATTTCTTCTCCCCATTTTTTGATGGGGTTAGATATTTTTTCTTGTTCTGTCAGTGCCTTGTATATATTAGATATTAGCCCCTTATCTGATAGGTATTGGGTGAAGTTTTTCCCATTCTGTGGGTGGCCTTTATATCCTCATCATTATTTCCTTTGAGGTGCAGAAGCTTCTCACCATATGGGATGCCACGGGATCGAACTAAGGTCCGTCCTAGGTCAGTCGTGTGCAAAGCAAAAGCCCTACCACAGTGCCACTGCTTCAGCCCCTTTTTCCATCTTGATTGGTTTCTGGGCCACACCCAGCGGAGTTCAAGGGTTCTCCTGGCTCCGCACTCAGAAATTGCCCCTGGCAGGCTGGGGGAACCATATGGGATGCCAGGAATTAAACTGGGTCCCTCCAGGATTGGCCACATGCAAGGCAAATGCCCTACGACTATTTTCTCTCTCTGGTCCCTCTGATTCTTTTCTTTTTTCTTTTTGTTTTTTTTTGTTTTTGTTTTTGGGCCACACCCAGTGACACTAAGGGGTTACCTGGCTATGCGCTCAGAAATTGTGGCTTGGGGGACCATATGGTATATGCAGGAGAATCAAACAGCCTCCGATGTAATTTCACAAGCACTACAAGGAGTAACCCCTGAACATTGCTTGGTGTGACTCAAGAACAAAAACCAAAAAAAAAAAAAAAAAGCTATATCATGGAAGTTGTTTTGATTATTTATTAATTTTCTGAGGGGTATTCACAAAAGGGAATTGTCACTCATTGTCAGACATTTTTAAACAATTTTTTCCATGCAGGTGTATAAGAGGAAAACTGAAGCTGCTAAGAAGGAGTATCTGAAGGCTCTGGCAGCTTATAAAGATAATCAAGAGTGTCAGGTAATGTTTGGGATGGTGGATATTTAAATTAATAATATCTTCTTTGGGCCAGGGGTGTAACTCATCAAAAACATTTGCTTTACACATGTGAGGCTTGGGATTCAATCAAGCACTGCAAAACATAAAACCAAAAAATGTTTTAGGGGCCATGGATATTATGATTCAAGTGGTATACAGCACATAAAAACTCTGGGATAGGGGCTGGATTGATTGCATAGCAGGTAGTGCGTTTGCCTTGCATGAACCTGGAACCGACCTGGTTTGATCCCTAGCTTCGCATACGGTCCCCCAAGCCTTCCAGGAGCAATTTCTGAGCATAGCCAGGAGTGGCCCAGAAACAAACAAAAATCCTCAAAAAAAAAAAAAAATGGGGCTGGAAAGATAGCATGGAGGTAAGGCATTTGCCTTGCATGCAGAAGGATGGTGGTTCGAATCCCTGCATCCCATATGGGCTCCCCCCTCCCCCGAGCCTGCCAGGAGTAACCCCTGAGCGCTGCTGGGTGTGACCCAAAAAACAAAACAAAACAAAAATCCTCTGGGTTAACTTACGGTGACCTGCAACCCTCTTTACCTCCCCAGTACAGATTCTGGGTATGGTCCCCACAACAAACTTTTCTAAGATAATTCTAATTGAGTATTAAGTTCTATGTAAATTCTACCCAATACCTATGATTAAAAACTAGAACTAACCACTTTCTTTTTACTATTAACTTTATGCAGCAGTTTATTTCATTACTTATTTAATACACACCATTGTTTCTTTTTTGTTTCTAATCTTTTTTTTTTTTTTTTTTTTTGGTTTTTGGGCCACACCCAGCAGTGCTCAGGGGTTACTCCTGGCTGTCTGCTCAGAAATAGCTCCTGGCAGGCACGGGGGACCATATGGGACACTGGGATTCGAACCAACCACCTTTGGTCCTGGATTGGCTGCTTGCAAGGCAAACACCGCTGTGCTATCTCTCTGGGCCCTTTTTTTTTTTTTTGGTTTTGGGCCACACCTGGCGGTGCTCAGGGGTTACTCCTGCTGTCTGCTCAGAAATAGCTCCTGGGAGGCATGGGGGACCATATGGGACACCGGGATTAGAACCAACCACCTTTGGTCCTGGATCGGCTGCTTGCAAGGCAAACGCCGCTGTGCTATCTCTCCGGGCCCTGTTTCCAATCTTGATGAGGCTTTTCTTGCGAGGCATTTAAGAGTGTTTTCTTTTTTTTTTTTTTCTGGTTTTTGGGCCACACCCTGTGACGCTCAGGGGTTACTCCTGGCTATGCACTCAGAAGTTGCTCCTGGCTTCTTGGGGGACCATATGGGACGCCGGGAGATCGAACCGCGGTCCGTCCTAGGCTAGCACAGGCAAGGCAGGCACCTTACCTCCAGTGCCACCGCCCGGCCCCAAGAGTGTTTTCTAAGAAAGCAAACCTTCCAATAAGATAGTTGTTTTGTGTTTGGTCTTCCTTTAGGCCACTGTGGAGACAGTGGAATTGGATCCAGTGCCATCATCACAGACTCCTTCTCCACCGCCTATGGCTACTGTTGACCCAGCATCTCCAGCACCAGCTTCAACAGAGCCCCCTGCCCTGTCACCCTCCATTGTTGTCAATTCTACTCTTTCATCCTATGTGGCCAGCCAAGCCTCTCCTGGGCCTGGGGGTCAGCCCAATATCACCAAATTAATTATTACCAAACAGATGTTGCCTTCTTCTATTACCATGTCTCAAGGAGGGATGGTGACCGTTATCCCAGCTACAGTGGTAACCTCCCGTGGCCTTCAACTGGGCCAAACCAGTACAGCCACTATCCAGCCCAGTCAACAAGCTCAGATTGTTACTCGGTCAGTTTTGCAAGCAGCAGCAGCAGCAGCTGCTTCTATGCAACTGCCTCCACCCCGACTACAACCCCCTCCACTGCAACAGATGCCTCAACCTCCAGCTCAGCCACAAGTGACCATCCTGCAACAGCCTCCTCCACTTCAGGCCATGCAACAGCCCCCACCTCAGAAAGCTCGAAAAAATTTACAGCAGCAGCCTCCTCCTCTGCAGATCAAGTTTGTGCCTCCACCTACTCTAAAAATGCAGACTACCTTAGTCCCCCCGGCTGTGGAAAGCAGTCCTGAGCGGCCTCTGAATAGCAGCCCGGAGGTCCATACAGTGGAAGCAACCACTTCTGAGACAATCTGTGAGATGATCACTGATGTAGTTCCAGAGGTGAGTCTCTGTATTCAAGTCTATACTAGTGTTTTGGTTGATACAGTAAAACTGGGAATTGGAGGTAGCATTCAATCCCCCACAACTCAGAGTATGAAACACTGTGCAAAAGGGCAAGTTCCCTGGATCTGTGACCAAGACATTCTGGTATGCTTGGCAGAAAACATTAAAAGGCCTTCCTGCCTCAAATTCTATTAGTAGTCAAAAAGTATAATGTATTTTGAGACCAGAGTGATAGCACTACCAGTAGGGTATTTGCCTTGCACATCGCCAGCCCATGTTTGATCCCTGGCACCCCATATGTCACCCAAGCCCACCAGGTGTGATCTCTGAGCACAGAGCCAGGAGTACCATATTTTCCGGCATATAAGACAACTTTTGAAACAAAAAAAAAGTCAACTGAAAATCGGGGGTTGTCTTTTATGCCGAGTAATATCCCGAAAAATGTTTCAATATGCCACTAAACGAAAATTGTCTGAATATTGCCACAAAATGAATTTTCCAACTCAATCCTGCACCAATCACTGCAAGGCTGCTCAGACCGCCTCTCTAACTCAGCCAATTCAAGCAGGCTTTTGATGCATGCAAATTAGACAATGTTCTGGACCCGAATCTACACTGTAAAAAGCCTGCTCAGATTGGCCAGTCAGAGAGGAAGTCTATTACAGTATATATAACCTTTGAACCTTTGCTTGTTGTGATTGGCTTACTGTGGTACATATAGTTGCAGCACAGGAACGTTCTGCCCGATACAGTGAATATAGGCCTAAACCTACATTTTAACTGCAAAATTAGGGGGTCGTCTTATATGCCAGAAAATATGGTAATCTAGTGTGGCCCAAAAGAAACAACGCTGCAGACCAGGGCTGGAGCTATAGTATAGCAGGTAGGGCATTTGCCTTGCACATAACCAACCTGGGTTGAATCCCTGGTATCCCATTTGGTCCTTTTTTTTTTTTTTTTTTTTTTTTTTTGATTTTTGGGCGGTGCTCAGGGGTTACTCCTGGTTGTCTGCTCAGAAATAGCTCCTGGCAAGCTTGGGGGACCATATGGGATACCAGGATTCGAACCAACCACCTTTGGTCCTGGATCGGCTGCTTGCAAGGCAAACGCCGCTATGCTATTTCTCCGGGCCTCCATTTGGTCCTCTTAAGCACTGCCAGGAGTAATTCCTGAGCACAGAGCCAGAAATAACCCTTGAGCACCATTAGGTGTGACTCCCCCCTCCCTCCAAAGAAAAGAATACTGGACCAGAGAAAGCTGAACTCATCTCATGCTTTAAATATAGTTCAGTTTCCAATACCACTAGTACCCTAACCACCATTAAATGTGACCCCAAACAACTATAAAGTTAGATATAGATGAGGGTATAGAGAAATGGGGCACATGTTTTGCATACTAAACCCCCCTTGGTTCCACCAGGTATAATACTATAACCAAAAAATAAAAAGATATAGAATACATTTGTTTTAGAAAGTTACCTACCCCACATATGTAAGAGATTACAACACCTGTTGCTCATTTGGAACCCAGAATTAGATCAAATGGCTAGAGTAGCTAGATACATAGCAGTCTAATCCATCTTTGATATTGTCTATTCTTATAGGTTGAGTCTCCTTCTCAAATGGATGTTGAATTGGTGAGTGGGTCTCCTGTGATGCTCTCACCCCAACCTCGATGTGTGAGGTCTGGTTGTGAAAACCCTCCTGTTGTGAGTAAGGACTGGGACAATGAGTACTGCAGCAATGAATGTGTGGTGAAGCACTGCAGGTAAGCTTTTAAAATTGTGTTTTGCTTAATTATGGTAGAAATCCTGCTATATATATATAATTATAGAGGCTACTTTAAAGCTAGGGTTAGGGGGGAAAACAGACAATAATGAAGGGCAGTAAGGTTGCAAACTGTTTGCATGAAATGTTAACAGTATTGTAAATCAGCAACTAACATTAAAAACAGTTTTTGTGCTCGCTTTGGCAGCACATATACTAAAATTGGAACGATACAGAGAAGATTAGCATGGCCCCTGCGCAAGGATGACATGCAAATTCGTGAAGCGTTCCATATTTTTAAATACTTTGTTCTGCTACAAAAAAACAAAACAAAACAAAAAAAAACAAAAAAGTTTGCCCTCTTTTGGTCAGTAGAGCTAGTTCAGGAAATAATTACTTGTGGCTGATGCTGGTTTTAGCCCCAACCCCAGCATTGTGAATTAGCTCCTGGACTCAAAAAAATAAAACCTCCCCTTTTAATTTAACAGAGGGGGCACTGGCATACTTTGCTTACAGAAGATCAGGTTCAAGCTCAAGAACTTGCAAGTGCCTCTCCTGAACACCACTGGGTGTTGTCCATAACAAACTAGAAAATATATTACTGACAAAATATTAGCTTGCTTCTTTAATGCAAATCAGATAATGCAGGGAATTAGATTTGGGGAGGAATAGTGATAAGTAGCACAGAAAGGTACAGAGTTGCAGGAGGAGAAATTTTGAGATTTTATCCCCTCTAAATTCTTGTAAGATTTACTTTTGGTTAGTTTATTTTGGGATCACACTCAGCAGTACTCAGGGATTACTCCTGGCTGTGAGTTCAGGCTCTGAGCTCCTTCTGGCAGGGTGTGAGACACTATATGGAATGTCGGGAATTGAACCCAGATCAGGGCATCAAGACAAGCACCCTACCCACTGTACTACTGTTCTGGCTTGATTTACTTTTGTCTTTGAAACAAGGCATTGGTATTTCTTCTCTCTCAAATCCTCAGTAAGTAGAATCCCCCTACTTTTATTTCCATTAAAGCATCTTATCTTGTACAGTATCTCAGGGAAATTATCTGGGAACCTAAGACAGTTTAAAAGGCTTGATCTAGGGGCTGGAGCAATAGCACAGCAGTATGGATTTTGCCTTGCATTCGGCCAACACAGGTCGGACCCCGGTTCGAATCCCAGCAACCCATATGGTCCCCGGAGCCTGCCAAGAGCGACTTCTGAGCACAGAGCCAGGAGTAACCCTTGAGCACCGCCAGGTGTAAACCCCCCCCCCCCCCAAAAAAAAAAGGCTTGATCTAGATTCTAATTCTGAGTTTCTGTGTCTCTTTTTCTCTTCTAGGGATGTTTTCTTGGCCTGGGTAGCCTCTAGAAATTCAAACCCGGTGGTGTTTGTGAAATAGTCCTTCCTTTTATGCAAGCTAGTGAAGACTTGTCTACCAGGAACATGTCCAAGAGCCCATTTTCAATCACAAACTGGGTTTCTGGTAGTGCCTGATCTCAACCCATGATTGGTCCTTTATGCTTCTTCCTTTCATCTTTCAACTGAAGCAAGCTATGGAGCAGGACCATCTGAGTTTGCTGTAATCTAGAACTATTTTCATTTTCAAGTACAGAGATACCAGTGACTAAAATAGGAAAAGGGAGAAGGTAATATGAACAAACAGATCATAGAGATAGTAGAAGTGGTGGTAGAAACAAAGGTGGGGGATTGAAGAAATTTGTTGCTATAATTGACATACCTAAAAAATTATTAAAATAATGGAGAATATTCAGCTTTGAGCTAGGAGGAAATACTATACTGTGCATCCATTTTGAAGAGGATAAAAGGTTGTATTAAAAGGTTACCTTTTAAAATAGGGAGCTATTCATTACATCTCAGTTGTTTTCAAAAAAAGTACACTGGACTAGAGGGAAAAATAACATCATCTAGGAGTTGCTTATTTATTTTCTCATGTACATATTATTTCTGTAGTAGCAGCATTCCTCCCTATCTGCATTATCAGTTGGAGTACAAAACACAGAATTCCACAACCTTAATTTAATGAGACTCACCAAAGCCTCAAGTTGTGTTTTCCACTTGTGTTTGATAAAATATCTTTTTAAAAAAGCCAAAGATGTTTTCACTTGCATATTAGCTAATTCTTTGCATTGCCTAAGTACTTAATACAAGCTGTACTTTCCCTCCTAATTAGTAACAGACTAGCAGTTACAGTGTTATAAAAAGCAAAGCTTAGGGCATAACAGTCTTATTAAAGGAAACAAAACCTGTACTTTGAAAAAGTCGTTTGATGACAACCATTTTCACGTGGTTATTACTGCTAATTACTTTGATCCTATACCACAGAAGCAACAAATTTTATTATTTTCATGCATTCATTTAGTCTGAACTTTCATAGAAAACCAATGAGGTAGGTAGTTTTCCCAGCTTATATAGATGAATCACAAGATCACAGTTAAGTGTTAGAATTAAATTTTGACCTTGAAGTCCCAACTACAATATAAATCTTTATTTAAATAAGGAAAAAAGCTACTATACAAATAATGCTCTTCAGGTGAACCCTGAAGAGCCATGGCTATGAATTGCTTAGGTCTGTGGCGAAAGTGCTGCTATAAATTTTTGGGTTTAGAGATGACACCATCTGGATACCTTTGCTTGAACCGAGCAACTACATCTGGATCTAGCAGATGGATGCCATCTAACTGGTTTCCAAGGGTGATCCTAAAGTAAAAGGAAAGAAGCAAACCAAAAATATTAGAATTAAGTTTGATATTGTTGACCTGGAAGGATAGCTATAGGACTGAGCCCAGGTTTTACATTAAAGAAGCTCATGGTTCCATTCACTGTACCCAGTGGTCCCCTGAGCATCCCAGAAGTAATCAAGCCCCCAAGCTTTGCCGTAAGTGGCTCCGTGCCAAGAAAAAGGCTCAAAGATTAATATTGATGCCAGTTCTTTTTTTAAACTTCAGTATGGTATTATGAATTAGATTCTGATGTTAAAATATTAATAAGCGATTAATAATCACGTAAGAGTTATAGATAGAGGTTGGGTGCTTGGTTTGTATGAGGATGACTCAGGTTCCCATATGGTTCTCCAAGCCTATCAGGAGTGATTGCCTGAGTGCAGAGCCAGGATAAGCCTTGAGTATAACGAAATGTGTCCAAGAAAAATAATAAAAACAAAAAGAATCAGTCATTGATGGTTAATCAGGTCTACTTCACAAACAGCTATGGCTAAGTAAAATGCCATTTGCAGGTCAGCACATCTTTTAAGCTACAGAGTTGGGGATTATATTCTTTTTTTTTTTTTTTTTTTTGGTTTTTGGGCCACACCCGGTAATGCTCAGAGGTTACTCCTGGCTATGTGCTCAGAAGTTGCTCCTGGCTTGGGGGACCATATGGGACACCGGGGGATCGAACCGCGGTCCGTCCAAGGCTAGCGCAGGCAAGGCAGGCACCTTACCTTTAGCGCCACCGCCCGGCCCCGGGGATTATATTCTTAGTAACCACTAGGGGGCAGATAATATATCCCAGAGAACTAAGAGTGGAGACCCAAGAGAGAGAGCACTGGCTCTTGAGGACTTTAGAGAGTCCTAAAACACATTGGGTTTCCAATGCTGTAGACTCCCACAAAACTCTTTACCAGTTTAGGGAGCATACAAATAAGAAGGAAATTATACTACTATACTAATCAATCAATCAACAGTTTTGCCTTTTTCCTGGTCCCCTTACCAGTTGGGTTGCACATTGTGTGGTCGTCCAAATAACTCAATCTTGCGAGTGCCAGGGGATAGTCTCTCAATCATGCCATAGATTTCATCTGGCTTGTGACTGGTGGAACGAACCTAGGAAATAAAGGCTGTTAGCTACTTTTAAAGTACGCAACATTATAATTTTAGCCCTCCCACCCCCATTAAGTTTGTGATCTAAATGAGAATACTTTAAGCAGAACACCTGACTTAAGTAACTGATATCAATAAAATTGCATGTGTGAACTTTGGATGCTGGGGAAGCACCTACCTCAGCTACAATCACATCACAGTCCAGACCTTGATTGAAGCCTTGTGGATTTCCTTTGACACCAACCTGCTCATGACAGAAAAAAAGATAAACAATGAAATCCTTTTTTTTTTTTTTGGTGGTTTTGGGTCACACCCAGCAGTGCTCAGGGGTTACTCCTGGCTCCATGCTCAGAAATTGCTCCTGGCAGGCACAGCAGACCATATGGGACACCGGGATTCAAGCTGATGACCTTCTGTATGAAAGGCAAACGCCTTACCTCCATGCTATCTCACCGGCCCCTACCAGGAGCAATTTCTGAACCCTTAGTCAGGAGTAACCCCTGAGCGTCACTGGATGTGGCCCCAAAATAAAACAAAATCTCCATATTTATTTTATTTATTTATTTATTTATTTTTGGTTTTTGGGCCACACCCAGCGATGCTCAGGTGTTACTCCTGGCTCCATGCTCAGAAATTGCTCCTGGCAGGCACGGCAGACCATATGGGACGCCGGGATTCAAACCGATGACCTTCTTCATGAAAGGCAAACGCCTTACCTCCATGCTATCTCTCCGGCCCCAATGAAATCCTTTTTTAAATAAGAAATCAAACATGGGGCCTGGAGACGTGGCACAGCACACAGGTGACACAGGACAGATCTCAGTTCAATCCCTGGCATCCCATATGGTCCCCCAAGCCAGGAGTGATTTCTGAGCACATAGCCAGGAATAACCCCTGAGTATCACTGGGTGCAGCCCAAAAAACAACAGTTCTTTTTGCTCCACCTACTGATATGGATCCCACTGCTGCTCACCAAGCAGTGTTCCTTCCCATGGTTCAACCAGTGACCTGTACGGCCTGTCCGAATGATGCGCTGCAGTTGATTAGTCTTCACCCAGATAATTTCATCTACGCGTTCATAACTGTGGGGCGAAAGAAAAAGAACTATAGCTTTAACCAATGTAGGAGTAGTACCATCTACAGAGGCAGGGGAAACTCTCAGAGAAGGAAACATCTTATCTAGCAATTTAGACTTCAAAAGAAACCAACAGTCCAGAGTGATAGTACTGTGGGTAGGATGTTTGCCTTGCATGCAGTCAACCCATAAGGTCCCCTGAACACACCAGGAATGATTCCTGAGCACAGAGCCAGGAGTAACCCCTAAGCATCACTGGGTGTGGGCCCAAAACAAAAAGAAACCAACATTGATAGCTACTTACCCCCAAAGGTTCAGACATTCTCTGCCCAGTTCCATGGCCCTAGAAGAAATATGAATTAAATTGCTACTTCCAAGTTCTTTCCCCTCTCCCTTTAGGATAATTGATGTGTTGTATTCAGTAGATATTTAATGAGTCCATGCAAGTACACCATTAAGGAAACAGGATGGATGGATGGATCTAAGAATGAAATATTAAGACATTGTAACTTCTCAATGGTCACTCTTTTTATAAGGAAAAATGTACTTAAATTAATGCAAGGTATCTTCTTTTTTTTTTAAATGACTCAGTAATACATTTAATAGGCCAGGAAAACCCAATATTGTACATCCAACCAGTACTCACTCTACACTATGTATCTTCCCACACCTACATTATCTTTGAACTGTATTACCTGCCTGTGACCCAGAGGAAGAGAAAGCCATCATCCTGCAGTACTGGTATGTTGAGCCTGCGCATCTCATCATCTGTCAGGGTCCCATAGGGCAGCTCCATGTGAATATCCCAGGGTGGGTCAGCCATCACAACTGCAAACTTGCCCAAGATACTGACGTCCAGGTAGCGGATATCACAACAGATCCACTGCATGAGGCAGCAATTTGGTCATCTTCCATTTCTTCACTCTCAGATTCATGGCCCCAGTCCCTTTGCCATTTGATTTTCCTACTCCCTTACAAGCATATTCTATCCCACTCCATTCCCAATCAGCGAGATACTGCTGACTACTGCCCTGCTTTCCTACATATTATGCATCTTACCAATAAAAGTCCACAAGTTGAGAAAAGTTGTCTGAGCAGATAGGTACCTGAGGGGGGAAGAGTCGATCTGCACTGGAGTCACCTCCAACACTCTGTGTAAGAGCAAGTTCTTGACTCGGTGTATGGTCCTTGCTTCCAGGGGCCTCAGAATCCACGCAAGCATCAATTTCATAATGAACATATTTGCAAGTATCCATGTGGAAACATGTATTAAGGAAAGAGCAGTCACCTAATGACTCATCAGTATGTTTATTGATGATTCGTCTGAGGAAATAAAGAAGAAAATCAGTACAGGGGGTCTGGAATTAGATCTCAGTTTAAGAGCTTGATCATTAATCACTGACATGAAAAATCCTAATTCACAATTAGAAGTCATGATCAAAGCAGAATAAAATACTTAAGAGCCTTAGTTCTTGCTTTTTGTTTAGTTTTGTAGCCACACCTGGCTGTGCACAGTGATAACTCCTGGTTCTACACTCAGGAATTAATCTTGATGGGCTCTAGGGACCATATGATATGTCAGATATTGAACGTGGGTCAGCTGCCTGTAAGGCAAGTGCTCTACTCACTGTACTACAAGTCCTCTAAGTTCCTGTTTAATGTGACTTACTGAGACTCAATACAAATGTCTTGATATTACGAGAGCACTTAAAAATAATATGAGGAGCAGAAACTTTTTTTTTTGTTTTTGTTTTTGGGTCACACCCAGCAGCACTCGGGTTACTCCTGACTCTACGCTCAGAAATTGCTCCTGGCAGGCTCGGGAGACCAAATGGGATGCTGGGATTCGAACCACCATCCTGTAAGCAAGGCAAATGCCCTAGCTCCATGCTATCTCTCCGGCCTACCTTCCAACTCTTGACATACTTACACACTAAACATTATTAAAAATAATACCCTGGGGGTTAAAGAAATAGCTCAACGAGCTGGAGTTCATGCTTTGCATGAGGGAGACCTAAGTTCAGCCCCCAGCATAACACCTTGAAGTCACTGAAGCACCTTGAGAAACAGCCCCAAATAAGGAACAGCTCTTGAGTTAAGTCAAATGTAGACCTGCCCCCTCCACCCCAATGGAAAAAGACTACTTCAAAGAGATCCATTTCCACCTCTCTCCCTCCCAAAAAACCTGAAGTGGAGCTTTCGACAGGGCCGGTCTGCATCACTGGCTTTCATGCACTCCTCCTTGGTTCCATAGTCACAAAACTCTTGTACTTGGGCCCGACCTCGTGAGCGAAACTTTTCAACAATAGATTGTTCCTTAGCAGTTGTTGTATTTAATAGCTCTAAGATCTCCTGACTGACCTGTAACAGAAGAAATGTTATACTCGTAAAGAGTTGGTAGATAAACTTAGCCCTTAAACTGCCTCTAAACTTCAACATAACATCTATTTACCTTTGAAGAGTAAATTGGCTAGTAAGAGAAAATTAGAAGTATAGAATAAGTTTTGTCACGGGTTTAATCTTTTCTCACAAATCTGCATTTGGGATGGTGTTAAAATGCTAGAAGCCTGGGGCCAGAGCCACAGAACAGCGGGTAAGGCGTTTGCCTTGCATACAACCAAAAAGGATGGACGAGGGTTCAAATCCCAGCATCCCATATGGTTTCCCCTCCACCCCCCAGCCTGCCAGGGGTGATGTCTGAGCACAGATCCAGGAATAACCCCTGAGCGCCGCCGGGTGTGACCCAAAAAATGAACAAAACAAAGCAAAACAATACTAGAAGCCTGGGTCAGAGAAAGCACAGCAGTAGAGCATTTGATGAACCCGGGTTCAATTCCCAGCATCTCATATGATTCCCCACGCCTGCCAGGAGTGATTTCTGAGTGCAGAGTCAGGAGTAACCCCTGAGTGCCACTGAGTGTAGCCCCTCCTCCCCCCAAATACTAGAAGCCTGGTTCCTATTGCTCAGCATTAAACTATAAAACTATCTTCCTCTCAATAAGAAAGTATTCATTCCCAACAAAGATAAATCAAGGCACAGTGCTAATTATGTGCCAATTTATTATTTAGCCTATACAATAGATCTATAATAGAAAATACTTTGATCATCCTCACATTTCAGGCTTAAGAAAAGTTCATTGAGGCTGAAGAGTGTTTGGCGTGTAGGGTGCTTGCCATACACATGGTCAGCCCTATCCATCTCCTACCCATCACAGGTGTATGATGCTCAATCCCAAAAGAAGTTAGTTAATCCATGAATTCAAATTCACATAACATAGTAAATGGCCAGGAACTTGTGTGGATCCAGGGCCTAAGAGCGAACTCAATGGACTGAACACACTTTATATATTGAAGGCATGGGTTTGATCTCCAGTAACACTTGGTCCCTTAAGCACCACCAGGAGTGATCCCAAGCACCACAATCATCAACATTAAAAAAAAAAAAAGAATCGGAGCCAGAGTGAAAGCACAGCAGTAAGGCATTTGCCTTGCATGCAGCCAACACAGGACATATCCCAGTTCGAATCTTGGCATCCCATATGGTCCTGAGCCTGCCAGGAGCGACTTCTGAGCACAGAGCCAGGAGTAACCCCTGAGCACTGCCTGGTGTGACCCAAAAACAAAACAAAACAAAAAAATCCACGGACCAGAGCAATAGCACAGCGGTAGGGCATTTGCCTTGCATGTGGGCACGTGGCCGATTTAGGACAGATCTGGTTCGATCCCCGGCATCCCATAGCCTAGCCAGGAGCGATTTCTAAGCACAAAGCCAGGAGTAACTCCTGAACATCACTGGGTATAACCTGAAAAACCAAAAAAAAAAGAATCCAGTGACAAAATAATTTTGTCAATGGTTTCAGTGGCAAACTAATAGTTTTTAAACACTGGCCATTATTGATAATTCTTTTTTTTTTTTTTTTGGTTTTTTGGGCCACACCCGTTTGATGCTCAGGGGTTACTCCTGGCTATGAGCTCAGAAATCGCCCCTGGCTTGGGGAGACCATATGGGACGCCGGGGGATCGAACCGCGGTCCGTCCTACGCTAGCGCTTGTAAGGCAGACACCTTACCTCTAGCGCCACCTTCCCGGCCCCGATAATTCTTTAGTTATATCAGTTGTCCTATTATGATGATAGGATGCTTAGCAGTGTCCCTCACACCCATTCTCAAAATGCCAGCAGCATGTTACAAATTTCTCCAAGTAATGCCAAACTGGAAGTTGAGGGTGGAGGGCTGAGATAAAAAATCTCCTGTATGGGCCAGGAAAAGAGCTCAAAGGATTTGAGCACATATTTGCATAGGGGTGCCCCTAGTCCAGGGGTGGCAAACAGGATTTTTATCCTCACTCCAAATGGCAAATGCAATATGTGTTTAATATATTATTGTTAAAATTATATGCTTTTGTGTGAGTGTTTGTCTGTTTTGGCAGGTCACTGCGTGGTGTGGCTCTGACTCTCACAGTTTAAAATTTTGGCTCTTTGTGTCGAACTTGTTCGCCATCCCTGCTCTGATTCATAGTACTTCATGGTCTTCCTAGCACCACAGAGAGTGATCCCCAAGCACATGGTGTGGGCCAAAAATAAAAATGCATGTGAGGGGCCAGAGTGGTAGTACAGTGAGTAGGGTATTTGCCTTGCTTTCGCCGACCTGGGTTTGATAGCTCTGACATCCAATATGGTCCCGAGTCTGCCCAGAGCGATTTCTAAGTGCAGGCCCAGGAGTAACCCTTGAGCGCTGCCAGAGTGACCCAAAATCGAACAAAAAATCCAAACACATACACAAAAAGTGCATGTGAAGCACTTCACTTGGGACCTACCTTCTTACTTTGCTGCTCCTTTGTGGACTGCTGATTCAGAAGGCTCTCTATTTCCAAGTCAACATCCGACGCAGCATGTCTTCTTGATTTCTTGACTGGCTCTTTGACTGGCTCTGATGTTGAAGATGCCAGACCAGATGCCAAAGAACTAGCATAGGTCACTACTGCAGAAGTATCCTGTTCTGCCCGCCGCTTCTGCCCTATAATAGTCCCAGTTGCATCCCCAGAATCCTTCTTTTCTGCCACTGCAACCATCATGGCAGAGAGCTTGGAATGATCAGCATAGGTCACAAGAGTTGGATGAGCATCGTCCTGTAGAAGACCTCGCTTCACCTCAATCAACTCCTGAGCTGCAAATTTCTGCAGGAGGCTTTCTACTCCATCCTGTGTGGCAGGAGCATCTGGCTAAGGAAGAAGGGAAGGGAACACAATAAGATACTGACTATGGGGCTGAAGTAATAGCACATCAGTAGGGCATTTGTTTGCTTTACACATGGCCAACCCAGGACGAACCCGGGTTCAATCCCTGGCAGCATTTCTTATGGTCACCAGCAGTGATTTCTGAGCATAGAGCCAGTAGTGACCCCTGAGCCCCGCCAGGTGTGGCCTGAAAACCAAAAAAAAAAAAAAAAACCGGGTCCAGAGAGATAGCACAGCAGCATTTGCCTTGCAAGCAACCGACCCAGGACCTAAGGTGGTTGGTTCAAATCCCGGCGTCCCATATGGTCCCCCGTGCCTGCCAGGACCTATTTCTGAGCAGATAGCCAGGAGTAACTCCTGAGCACCGCCAGGTGTAACCCAAAAACCAAAAAAAAAAAAAAAAAACCAAAAAAAAAAAACAACAAAACATGAACTGAATAAAGGAAGTAGAAGAAGACTGGAAAGCTAGCACAGCATATGGTCCCCTGAGCTCTAGGAGTTATTCCTGAGTGAGAGCCAGGAGTATGCCCTTAGTATTTCCAGGTGTGGCCAAAATAAAATAAAATAAATGAAAGTAGAAGAAATGGTAACCCTGTTCTAGCAGGTCATTACCGTGGAGATGGCAAGCCGTATGGACACCGCATCAGTGGGTAATGTTAGAGCCAAATCAGAGAGATGATGAAGCAACTTCTTCTCTAACTCAGGGTCTGTCGCAAGTTCAGGAATGGTGGAAGCTGTACTGGGTTTAGGACCGCCAGAAGTGGGTGCAGTAGACACTGGGCTATCACTACGAAAAGTTGGTGACAATGCAGCCTCTGGATTCCGTAGATCTAAGAGTATAGAAAAGTCAAAGTAAGATCAAATAAATCTTTGTTTATACATGCTTCAAAAGTCAAATTGTTGGGGCCGGGAAGGTGGCGCTAGAGGTAAGGTGTCTGCCTTACAAGCGCTAGCCAAGGAACGGACCGCAGTTCGATCCCCCAGCGTCCCATATGGTCCCCCCAAGCCAGGGGCGATTTCTGAGCACATAGCCAGGAGTAACCCCTGAGCGTCAAACGGTGTGGCCCAAAAACCAAAAAAAAAAAAAAAGTCAAATTGTTGAAGCTGGAGCAATAGTACAGCAGGTAGGGCACTTACCGTATATACTTGAGTATAAGCTGAACCAAGTATAAGCCAACCCCCCTAATTTTACCCTAAAAACTGAGAAACAGTGACTCAAGTATAAGCAGGAGGAAAATGCAGCAGCCACTGGTAAATTTCAAAAATAAATATATATACCCAAAACAGTTACAATAATTGAGAAATCAGTAGGGGTTAAATGTTTTTCAATATTTATTGCTAAAGAAAAACTATAAACTATTTTAACTTTTTATTTGGTATATTTTTGGTTTTTTGTTTTGTTTTGTTTTTGGGTCACACCCGGCAGAGTTTAGAGGTTACTCCTGGCTCTATGCTCAGAAATTGCCCCTGGCAGGCACAGGGGACCATATGGGGGGATGCTGGGATTCGAACCACCGACATTCTGCATGAAATGCCTTACCTCCATGCTATCTCTCCAGCCCTGTAAACTATAACTTTAAAACTTCAAATAAAGTGCAGAAACCCTGCCTTAACAGGTAATCAAGCTATATCACTATGGTTAAAATTCTTCAAAACTGGATTCCTCCTCCTCTTCCTCATCTATATATCCAAACAGAGCTTCAGCTGTATCTGATATAAGGGTATCAGCATAGACATTGTCATCATCACTGAGTTCGTAGATATCATCACTGCTGTTGGTCGCATACAAAGCGCAGAATATTGTGGGTTAAATAGTTCAGTGGCGGGCCCGGAGAGATAGCACAGCGGCGTTTGCCTTGCAAGCAGCCGATCCAGGACCAAAGGTGGTTGGTTCGAATCCTGGTGTCCCATATGGTCCCCCGTGCCTGCCAGGAGCTATTTCTGAGCAGACAGCCAGAAGTAACTCCTAAACATCGCCGGATGTGGCCCAAAAACCAAAAAAAAAAAAAAAAAAAATAGTTCAGTGGCATCCAGTTCAGTTCAGCCACCTACCTCTTCAGCTCAGCAGCAACTTGTGGACTGAGCTGAAGCCTCGCCCCCTCCAGCTGACAGCAGAAGATGACTGGAGACTACGTGCATTTGATTCGGTTCACGAATCAAATAACCTTTATGCCCCAAGTATAAGCTGAGTTCGAGTTTTGGGGCACAAATTTTGTGCCGGAAAAACTCAGCTTATACTCAAGTATATACGGTACTTAGCATACAGCTGAGCTGGGTTTAATGCCTGGCTGACCATATAGTCCCCTGAGCACCACTAGTGGTGATCCCTGAGCACAGAGCCAGGAATAAGTCCTGAGTATAGCTGGGTGTGCCTTCCTCCCAATATTTTTTTTTTGGATCAAATATTGGGGCTGGAGCAATAGTATACAGCAGGAAGTCTTTGTCTTGCATACAGACAACCTGAGTTCAATCCCAGCATCATATATGGTCCCCTGAGCCCATCAAGGGAGGGTAAGTATGTATATACTCACTTGCACACAAACACACACACACATACATACACAAACAGTCAAATTAGCAGCTTGAGAAATAGTACAGCAGATAAGGTGCTTGCTTTGCACAAGGCTGATATGGGTTCAAACTTGGCACAGCATATTGTTCCCCAAGCACTGCTAAGAGTGATTCCCAGGCAGAGAGTCAGAAATAAATCCTGAGCACAGCTGGTTGTGGCCAAATAAAGTCAATTTAGGAGCTAGAGCAATAGTACTGTGAGTAGGGCATTTGCCTTGCATGCCAACCTGTATCCAAGCCCCACCAGAAGTAATCCCTAAGAGCAGAGCCAGGGATTACTCCAGGATTGCTCTGACTCCTAAGCAAAAAGTTTTAAATAAAAATATAAATTAACCGGCTACAGTTGGGTAGATAATACAGAGAATGAGGAGCTTGCCTTATATATGATCAACCCGTTAGAATGTAATGCATCACATATAGTCCACCAAATACCACCAGGGGTCACTCCTGAGCACAGGACTAGCACCTGAACACACCAAATGAGCAAAATTTAACAATTAGTACAGGGTCAAAGAGACACCACAGAGGTTAAGGCGCTTGCTTTGCACGGGGACAACCCTGGTGTGATCCTCAGCATTGCATGATTCCCTGAGCAATGCCCGAAATAGTCCTCAGGACTGCTGAGTGTCCTCCACAACCCCTTCTCCCAAATACAAAAAAACCATTTGATGCAAGTGTTAATTGTTCAAGGACACTACTGTTCTGAAATCCCTGAAGAAACATGCAAATTTTTCTACACATCTACACTTTTAAGGAAAAGAAGTCAATGTTATATATAAGTACCCAACCTACTGTATTATTGTTTTGGTCCTATCTATCTATATCTATATCTATATATATGGAGAGAGAGGAGAGAGAGAGAGAGAGAGAGAGAGAGAGGAGAGAGAGAGGAGAGAGAGAGAGGGGAGAGAGAGGGGAGAGAGAGAGAGAGAGAGAGAGAGAGAGAGAGAGAGAGAGAGAGAGAGAGAGAGAGAGAGAGAGAGAGAGAGAAACAGAGAGGCAGAGACACACAGTGTTTTGAATCCTACCTGGCTGTGTTCAGCCTGCCAGAATTGATTTCTGAGAGCAGAGCCAGGAATAACCCAAGGAATAACATGAGTACCGCTGGGTGTGGCCCAAAAAACAAAAAAAAAAATTTTTTCCCTCATGGATAACTGCAGTAACTACTCTGATGGGGGTATGACACACTGCTTCCTTCCTCTACTCACCTTACCTCTCAAATTCTATTTAATTATCTAAATCCTAGAGACTCTCATGACCAAGCTGCAAGTGCCAATGCCCTTCTCACTGACTGGATAAGTTTCTGTCATTTCTGCCATGGCAGTATTCATTCTGGAGTCATTTGACACTGAACATACACCATACAATGTATGGGTTTATAAAGCAGCAATCTTCCATTTTCTAGCTACATTTTAAAGACCTTGAGGGCCAGGAACATGACCTTTTCTCTTAAGTCATCCCTTATGAGACTACATGGGGGTTTGTTGTATGAAAATCCTACCATAGTACCTGTTAGTACCCGAGCCAATGAATCTAATATGTATCAAGACAAAATATAGAAAAGTGGAATTAAGTTTGAACTATACGGGGCTTCCACAAGTGTGGAACAGATTCACTATCCTTGTCGCCCCTTATAACTGACTTGCATTCTATCATTCAGAGGGCTTGTACCGGGTGGGTTAAGACTTGACAATCAGAAGGTTCCTTCGATTTTACTACTAGGTAAATTTTACTTCGATTTTACTACTAATACAGGTAGCCACGCGAGGGAAGCTAAAAAAGCAAACTAAAGAAAACACTGTGTTTAGGGGGGTTGGAGGGATAGTAAGCACAACCTTTTGGGTCTTGCACTGCTGCGGTAGGCCAGGTTACCTGACATTTGGGTGCGTCCATAAAAGAAAAAGATCAAAACATTTAAAATTCAAAACCCATGTTTCCAGGCCCCTGCATGCAGCCCAAAGACTGCCAGTCCCCCGAAGTCATTAAGCAAAACCGAGAACTGGGTCGGGCACTGCGGATACAAAAGTCTCTGTCCTGGTTCTCCAGGTAGAGGCGGTGGAAGAGAAGAGACAAAGCATCCGCTTGGAATATGGGGGGAAAGGCAGGGGCTCGGGGACACTACAAAAAAAGGTCCAGTTGCTTCAAGGAGGGGGAGCTGAGAGGCCTGCAAAGGAGCCAGCGGGACAACAGTGCAACAGTGGAGGCAAGTCAACTGTGGGCAGGAGCGACTCCTTGGCCTCTTGCAGGAAGGAAGGAAGGAAGGAGGGAAGGAGCTGCACCTGGAGCCGATCCGGGAAAGGAACCGTCACCTGGGGCAGTTATCCACTGGGGGTGCGGTCTGCCTTTTCACGACGCCCCAATCTTTCCCTCCCTTTCTCCCTGGCAGCCCCGCAGCCTCACCCAAGTGCCCCGAGTCCTGCTTCCTCCTCCGCTGCAATCGCTCCCGCAGCGAGTCCAGCTGCTTCTTGTGAGCCTGGATCGAACTCCACGTGTCCGACATGCTAGAGCTTTTTCCCAGCCTCGAATCCGGCGCGGCGGGTTAGCACCTCCCAGCCCCGGCCCCGGCCCCCAGGAAATCATCCAATTCTCACGCGGACATTTCCCTGGGCTAAACCGGAAAAAGATCCCGGGAGAGGCGCTCAATGGTAGAACGCACTTCCTGTCTACGAGCTCGCCTCGAAGCCGAAACGGGCGCCACCTTGGATACTGGCAACAGGACGGCTACCTTCTGCGGTGGACGGGAGAAGCTCAGTTGTGCTTCCAGGAGCTGTGAAGCTTTGGCGGCCATATTGGTGCCTGGCAAGGCGGCCATGTTGTTTAGGGACCGCCCATGCGGCCATGTTAACTAGTCAATGAGCCCCTCAGCTAATTGCTGTTAAGGGCATTGTAGAGCGGGACATGTGTGGTACCGCTTCTGAAAATTAGGATCACCGATTGCTTTTTCGCAGTTTGATTGAACAGACCTTTCCCATGAAAGCATTGTAGGTTTATGTGTGCCCATGCATTCATTTACAAAGATATTAGATTGATGACCATGGGAGGAAGAATGGGAATGACCAGGGTTTCCTATCTTTGAGAAAGGGTGGATGCCGCAGAGATTTTATAAAGGGTTTACAAATACGTAACCAGTAAGTCATCTGCAAGCAACAGATCCTTGGCATCAGGATAGTTTCTGAGATTCTGATCGCTTTGTCTTCCTTCCTTCTGGATGCAAAACATGAGCTCTTGTTTCTTAAGTTATCTGGTGTGGCATGAAATTGAGTCCCCTGCTGATATATTCACGGTCCCCAAATATCTCCCAAATTGAAAGACCAACTCCCATTCTTCCGTCCGCAATGAATGATCCAGACAGAGTTTTGGGGGGCAAAATGTTTGGCCAAAAGACACTAATCCCTCCGGTTCCCTCTCTCTCACTCTCCTCTCTCTCCCCTTCCCATTCCAACTGCCTCTCCCCAACTGCCTCTGTCCAACAGCCTCGCCCAACCGTCTCCTTTGGCCTCCCCTCCAAGCTCCTTTATTTCTTACTCAATCGCCCCCACCTGGAAAGTTCAGGTGGGATGATAGACAAAGTGCAAATAGAATAAATACAAAATAAATACAATACATAAAATAAATACAAAAATACTCTACAATCTGGTCCCCCATTTTCATCTTTATTTTTTAGTTTATTTAGTACTTAATTTATGTTGTCTTTTTCTTTGTTTTGCTTGCGAACCATACCTAGCAGTGTTCATGGCTTACTTCTGGCTCTGGCCAAGTCAATTGCCTTACCTGCAGTGCAATTTCTCTGGCCCTGTACAGTAACCTGGATTTAACAATTGCCCTCAAGGAAGCTGAAAAGAAATTTCTGTTTTTGGTTTTTTGTTTTGTTTTCTTTGTTTTTGTTTTTGTGCCACACCAGTGATGCTCAGGATTTACTTCTGGCTATGCACTCAGAAATTACTCCTGGCTTGGGGGACATATGGAACACCAGGGGATCTAACTACAGTCCGTCCTAGGTCAGCACGTGCAAGGCAAATGTCCTACCGCTGATGCCATCGCCCTGGCCCAAGAAATTTCTTTATTTAAATTTTGATTAATTTGAGATGTATCTTGTTTGGCCCACTATTTAGACACATGTATCATTACTGAACTGAGATAAACTCATTACTATATCATTATATTAACTGTTAGAGTAATTGCTCCCTAATATGAATTCCATACTCATTTCAAGATCACTGATTCTTTTAAAGTCCTTAACCTGGGGCCGGAGAGATAGCACAGTAGTGGGGTGTTTGGCATGCAAGCGACCAACTTGGGACGGACCTAGTTTGGTTCCAGGATCCCTATGGTCCCCCACGCCTGCCAGGAGCAATTTCTGAGTGCAAAGCCAGGAGTAATTTCTGAGTGCCACCAAGTTTGACCCAAAAACCAAAAATAAAAAATAAAATAAAATAAATAAAGTACTTAAGGTACTTTATTTAAGGGACTGGGAAGATAGTATAGTTAGTAGGGCACTTGCCTTGACAGATAATTGCCTCAAAGGCAGTCAACCCTGATTCAATCCCCAGTATCAAACATATTTTCTGAGCACTACCAACAGTGATCCCTGAGCATAGAGCCAGGAGTTAAGCCCTGAACCTAAGTGAATGTGGTCCCAAACATCAATCATACAAATTTTAAAAATTGAGTAAGAGCATTAATTTATCTACATCAGAGGGTAGAAAGAACATTTCATAGTCCAACCCTTAAACATGTTTTGGTTTGTTATGGGGGCATACCCTGTACTTCTAGAGGTCTATTCCGAACTCTGAGTTTAGGGGTCATTCTGCAAGGCCATTGAAGTATCAAGGAATGAGCCTGGGCTCTGGGCCTCTCACAAACAAAGCAATTACTCGGCACTTTGTAGTACCTTGAAGGCGCAGTAACTGCACTTTGTCTAGGAAAGGTGAGGTCTTCTACTAGAAGAGATTCAATCTCTGATAGAATTAGCAATCTAAGGGCTGGATAGTACTTTAGCCTATAGAGGAAGTCAAAGTAACATAGATACAACCAAATCAATGGCTGCTGCTAGAAATTATTATTTTCATATCACTTTGGGTAAATATTTTTTCATTTTTTTTTGTCTTTGGGTCACATCTGTGTTCAGGGATGACTCCTGGCTCTCTGGTCAGAAATCACTCCTCGGGCCCGGACAGATAGCATAGCGGTGCTTGCCCTGCAAGCAGCCGATCCAGAACCTAAGGTGGTTGGTTCGAATCCCGGTGTCCCTTATGGTCCTCCATGCCTGCCAGGGCTATTTCTGAGCAGACAGCCAGGAGTAACCCTGAGCACCGCCGGGTGTGACCCAAAAAAAAAAAAACAAAAAAAAACAAAAAAAAACAAAAAAAAGAAATCACTCCTCACAGTGCTGGGGTATGATATAGTGCCAGATATCAAATCAAGGTTCACTGCATGAAAGGCAAACAGCTTACTCACTATAATAATATCTCTCTGACCCTTAATTTTTTTTTTTTTTTTTGGGCACATCCGGCGATGCTCAGGGGTCACTTCTGGCTGTCTGCTCAGAAATAGCTCCTGGCAGGCACGGGGGACCATATGGGACACCGGGATTCGAACCAACCACCTTTGGTCCTGGATCGGCTGCTTGCAAGGCAAACACCGCTGTGCTATCTCTCCGGGCCCGACCCTTAATTTTTTTAAGATAAGTACCCAACTTACTGTATTATTGTTTTGGTCCTATCCATAATAAATTTTTTTTTTTTAGTGTTTTTATTTTTTTTATTTTTTTTGGTTTTTGGTTTTTGGGTCACACCCGGCAGTGCTCAGGGGTTACTCCTGGCTGTCTGCTCAGAAATAGCTCCTGGCAGGCACGGGGGACCATATGGGACACCGGGATTCGAACCAACCACCTTTGGTCCTGGATCGGCTGCTTGCAAGGCAAACGCCGCTGTGCTATCTCTCCGGGCCCTCCATAATAGATTTTTAAGGTCACTATGCACTTGAAAACCATCCAATCAACATGAGTTTGTTTGCTTTTCTTTTGGGTCACATGCAGAAGTGCTTAGAACTTAGTTACTCTTGGCTTTCAACTCAGAAATAATTCCTGACAGGGTTCAGGGAGCCATATGAAGTGGTGGGGCTAGAACCTAAATTGGCCATTTTAAAGTAAGATGCCTACATCCTGTACTATCTCTTTTTTTTTTTTTTTTTTTTTTTTTTTGGGCCACACCCGTGGACGGGATTCGAACCAACCACCTTTGGTCCTAGATCGGCTGCTTGCAAGGCAAACGCCGCTGTGCTATCTCTCCGGGCCCCTGTACTATCTCTTCAACCTCAATAACCAACTCCAATCTAGTCATATTTTCTTAAAAACAAAATATCAAACAAAAAAATTGTATATTAGATGAGGCCAGAAAGATAGTATAACAGGTAGGGCATTTGTCTTGCACATGACTGACCCAGATTAGTTTTCAGATATTTCATATGGTCCTCTGAGCCTGCAGAAATAATTCCTGAGTGCAGACCAAGGGTAACCACTGAGGAATGCCAGGTATGGCCCAAAAGCCAAAAGAGTATTTTTAAATTATTAATTCATCATGATTTACAAAGAGTATTACTTACCAAAGTATTATTCATAGACTATTAGGCAATCTTTGAAAGTACATTTAATACTTTAAAAGTACTTAGCTTGATCTACTTATAGAAGGATTCTCTCTAGACTCATCACTTATTTTCTGCTACAAACAAATACCACCAGAAAACTGACTTCTTGTCTGACCAGAGTTAGCCAGTTTGAACAGTGCAGGGAGAAGAATCTCACCCAGATTTCTCCTAGTAAAAACAGTATGGCTGGAGAGATGACGAAGGTTTGCCTTGCATGTAGCCAACCCAGCTCTGAGCCATCAAGTACTTCTGGATGTGGCCGAAACCCAACCCACCACCCCAAAAGAAAATGACAAGTATAAATCTAATAATTGGTGGAACAGTGATGCCTAGAGATTTCTTAGCTTGTCTCCTATTTGCTGGGCAGACAATAGCAACAATGTTTTAATCCCCTACCCAGTGTGACTTTGCCATTTAATCCTTTCTTTTTTTTCCCCTTTTTTGGGGGATGGGTTTGGTTTTTGGGTCACACCCGGCTGCGCTCAGGAGTTACTCCTGGCTCTGTGCTTAGAAATCGTTCCTGGCAGGCTTGGAGGAACATATGGGATGCTGGAAATCAAACTAGTGTCCATCCTGGGCTGGCCGTGTGCAAGGCAAATGCCCTGTCGCTGTGCTATCCCTCTGCCACCATTCAGTCTTTTCATGGTTTATTTTTTGCTTTGAGGCCAAGCTTGGTACTTTGGGGGACAATTAGAGCTGGAGATTGAACTCAGGGCTCCTGAATGTAACACCTGTTCTCAACCTCAAGAGGTATCTCTGGCTCCAGATATAATATTCTTTTGAATTTTAAAACATTTTTTTTGTTTATTTGTTTTTGTTTTTGGGTCACTCCCAGCAACGCTCAGGGATTACTCCTGGCTCTACGCTCAGAAATCATTCCTGGCAGGCTCGGGGACCATATGGGATACCGAGATTTGAACCACCGTCCTTCTGCATGCAAGGCAAATGCCTTACCTCCATGGTATCTCCATGGTATGCCACTTAAAAACCATTTTTGAGGAGACCATACCTAGCACCTAGTGTTCAGGGATTGCTCCTGCATCTATACTCAGAAATCACTCCTGGCAGTTGCTCAGGGGACCATATGGGATGCTTGGAATCAAACCTAGGTTGGCTATGGTGATACTGGGGATCACCCTACCTGCTCTAAAATTGGCCCAGTCCCTAAAACCTATTTATGAAGCTTTGTTTATTATGGAGTCTGGAGCAATGATACTTGCCTTGCATATAACTGACCCATGCTCAATCCTGGCACCTACTATGATCTCTTGAAACTGATCTCTGAGAATGGAGCCAAAAATAAGCCCTGAGCACTGCTGGATATATCCCCAAAACAGAAGGAGGAGAAGAAAATAAGATAGGCAGAGAAGAAAGAGGAAAAGGGAAAGAGAGAAAGAGGGGGAGAAGGGAAAGGAGCCGTTTTGTGGCTTTTGGCTTCTTGTCCTGGACATTTATGGAAGTTCAGTTTCCCTAATCAATAGACTATGTTTAAGACAGATGGAGGAAGGGCCGGAGCGGTGGCACAAGAGGTAAGGCGTCTGCCTTGCCCATGCTAGCCTAGGATGGACCTTGGTTCCACTCCCCGCAATTCCATATGGTCCCCCAAGCCGAGCCAGGAGCAATTTCTGAGCGCATAGCCAGGAGTAACCCCTGAACATCACTGGGTGTGGCTCAAAAAACTAATAGGAGTAACCCAAGCTGAATTTTTTGGTGTGACCCCAAAACCCAAAATCCCACTCCCTCAAAAAAAAAAAAAAAAAAAAGGAAATGGAAAGACTTAAAGAGAAAGCAGCACTGAAGTTTGGTAAGACTGAAGAGATTCAGTGTTAGGTAATGCTGGGATCAAACCCAGTCCTTACAGATGTAAGAATGTGTACTAAGGGCCCGGAGAGATAGCACAGCAGCGTTTGCCTTGCAAGCAGCTGATCCAGGACCAAAGGTGATTGGTTCGAATCCCGGTGACCCACATGGTCCCCCATGCCTGCCAGGAGCTATTTCTGAGCAGACAGCCAGGAGTAAGCCCTGAGCACCGCCAGGTGTGACCCAAAAACCAAAAACCAACATAAATAAATAAATAAATAAATAAATAAATAAATAAATAAATAAATAAATAAATAAATAAAGAATGTGTACTAAGTCACACACACCTGAATCTCCTCCAAATGTTTTTTTGCTTGTTTATTGGCATTACCTGATAGTGCACAGTGCTGGTTCTGTGCTCAAGAAGCTTTCCTGGCAAGGCTTAGGGGCAGCATATGCAAGTGTTGGGAAATAAATCCACATGTGAAGCAAGTGCCTTGATATCTATACTTTCTTTCTGGCTCCAAACGCTTTTGAAAAAATTGTTGGGAGGGGCCGGAGAGATAGCATGGAGGTAAGGCGTTTGCCTCTCATGCAAAAGGTCATCGGTTCGAATCCCGGCGTCCCATATGGTCCCCCGTGCTCGCCAGGAGCGACTTCTGAGCATGGAGCCAGGAGTAACTCCTGAGCACTGCCGGGTGAGACCCAAAAAAAAAAAAAAAAAAAAATTGTTGGGCCAGGACGATAGCACAGCAGTAGGGCGTTTGCCTAGCACGCAGCCAGCCCCAGACAGACTCCAGTTAGATCCCCAGTATCCCATATGGTACCCTGAGCCTGCAAGAAACAACTTCTGAGCGCAGAACCAGGAATAATTCCTGAGCGTACTGCCCAGTGTGAAACAAAAAATAACAAAAAAAAAAAAAAGAAAAAAAATTGTTAAGTCTTGTCTTTGCTCATCCTTTATTGATCAAAATATTCACCACGGTTACTCACTCTACTGTTTTTAAACATTAGGAAAGACAGGAGGAGCCGAGTGATAGCACAGCAGTAGGGCAGTTGCCTTGCACACAGATGATACAGGATGGACCTTGGTTGAATCCCTGGAGTCCCATATGATCTTCCAAGTCAGGAGCAATTTCTGGACCCATAGCCAGGAGTACCCCTGAGCGTCAAAGGGTGTGGCCCAAAAAGAAAAAAAAAAAAAAAAAAAAAAGAAAAAGAAAAATGTGACTGAGAAATGGTGGGCTGAAGGTATGATGGAGCAGGTATGGGAGGTGAGGGGGTAAAGAAGGAAAGGGTGCTGAGACAGAACAAATTAAACAGCAAAAAAAGACAAAGAACTAAGGGGCTGGAGAGAGCACAGTGGGTAGGGCATTTTTGCCTTGCATAAGACAGATCTGGGACCAATCCAGGCTCGATTCCCGGCATCCCATATGGTTTCCTGAGCCTGCCAGGAGTGATTTCTGAGAATAGAGCCAGGAGTAACCCCCAAGCACCGCTGAATGTAGCCCCCCCCCAAAAAAAAAAAGAAAGAAAAGAAAAAAACCTAAAAGTTATCACGTGTCAATGAAAGAAGAAAATGCAGATTAGAAGAGGAAAAGGACTAATGAAAGAGAAAAGGAAATAAAACAGAGCAATGAGTGGGGAGGGGAGTAAGGCTCAGTGCAGATCTACCCCAAGAATTCATCCGAAGCCTCTCAGACAGCTGTTACCATAATGGGAACTGGCATTTAAAGAGAGGGCAAGTCTGCTTTAATTAGTTAAATGGTATTATCTATGTCCATTGGGGGTAGGGAGGAAAAAGGAATAGGATTGGTGGGCCACCTCCTACCATAGGGTGAATGCAAATGAAAGCAGTTATAAAGCTTTGCCAGGAATTAAAAATGTAGAAGTGTTTTTTTTTTTCCCCAATGGACTTCACATTATCCCCATTGTGTCCCTAATCACCACTGGGGGGTCAGCATACTTGACTGTGCCTAGGGCTTACTCCTGGCTCTGTGCTCAGTGATCACTCTTGGCAGGGTTCAGGGGGCTGGATATGGAACTAGCATAGTGGCTGCATTCAAGTCAAGTGCCTTACCCACCTGTATTACCTTTCCAGCCCATGCCACTGACCTTTTCTTTTCTCCTTCAGGGGACCATATGGAATGCAGGAGATGGAACCCTAGTTGGCAGTGTGCAAGGCAAACACCCTCCCCACTGTGCTATTGCTCCAGTCCCATGCCATTGACTTTTATTAGTATTATTATTATTATTTTCATCACATCTGGTGGTGCTCAGGTGTTATTCCTGGTAGTGCTTGGGAGATTATATGGGACACTGGGGATCGAACGTGGGTCTGCCACTTGCAAGGCAAACGCCCTTCCCACTGTGCTATTGCTCTGACCACACCACTGACCTTTTATATATTTTTAATTGATTTTTGGGTCACACCCAGCAGTGCTCAGGGGTTACTCCTGGCTCTAGGCTCAGAAATAGCCCCTGGCAGGCATAGGGGACCATATGGGATGCCGGGATTTGAACCACTGTCTTTCTGCATGAAAGGCAAACGCCTTACCTCCATGGTATCTCTCCAGCTCCACAATTGACCTTTTAAAAAATGTTTTGGAGGGCCCGGAGAGATAGCACAGCAGCGTTTGCCTTGCAAGCAGCCGATCCAGGACCAAAGGTGGTTGGTTCGAATCCCGGTGTCCCATATGGTCCCCCGTGCCTGCCAGGAGCTATTTCTGAGCAGACAGCCAGGAGTAACCCCTGAGCACCGCCGGGTGTGGCCCAAAAACCAAAAAACCAAAAAAAAAAAAAAAAAAAGTTTTGGAGGGGCCGGAGCGATAGTGCAGTAGTGGTAAACCTCACTGATTACCATTTGCCTTACACGCAGCTGACCCAGAAGGGACCTGGGTTTGATCCTGGGTGTCTACTTTGAATTCTTAGCACCACATATGGTCCTCTGAGCTCTAATAGGGGTCACACTTGGCCAGAGACAGGTCCAGAGGTCACACCTGGCCCTGAGCACTGAAACCTCATGGACCCTCCCTGAAATGAAACAAAATAACGAGCATAGTCACACCAGGCAGTGCTCATGGGGCTCATTTCTGATGTACCCAGGAATTGAATTGAGATTGACTTCAAACAAATCAGGTGCCTTAACCCCTGTACTATTTCTGGCCCCTCCACTCACTTTTTAAAGAGGTTCTGCATTCTTTAAGACTCATGAGAATTAAACATCCATTTTCAGAGACTAGAGCCAAGCAAGAATAGGTTTACTCACCTTGTCTTCCGTCTTCGAGCCAGTCGCACATCAAGAGGAAGAGAAGCCTTGAAGGATGAACCAGGCAGCATCCATAATACATGTGTAATCACTCAGAAGTAGCACTAAAACCAGAGTCTGCCCATGTTTCTTAATACAATTATCATACTTATGGCTGACTTCAATTAATTATTTAATAGACTGGTGGGCAAGGTGCTTGTCATGTATGTGGCCACCTGGGTTCAATCTCTAGAATTCCAGATGGTCCAGAGTCCTGCCAAGAATGATCCTTGAACACAGAGCCAGGAATAAACCCTGAGCATCACTGGGTGTGGCCCAAAAACTCACTTCCCCCTCAAAATTATTTGATTTATTTTACCCCTTTAGCAGTAAGATCCAGTGATCTTATAACCTAACAAATGTAATTTTAAAAAGTTCTGGACAGCTCGGGGCCAGAGCAGTAGCACAAGTGGAAGGACGTTTGCCTTGTACACGCTAACCTAGGACAGACCACAGTTCAATCTCCCGGTGTCTGATATGGTCCCCCAGCCAGGAGCGATTTCTGAGCGCAGAGCCAGAAGTAACCCCTGAGCTCACTGGTTGTGGCCCCAAAACAAAACAAAACAAATTTCTGGACATCTGTCTTTTTTTTTGTTTGTTTTTTGGGCCACACTCTGCTGTGCTCAGGGATTACTCCTAGCTCTATGCTCAGAAATCACTCCCAGCAGGCTCAGGGGACCATAAGGGATGCCGGGATTCAAACCACCATTGCTCCTGGGTCGGCCGCGTGCAAGGCAAATGCCCTACTGCTGTGCTCTCTCTGGCCCCATCTTTTATTTTTTTAAACATTTATTTATTCATTTTGTTTTGGGGACAGATCATAATAGTAGATTATAGGGTGTTTGCCTTGCATGTGGCTGACCCAGGTTCAATCCCTGGCACCCCAAATAGTCCCCTGAGTCCTGCACCTCACTCTAGGAGTGATCCCTGGGCGGGAGTAAGCCTTGAGAACTGCTGGCAGTGACCCAAAAATAAAACAAAAATCCTTACCATGTTTGGGATTTTCTTTATGGGCGCGGGCACACCATTGGTGTTCAGGAATTACTTCTGATCATGCTCAGAAGACCTATAGGATGCTGGGGATAGATCCTGGGTCAATGGCATCTATCTCTCTCTGAATCTTATCACATTGTAGAGATTTAAAAAAAAATAGCAAGTTAAGTGGCTAGAGCAAAGAATACAGCAGGTAGGGTATACCATATGGTCCCCTGAACCTACCCAGAGTAATTCCTGAGTTCAGAGCCAGGAATAACTCTGCCTGGTATGGCCCAAAACCAAACAAAAATAGTTTAAAAAATTCTAAGGGCTTCATTTTTATATGATGGTATTCCCACTCTTAGTTAATAATCTTTCTATTATCTGTTGGTAGGAATCCTTAGAATTGAGATGCTTTTTTCCCTTTCTATTAACATTAGGTATTAAGGACTGCAAAGATTAATCTTGAGCTTATAGATTAGGTGATATCCCTTGGTTCAGGGATTATAGAAAATTTCCAATCTTCTTACAAAACACAGGCCTGACCATGGGAGGTTCTAGAGTCTAGACAAAGAGAAAACAGAGACAATAATTGCACACTGGGCAAATCCCTTACCATCTGAGAACGTAAACTCCATTTCCACTGGGTAATTACATTCTCTGGAGGTTGTTTTAGGACAAGGCTGAACAAATTAAATATTTCAATACCATATGTTTGGCTTTGGCAGGAGATGTAAGTGGGAAGGAAATCTCAATGCCCATATCACACTCCAGCTGGCTATTTAGTCATGAAATAAGGAGAAACACACAAATATTTGGTTAAAACACCTTTAATGAAGAGGGGAAGACACTACTATCTCCCTTGTTTGCTCTTTTACATTTTACTATGTTAGGAGCCCTGGAGCCTAACCTTTAGGAGAGAAGCCACCATTCAAGTCAATCAATACCAGACCTCCCGCTGTCTTCTCCTCAGAACTCCTGTTCCAATCGGTCCTATGTTAAGAGTAAATACTACATTTCATTGCAAGATGAAGAGGCAGGAAGGATACCATAGGGACCACCTCCCCAAATTTGGGATGCTAAGAAACAAACAGTGGCACAGGCTTAAGCCCTGGGCCAAGAATAGGTAAAATGGGGAGGAAATGGGCCTTAAGCGATGAAGAGGAGAAAAACAAAAGAGGCTAAGGAATGAAAGAAGGGGCTATCTACAACTATAAGCATACTAGTGCCAGGGAATCCCTCATGATCCATGGTGCATTTCTGCACACTAAAAGTCACTATTAGTTCAAGAGAACAAACATGATATCCATTCAATCAAGAATTCAAAGACCCCTCCCTTACAGATTAAATCCTTTTCTTAATCATATATATTCTGATCAATCCCTATACATTAGCACAACATTCCTCAACTCCCCAAGATTTCTCCTTCAATTACCTTCCCCAATGATGCTTGTTCAAGATACAAATTAACTTCACATTCCCAAGATAGCCTCAGGAAGACTTCTTGGCAAGAAATATGCTGCTTCCTCATGCTGAAAGGCCATGATGAAGAAATAATGAGAAGCTGGAGATGTCCTAGCAGATCAAGAACCAACACCTTTCTCTTAATGTGACTATCAAATAATTTACTGAGAAAAGTGTCTTATACCCTCCTCTCCCTACCCACCAGTGCTGAGCCACCAGACACAAATACTGTGACTTCTTCAGTGCTGGCACTTTCTGGAGCAGGGGGAGAAAGCAGGAATCTGTAGTCTACTACTTTGCTTCGATTCTCTTGGGCTTCTCAGCACAGCCTCAGGTGCAGGAGGTCAAAGTTGGAGGAAGGTGGGGAGATTTCTTCTCGTTGGCCTCTCTAGTGGTGCCAGAGGCACCATAACAGCCACAGTTTCAGGGCAAACTGTACCAAAAGCCCGAGATTACGGTAAGGTGGGGCTAAATCGGGAATCAGTGGGCATGTCACTTGACAGGAAAGCCATGTGCCAGTTCCAGAAAGATAGGGTACACATACCCACCAGCTGCACAGAAATGTCCTGGGACAAGTTTTGCAGGTTGACCTGGTCACCAGAGAGGATGTCCTGGGGTCCTCTAGGACCAGCTACCAGCCCCTAAGAGCTGAACTGTCATTTCAAATATGGGTGCTTAGGTGCACCTGCTAACAGGCAAAGGGGGGGGGGGAAGGAAATGGGATAGGTCATCCCAGGAAAGCCGAAGAGGGTTCCCGTTGGAACTGAGACAAGTGGAAAGAATCTATTTTCCTCGGGTACAATGAAGAGTGAAGAAATGTTCCATGGGAGGATCCCATGATTCTGTGAGCACAATGATTTTCCAGCTTAGAAACTAGAGAAAAGCACTAGGATCACAGAACTCAGAGAGGTTTGGGGTGGGGAAGGTTAGGGCTCATCAGTCTTCAGGTTCCTTCTATAGAGCTCTTGGATCCTCTTGGGCAGCAGATCTTAACACACTGGCTCATGGAATTGTGGGGTCATCTTTGCGGGGGAAGGAAGAGAGCCCTGGAGAAGGGATGGAAGGTGAGCAGCTGGGGACCAGGGACAGAGCAGCAATATTCTGAGGACCATGAGGAGCAAAGGGCTGTACCTGGTGGTGAGCCAGCAGCATATGCTTTTTGAAGGAAGCCCGCTCAAGGAAGCCCTGCCTGCAGAAGACACAAGTGAAGAGTGGTCCCTCCTTAGGGTGGGTCTTCTGATGCTCCTCCAAGCTCACTTGGGAGGTGAAGGACTGGCCACACACCTCACAGCCCTTCCTGCCACTGCTCTCACCAGGCTCCTTCCTCAAGCCTTCCTGCACACTCAGCTCCTCCACCAAGGCCGGACTGCTGCCTTCCCCTTCCAGGGCAAGCACTAGTGGGCTTGAGCCCCTTTCGGGTTTGGCCCCCTCTTCCGAGCTTCCTGCTGTGACATCACTGCCTCCCTGCTCCATTGGTTGGGTTTGATCCAGGCTGTCAGGCAGTGTCGGTGCTGGCACAGGAAGGGCAGGCTGCAGAGCTGCTTTCTCATTCCCATCCATCTCCTTCTTGGCTGGAGCTGCCGCCACTGAAGCCACTTCTTCCTCTGCCCCGGAGGCCTCCTCTGAGTCACCTCGAACAGAAATTGCCTTCTCCCCTCCACTTTCTGAGCCTCTCCCTGCCAGGGAATCTTCATCGGTCACATCTTCCTCATCCTCATCGTCATCCTCCTCCTCTTCAGACAGCTCCTCCTCTGGGGGCTGCTGTGAAGGCTGCTGTGGGAAGCTACCGGTCCCGGAGACTGTGGACTGCTCAGAGCCATTCTCCTGGGCAGCTCCCCCACTTTCAGGAAGCGCCGTGCCCCCATTGGGGATCTGGCCCCCCAGGTGCATTCGCACATGCTGCTGCAGAGTGACGGCATTGGTGAACTTCTTCTGGCAAATGGGGCAGGAGTTCTGGGCCCGGGCTGCTGGACTGGTCTTGTGGCCCACAAAATGGGCACGCAGATTGCCACGGGTGGAGAAAGCTCGGCCGCACACTTTGCATTTGAAGGGCCGCTCACCTCCATGTTGGCCGTAATGCAGGCGCAGTGCGCGAGGGCAGCTAAGCACCCGCAGGCAGATGACACACTGGTTGGGTCCAGAGGAAGCAGAGGAGGACGTGGCAGGGGTGGAGGTGGTGGGGACTCCAGAAGCAGTGGAGGCCACTGCCACAGCTCCTTGCCGGTCAATCTTTTCGACCAGTTGCTGCAACTTGGATGTCTCGGAGGGGGAAGCCCCCAAGGGCTCCAGCACGTAGGGGAAGGGGAAACTGCCGGTGGACTTGAAGTGGTTGGTGAGCAGCGCCCAGCTGGGAAGGGAAGTCACCAGCTTGCTGAGCTGCATGCGAGTGGCAGTGCCACTTTCCCCCACCGCCGAGATGGCAGAGCCCTCACTCCCGGGAGGGGTGTTCTCGTCTGCTTTGGTCTTTGGCTCGACTGCTTTCATGAGCACAAACTTATTGAACGCAGGGAGCGCAGGCGCCGTGGCGGGGCCTGCGGCCGTGGACAGGAGCGTCAGGCTCTCGGTGGCACTGAGAGCCGTGGTGGCAGCCACCAGGGGCTTTCGTTCTCCACCTCCGCCAGGCACAGCTGCCTCCTCCTCGGCCTTCTCCGGAGGCACGGACATGCCATAGGGCAGACCGCTGCTGGTGATGACATAGTCCAGATGCTCTGGCACTGGGTGTGGGTTCATCTGCACGTGCGGGTACTTCTCCCGGTGCCGATGGAAATGCACTTTGAGGTTGCCGCGGGTGGTAAAGCGGTTGCCACAAACGTTGCATTTATAGGGCCTCTCGCCGGTGTGCGACCTCAGGTGAATCTGCAGGGCGCTGTCACTGCCGAACACTTTGGCACAGAAGCGGCATTTGTGTCGCCCACCTGGCTTCTCCAAGGGCCCCATCACTTCCCCATAGCCCAGCTCACCGCTCCCATTCTTTGGCTTCAGTAGCCCTGGGGAGCCAGCAGCTTCCAGGCCTCGAGCTGCCCCGAGGCACTGTGCAGCCAGGAGTCCGGTGGTGCCCGGGAAGGCTAGGTGAGGCGAAGCGATCAGCTGGTCAGTGCTGCCGGAAAGGGTCGGGGAGGGCGCAGGGGTGGGCTTGTGGCTGCGTCCGGCCCCACCAGTGGAGAAGGGATGCTGGGAGCCCAGAGGATGGTAAAGGTGGAAGAAAGCCTGCTTGGGTGTTTCTGCCCCTGAGGCTGAGGAGGAAGCTGCGGCCAGTGTCTTGCCGCTTTGGACCGGCTTGATGGGGCTGAAGAGCGGCAGCAGGGGCTTGGTGGTGGCAGCGGCCCCAGAACCTGGTAATTCGGAGGAACTGGCAGGGGCGCCCACCGTCTGGCCCAAGGAACCCAGCAGTAGCACCTGGCGGCAGATTTGCTCAGTCATTTGCATCTGATGAATCTGCCTCTGCTGCAGCACCCGGAGCTCCTCCAGGATTAAGGGGATGTTCAAGTGGCCACTGGGCACCCCTGGGGGCGGTGGTGGGGGAGGAGGCGGGGGAGGTGCAGGGGTGGACTCTGGAGGCAAAGGGGTGGCTCCCAGCTTGGGACTGGCCAAGATCAGGCCCCCACCGCCCCCAGTGGCTGTACCTGTGGCAGCGACCAGGAAGTGTCCCGCGGCTGCCTCTTCTCCCCTCCGCTCTGAGGCCCAGGTGGGCTCGGTGGGCCCCGAGACCCCAGCATCGGGGAGGTTGCTGTGTTCGGCTTCCATGGCCTGGGGACTGCCGTGACCCTCGGGCCGGGGTTCAGACGAGGTCGCAGAGTTGCTGGGGTTCTCTGGGCCCCCAAGTATCACCATGACCGGGGGATCTGTGGTACATGTGTTCTGGTGCGCCAGGTATTCGGCCGGGTCGGAGAACTGTGCGCAGCACTTGGCACAGACTTGGGGGTGATCGTCCTCGCTAGCATCACCTGGAGGAGGAAGAAACAGGCCAGAGAGTGGGTGCGCGGAGCAGGGCAGACACCAGAACACCGCGAAAGCCCCGTGCCCGCTGGCTGGGGGTGTGAGGGAGGCGGGGAGATGAGCTCATCACCAGGCCCTAAAGAAGGCGAGACCCGGCTCCGTCCTGCCTGACCTCCTCCTGGACACCAGACACTCCATCATGGGGGAAGGGGCGGGCACGCGCACGCTGCTCCATTTCCCCAGCGGCTCCCCAGTGCCCCCCCCCATCCATCCACCAAGCTACCCGCCCGTGCCAGGAGTGGGGGAACCAAAGGGGAGGCTGGATGCATGCAGAAAAACGGCCTTTACCTTGTGCACCGACTGCCCAGCACGTCCCCCCACCCCGATCTCCAGCCTGGCCGGGCCCTACCGCACCTCCAAGCTCCGTGGGCTCCCCGCAGGGACCCCCGAGACGAGAGGTTCTCCCGGCTTCGTGCGCCATCGCCGGTCGCGGGGATCGGAGGCGGCGGCGGCGGCAGACAATGGGCTTCGGGGTTGGGGAGGCGGCAGCGGCGCCCCGGGGGCTGCGCTGCGGCAGCCTCTGCGCCCAGTGCCCGGGACTGCGGAGACGGAGCCCGGCGGTCGGGGGGATGGGGAAGGAGAAGGGAGGAGGGGAAAGCGGGGGAGGAGCCAGAGCGAGAGAAAGGGGGGCAGGGGAGATGGGGGAGGAGCTGCTGCGGATGGGGGTGCGCCAGGAGGAGCCTCTGCGGGTGCTGGAGGGAGTGGAGTGGAGGGCGGGAACTCGGGGCCCCGTGACAGGTGCCGAGGGGGGCTGGATGGGGGTCCGCCTTCCCCTGCCCACTGCCAGGCACCCCCATCTCCAGATATCTTGGCCTGGCCATCCTCCCCAGCAAGTCACAAAGAGCCTTGCGCGATGGAGCAAAGCGAGAGGCTTCCCCCCACCACCTTTGGATAAAGGCTATGCTGAGCCTGGGAAAACGCACACCTCCCTGTCGGAGAGAGTAGTGGTCTGAAGGCCTCTGGGAACGGGGCCCCCCCCAACATGCAAACTGCTTTTACACACACACGCACATGCTCCTGCGAACATCCTCCCAGGATGGTGGGGGTCCAAAACTGCCACCTCCATTCACAGCCCGGCAGCCCAACCCCCTCCACCAAAGCTGTTCTTTGGGGTGGGAGGCAGCGAGGTCGAATTTCCAAGGAAGTCGTTAGGGGACTCGGCTCAGCGGAACACTGAGCCCCTTTACGATATGGCCCCTCCTCCCTCCGGAATCGTCGCTGGATGCCAGTCACCCCCACCCCCCACACCTAAAGGCACAGACCTCCAGCTCATTTAGGCCACTGCCTTTGCACCCTCATCTCTACCCCCTCTTTCGCCATTGTCTTTCCCTGGGTCACCAGGATCTGAGGCAGGGAGACGCGGGGTAGCAGAAACCTGGCAGTCCCACCTAGCTCCGAGGCCCCCCAGGGCTTGTCCTGACAAAGGGAGGAATGCAGGAGCTAGTCGGAAGCCCCTTTCAGCCCTAACCCGGCTTGAATACCCAGAAAAGACTTCATACTTGTTTGCACCACCACCTCCTTTTCAGTGGGAGTAAATAGGGCTAAAATGTTTCCTGGAGGAATTCCGCATTCACTTTCCACCTTGAAAGGAGTCTTAATTGGGCTTATTTTACTGACAGGAAACAAGTTCTTCCTTCCTTCCTCCCACAGTTTGCAGGGACGGCTATTGTTCCCATCGCAGTGATATTTGTTCCCATACCCATGACATTTTGGTCTAGCTGGCAATTAAGTTAGAATGATCACTCAAACCAAATGATACCACCATTTATACCATTTATACTACTTCATTTTCATGAAGTAGTAATGTAGTTAGAGTCTTCTCAGAGGAAAAAAAAATTGTGGACTCAAAAACTTGAGAATTTTTTTGGAGGGGATGGGTTGGGCTAGTGCTTGGTGGTTCTTACAATGCGGAAGCTGGGCATCAAACTGGGAGGTCAACTACATGGAATGCAAATCCCCTGTAGTATGTCCCCAGACCTCAAACTTTAAAAAAAAAAAAGTTTTTGCTTTTTTGTTTTTGTCTACACCCAGCATTGCTCCAGGATCACTCCAGGTGATCTCCTAGGGACCTACTGACTATATGCAGTGCAAGGGACTGAAGCACCAATAACCTCCCTCCCTCCCTCCCTCCTTCCTTCCTTCCTTCCTTCCTTCCTTCCTTCCTTCCTTCCTTCCTTCCTTCCTTCCTTCCTTCCTTCCTTCCTTCCTTCCTTCCTTCCTTCCTTCCTTCCTTCCTTCCTTCTTCCTTCCTTCCCTTCCTTCCTTCCTTCCTTCCTCCCTCCCTCCCTCCCTCCCTTCCTTCCTTCCTTCCTCCCTCCCTTCCTTCCTTCCTTCCTTTCCTCCTTCCCTTCCTTCCTTCCTTCCTTCCTTCCTTCCTTCCTTCCTTCCTTCCTTCCTTCCTTCCTTCCTCCCTTCTTCCTTTCCTCCCCTCCCTCCTCCCCTCCCTCCTTCCCTCCCTCCCTCCCAACCAGAAAGTACTCAGGGCTTTCTCCAGAATACACTCTTGGTGGTGCTCTCAATACAGGGAAGACAAACCTGAATTGCTACATACAAGGCCAAAGCCCACTATACTATGGCTTCAGTTCTTACTGATTTGTTGATTAATATCATTGGCATCCTAGTATCAGTCATATTTATGTTACTTTTCTTGTTTTGTTTTGGTTCACACCTGGCAAGGCTCAGGGGTTACTCCTGGCTGAACTCAGAAATAGCTCTTGGCAGGCTCAGGGGATCAAATCCAGGTCCGCACAGGGCTGGCTGAATGCAAGGCAAATGCTCTACCGTTGTGCTATTGCTCAGCTCCCTTTTCAATATAAATTTTGTCATCTGACAACTAGAAAGATAGTATAGGAAGTAAGACATTTTTTCTTGCCTGTGTCTGTTTCAGCTGTGATTATACTTAAAATATCCTTCATCACATATGGTCATCGCCGAGTATTGTCAGGAGCCACTCCTAAGCACTACGGAGTGTGGCCCAAAAACAAAAATAAAAATTTTTGTTGTTACTTATAATGAAAAAAGGTTAAATAACTTACTTAAATTATGTTTAAACTTTTAAATAATTGAAAGGGTTTGGGGGGAATATACTGGGGCCTCAGCTTAGGTCTTCTGCAAAAGCTCTGGTCCTTTGAAATATTTGAACCACTCCTCCTGGCTCTATAATCAGGAACCAAAGCTGAGGACCATTAGCCATTGTTTTGTCTGCAACTCCATGTAAAGCAAGTGCCTTAACTCTCTATCTCTCTGTGCCGTAGGCCCAGAGTCTTAGTATTGTGATCTATAGCTTTGAAACCAACGAGCTACGTGCATGCTTGCAGGCCTGATACTTGGAACTAGGAAAAGGAAGCTCTATTTCAATTGTCACCATTTAGTGCAGTGTTATTTATTTTTGTAGATAAGGACATTGAAACTTGAAGAAGCAAAGTGATTTTTTTGAGTTCACACAGTAATTCAGAGAAGCCAGCATTCAGAATTTGGACTTCTGTCTCTCAGTGTTCTCAAGCACACCCACATTGTGTCCCTACGGCTATTGAAAAGGCCCTGTGTGGCCACTACCTGCCATTTGCTCTCTGGCCTCAGTAAGCAAGAGGGAATCAGATGGAGCTTTCTGCTGAGTATTTGTTAATTAGCATTGAATATTTGATATCAAGTTGCTGTTTTGTCAAGTCTTCAGACAAGAAAAGAAATCCTTTTCTTTTCATCTTCTCCTGGGAAACACTGTCCTCTTTCTAGCTCTTTAATGAAACTTGCTTTCTGGTGAGTAATTTGATCTGCACTCTTCTTTAAGGTAAATTTAGTCTCTGGTGAAAGGTGCCGGATCAACAGCCACCTGTAAGAGGAACCCTCTTTTCTCAGCACTTTGCAACTCACTGCCTATCTTGAAAAGGGGAGCAGAATTCTTAGGCAGACACCAATGAAGTCATAAACACAGGGATAAACTAAGCTGGTATTAGTGTCCCTAGATAGCAGATAAGGTGAGGTAAGCTATCTTGGGTCACATGCAAAGTCTGGGATGGATATAGGATTAAGGCCTGCACATCTTTGTTTAAATTTCTAAAGAGCTGAAAGGACAAGAAAATAAAAAGGCAAAAACCAAAAACCAAACAAGAAACTAGATGACTCTAAATCTGGTGGTCCTCAAACTGTTGCTGTAGGCTCCAAAAGAATGACTGGAGAGAACAAAGAGGAAAATGAGAGGGTGATATAATGACAGGTTTTCAAACATTACTGTCCATTAGAATCACCAAGAACTTTTAAAAATCCCTTGACCAGGGGCTGGAGAGATAGCATGGAGGTAAGGTGTTTGCCTTGCATGCAGAAGGTCAGTGGTTCGAATCCCGGCATCCCATATGGTCCCCCAAGCCTGCCAGGAACAATTTCTGAGCGTAGAGCCAGGAATAACCCCTGAGCACTGCCGCACTGCCGGGGGTGACCCAAAAACAAAACAAAAAAAAAAATCCCTTGACTGAAGAGATAGCACAGTAAGGCACTTACTTACCTTGCAAGCGGCCATCCCAGTTTGATCCTTTGCATCACATGTTCTCCAAGAACTGCTAAGAGCCCAGAACCAAGAAGAGTAAGCCCTGCTGAATATGGCCCAAAAACTTAAAAAAAATTAAAGAATAAAAATAGGGGCCAGAGAGATAGTACAGCAGGTAAGGTGCCTGTCTTGCATGTAGTTGGCCTAGGTTTCAATCCCTCCATGACATCCCAAATGATCCCATGAGTCCTAAGGATAGAGTCAGGAGTAAGCCCTGAGAACAGCCAGGGGTGGCCTTCCAAAAAACAACAAAATTTTTAATTAAAAATAAATTCCTGTGCTCTCTTCGGCAGCACATATACTAAAATTGGAATGATACAGAGAAGATTAGCATGGCCCCTGCACAAGGATGACACGCAAATTCGTGAAGCATTCCATATTTAAAAAAAAAATAAAAGATAAAAAATAAATTCCTGCAGTGGGATTTAGGTATATAAAAGTTTGAAGTTTAGATCTGTAATATCTATCAAAACACTGTCCTTTCATCAAGCCTGCTTACAATTCTCTTCACAACAAATTTTACCTGTGGTAAGGAAATTTAAAAAAGAAAGAGGGCTAGTTGTGGCTCAACCATAATGCACTTGCCCCCCACTATGAGTGAAGCATTGGGTACAATTTCCAGCACTGCTTGGTTCCCTGAGGACTCTTAGGAGCAATTTCTAACACTAAACTGACTTAGCTCATGTACCATTAGATGTGGCCCAAAATTAAAAAAAAAGGAAAAGAAAAAACAGCAGAGAATAAGTTTTTTGTCTTTTATACAGACAACCTGGGTTTGATCCCTAGTATTCCATATGGTCCCCAAGTTTGCCAGGAGTGATTCCTGAGTGTTGTGCCAGGAGTAACCCTGACCACTATTGGGTATCGCCCTAAAACAAAGTCAGACAGATAGACAGACAGACAGACAGACAGACAGACAGACAGACAGACACACACACACACACACACACACACACACACACACACACACAAAATTAAAAGAACAATAGAGCCAGAGAGATATATAGTAAGATGTTTGCCTTGCATGGGGCCAATTTGGTTCAACCTTGGCACCCAATGTGATCCTGTGAGCACACTACTCACGGGTGTAGAGCCAGGAATAAGCTCTAAGTCAGGAATAAGCTCTAAGTACAGCAGAGTATAACTCAAACAAAACAAAACAAATCCAGAACCCTGCCAAACAAAAAAATTACAGGGACTGGAGTAATAATACAGTAGATAGGATGTTTGTCTTGCTTGTGGCCATCCAAGTTTGATTTTCTGACATCATATATGGTCTCCCACCAGGAATGATTCCTGAGTGCAGAACCAGTAGTAATCCCTGAACATTTCTGGGTGTTGCCCAAAAACCAAAAAGAAAAAAAAATAAAGCAAAAAGGGTGCCGAGAGAGTTCCACAGGTTGAACCCATATTTTGCACAGGTGGTCCATGTTCAACTTTGCATGGTCCTCCTCACACCACACAAGAATAGCCTCAAGAATAGAGGGGGCCGGAGAGATAGCATGGAGGTAAGGTGTTTGCCTTTCATGCAGGAGGTCATCGGTTCGAATCCCGGCGCCCCATATGGTCCCCTGTGCCTGCCAGGAGCAATTTCTGAGCCTGGAGCCAGAAATAACCCCTGAGCACTGCCGGGTGTGACCCAAAAACCACAAAAAAAAAAAAAAAAAGAATAGAAAGTAGCCCTGGACGTCACCAGGCCAAAACCAAAGGCTACAATAAAATAGAAGAAGAGAAAAGAACCTGGCTAGTGAGGACACAGTAAAATGAACTATTTAGTGCTGAATCTGTGGGGTTCTTCTCTTTTCTAAGTCTTTCATAAGTCTTATCTTAAGGTTGGGCACTTGCCTAATAGGTGGCCATCCTAGATTGATCCCCAGCATTTCATATGGTCCTCTTCAACCACCAGGAGTAATTCCTGAGTTCAGAACTAGGACTAATCCCTGAGCAGAATGTGCCCCTCACCAAAGCCAAACAAAAAGCAAAAAAAAGTCTTTTGTGACCTAAACAGAATTTGATGTAATTGTGAATTTAAACTATAGCATTGCCTTTCCTATGGTATATGCATCTTTTCTTATTTATTCATGGATTATTTTCAAAGGGTTTTGGGACCATTAAAGTGTTCAAGAGTGATTTCTAATGATTTGGGGGACCATATGTTGTGCCAGAACCCAAACATAGGTCAGCAAGGTACAAGGCAAGAGTCTAACTTCTCTAGCACTTAGTATTTATTTATTTATTTATTTGGTTTCAGACCATACCTGGAAGAATTTGGGGGATGCTACCAGGTCAGTATTCTGGGGGTCATTCTTAGTTGTTGTCAAAGGACTATGAGGTGCTAGGATCAAACCCAGGATTCCCACATGAAAAGCATGTGCTCCAGCCCTTTGAACCATCTTTCAGGGGCTGTTCTGTGCTTTACATTTTGAGCCATATATATATATATATATATATATATATATATATATTTTTTTTTTTTTTTTTTTTTTTTTTTTTTGGTTTTTGGGTCATACCCGGCGGTGCTCAGGGGTTACTCCTGGCTGTCTGTTCAGAAATAGCTCCTGGCAAGCACGGGGGACTATATGGGACACCGGGATTCGAACCAACCACCTTTGGTCCTGGATCGGCTGCTTGCAAGGCAAACGCCGCTGTGCTATCTCTCTGGGCCCTTGAGCCATATTTTTAATTGTATGATAAAGGGATGAGGCTGAGGGGTCAGGTAATAGCACAGAGGTAGGGTGTTTCATTTGCCTTGCACATGGTTGACCCAGGATGGACCCGGGTTCAGTTCCCAGTATTCCATGTTTCCCCGAGCCTCAAAGGAACAATTTCTAAGCACAGCACCAGGAGTAACTCCTGAGCATAACTGGGTGTGGCCCAGAACCCAAAAACCAAAAGGAAAAAAAAAGGATGAGGCTGAGAAAGGGAATACAAAAAGATGAGCAGTTGCCTTGCATGTAGTCAAACTGAGTTGCATTCTTTGCACCTTGTATAGTCCTCCATGCCTCACCAGGGGTGATCCTAAGCAAGGAAAATAAAGTTTGAGCAGTGCTGGGTGTATGTACCCCCAAGCAAAAGATGAAAGACTCTATACCATGATTCAAAAATTCAAAACAAAAACAAAATAAAAACAAAAACTGCGGGCCAGAGAGATAGCATGGAGGTAAGGCATTTGCCTTTCATGCAGGAGGTCATTGGTTTGAATCCCGGCGCCCCATATGGTCCCTCGTGCCTGCCAGGAGCAATTTCTGAGCCTGGAACCAGGAATAACCCCTGAGCACTGCCGGGTGTGACCCAAAAAAAAAAAAAAAAAAAAAAAAAACCAAAAACTGCAGGTACCTGCCTAAATGTACTATCAACATTGACCCAACACAAACTGGTGATATATATATATATTTTTATATACATATGACATATATATTTATAATTATAAATAGTTTCTATACTTGCTGTTGCAGTCTACATTTAAGGTAGAATGGCCATCATCACACACCTCTTCTTTAAATATCTTGCCCCTGCACCCCTTTTAGGACTGGGGATTGAATATATACATGCAAAGCAAGTCATTTTGCCATTGAGCCACATCCATGATGCCTCTTTTTTTGTTGTTTTTGTTTTTGGGTTACACTCAGATATCCTCAGTGTTATGTCTGGCTCTGCACTCAGGAATTACCCTGTGATGCTCAGAGGGTCCTTCTGGGATGCTGGTTATTGAATCCAGGCAGGCCACCTGTAAAGCAAAATCCCTACTTATTGTATTATCTCTCCAACATCACTCATACCTCTTTTTTAAATTTAAATTTTATTTCTTTTTTTTTGGTGGTGGAGGAAAGGGGACATCTGGCGGTGCCAGGGTATTCCCATCTGGTGGAATTCAGGAAAATAGGTGATGCCAGGGATTGAACCCAGGGCCTTTTTTTTTTTAACCCAGGGCTTCTTATACGCAAGGAAGGTGCTCAACTCTGAACTACATCCCTGGCCCCACCTACTTTTTTATGAAAAAAAAAAAAAATGGAGGGAGGTATTAGCCAAAGACAGTACAGGAAAGAAGATACTTGCTTTGGATGTGGTTGATCTCAATTTGATCCCTGGCATAGCATGGTTTTCCAAACACCAGCAGGAGCAAACCCTGAGCACAGAACTGAGAGTACTCCTGATCACCCCCAAGTGTGGCCCAATTCACTCTAAATCTAAGTAAATTAAAATTAAAAAATTGGAAATAGTAAAGCAGGTAAGGTACTCGCCTTGTATGTGACCAACTAAGGTTTGGTCCATAGCACCCTATATGGTCCCTGAGCCCTGCCAGGACTGATCCTGTATGCACATCCAGGAGTATGCTCTGAGGACTGCTGGTGTGGCCCCAAAATAAAAAAAAAATTAAAATTAAAGAAAAGATGCTGGAGCCAGAAGATAGTACAAGGAATAAGGGCTTGCCTTGTATGCAGCTGACTCTGGTTCAATACCCATACCACTTGGAGCTCTGGTGGTCCCCAAACATTGCTGAGGTGGCCTAGAACATTACTTAAGTGAGTTATAGCTTGGAACGTCCAAGTACAGATGGTCAATAATTGCTTATAGTGACTCCCAGGTTCATAAGAACCAAATGAGAAACCCCACTCTCAGGTAAATAAATAGTAATAAAGAGTCATGGGGCTAGAGAAGATAGTACAGGGACAGGGTTCTTGCCTTGCATTCAGCTTGATCCCTGGCATTCTATATGGTTCTCCAAACACTGTCAGGATTGATCTCTGAGCACAGAGCCAGGAGTAAGCCCTGAGCACTTCCTGGTATGCACTCCTCATCCAAAAAATAAAATAAAATAAAAAAAGGAAAAGGATCAGGAGCAAGAGTGATAGTACAGGATTTAAGGATCTTGCCTTGCATCCTGCTGATACTGGTTCTATCACTAGCACTACACATCATCTCTGAGAACCACCAGGGAGCATTTCTGAGCACACAGCTAAGAATACCGTAAGTAGAATCAAAAACCCAATAAATAAATACAAATAAAATAAAATAAAGGGACAGAGAGAGTTCAAAAGACTGTATAACTCTCTCAAAAGAGAGTTCAAAAGGTAAAGCGCTTGTCTTGCATGTATCATACCCTGGCATCCCACACGGTTCCCCAAGCACTGCCAGGAGTAATTCCTGGTTGCAGAGCCAGGAGTAATACCTGAACATCAATAAGTGTGGCCCATAACACTAAAAACTAACTAACTAACTAACTAACTAACTAACTAACTAACTAACTAGCTAGCTAGCTAATTAACTAACTAACTAAATTAATTAATTAAATAAAATAAAATAAAACAAAAAGGTTGAGGTTGTTGCTAAGTGAGAAAAAATGTTTTGCTTTCCGGAAAAGGAAGAACTTATATCAACCATAAAAAGATTTTGTTTTGTATTGTTTTTGAGTTTCAGGGCTCATGGCCTATTTATTTATTTATTTATTTATTTATTTATTTATTTATTTATTTATTTATATTTTTGGGTCACACCCGGCAGCGTTCAGGGGTTCCTCCTGGCTCTACGCTCAGAAATCGCTCCTGGCAGGCTCGGGGCACCATAGGGATGCCAGGATTCGAACCACCGTCCTTCTGCATGCAAGACAAATGCCTTACCTCCATGCTATCTCTCCAGCCCTTCAGGACTTATTTTTGGCTCTTTGTTCAGTGTTCACTCCTCGGGGCTGCTCCAGAGACCATTTGGTGCCAGAATCGAATCCAAGTCAACCACATGAAAAGCCTATACCATACCCATGGTATACTATTGCTCAAGCCCCCAGGGAGGAAAAAAAGACTTTGTGGTCATTTTTCTAACAATTAAGAGCTCATAACTTAATGTGCAATTTATACAAAGACACTGAAAGAGACTTTGAAGATGTGGCCTCTCAAAAAAAAAAAAAGATGTGGCCCTCTCTCATTGAATACAATGATGGAGATTGCCATCTCTGAGTCACAGTTTGGAGTTACAATATCAGTTTTAGGAGCTGGAGTGATAATACAGCAAGTAAGGAGCTTGCCATGCATGTGGTTAACCCAGGTTCCATCCCTGGCACCACCTATGGTCCCAATCACTGAGTTCAGAACCATCTATGAATGGTTTAAAAGTAAATACAAACAAAAGGCTGGGGAGAAGAAATGGACAGACACTTTGACAAAGAAGAAATACAAATGGCCAAAATACACATGAAATGCTCCACACCATTAATCATCAGGGAGATGCAAATCAAAACAACTCTGAGGTATCACCTCACACCACAGAGATGGCACACATCACAAAGAATGAGGACAGTGTTGGTGGGGATGTGGAGAGAAAGGAACTCTTATCCACTGCTGGTGGGAATGCCGTCTAGTTCAACCTTTATGGAAAGTTATATGGAGATTCCTCCAAAAACTGGAAATCGAGCTCCCATTTGATCCAGCTATACACTCCTAGGAATATACCCTAGGAACACAAAAATACAATACAAAAATCCCTTCCTTACACCTATATTCATTGCAGCACTATTTACCATAGCAAGACTCTGGAAACAACCAAGATGCCCTTCAACAGACGAATGGCTAAAGAAACTGTGGTACATATACACAATGGAATATTATGCAGCTGTCAGGTGAGATGAAGTCATAAAATTTTCCTATACATGAATGTACATGGAATCTATCCTGCTGAGTGAAATAAGTCACTCATCTATGGGTTTTAAGAAAAATGAAAGACATTCTTGCAATAATAATTTTCAGACACAAAAGAGAGAAGGGCTTGAAGTTACAGCTCACCTCATGAAGCTCACCACAAACAGGGATGAGTTTAGAGAAATAACTACATTTGAACTATCCTAATAATGAGAACATATGAGGGTTATAGAAAGCGGGGGTTGGGTGGGGAGGAGGGAGATATGAGACATTGGTGATGGGAATGTTGCACTGGTGATGGGTGGTGTTCTTTCCATGACTGAAACCCAAACACAATCATGTATGTAATCAAGGTGTTTAAATAAAATATATATAAAAAGTAAATACAGGGGCCGGGCGGTGGCGCTAAAGGTAAGATGCCTGCCTTGCCTGCGCTAGCCTTGGAAGGACCTCGGTTTGATCCCCCGTTGTCCCATATGGTCCCCCAAGCCAGGAGCAACTTCTGAGCGCATAGCCAGGAGTAACTCCTGAGCGTTACTGGGTGTGGCCCAAAAACCAAAAAAATAAAAATAAAAATAAAAATAAAAAGTAAATACAAACAAAAGGCTGACAATGAGAAAATTTTATTATGAATATTTTACTATAATAAAATATATCTTTTAGGTGCTAGACTGATAGTTCATGTTGTGATAAAACCCATACTCAACACAAGACCCTTTCTTCAGCTTCAGACACTGCATCAGTCCCTGAACTGATATACCTATATCATAGGTATAGTCCTTGTGGTCCCTACACACTGCCAGGAGTAGCCTCTGAATTATATCTTAATAGAGGCTACTCCTGGCAGTGTGTAGGGACCACAAGGACTATACCTACTATACCACTATACCACTGTTGGTGGGAATGTCAACTGGTCCAGCATTTTTTTGTTTGTTTTTTTGGGGGTCACACCCGGCAGTGCTCAGGGGTCACTCCTGGTTCCACGCTCAGAAATCACTCCTGGCAGGCTCGGGGGACCATATGGGATGCCAGGACTCGAACCACCGACCTCTGTGCACAAGGCAAATGCCTTACCTCCATACTATCTCTCTAGCCCAGTCCAGCATTTTTTTTTGGGGGGGGGCCACACCCGGCGTTGCTCAGGGGTTACTCCTGACTGTCTGCTCAGAAATAGCTCCTGGCAGGCACGGGGGACCATATGGGACACCGGGATTCGAACCAACCACCTTTGGTCCTGGATCGGCTGCTTGCAAGGCAAAGGCTGCTGTGCTATCTCTCCGGGCCCACCGGTCCAGCATTTTTAAGAAAACAATATGAATACTCCTCAAAACAACGAGAAGAAGGAATTAAACTTTCATACAATTTAGCAATTTGACTCCTGGGGAATGTACCCTTAGGACTCAAAAAAGCACAATGCAGAAAAGCCTTCTTCTTATGTCATTGCCATATTCACAAAAGCCCAATCTGGAAACAACTCAAGAACAGATGAGTGGATAATGAAGGAGCAAGACTGATAGCACAGTAGTAGGGTGTTTGCTTTGCATGCAGTTGATCTGTGATGGACCCAGGTATGATCCCCATCATTCCATATGGTCCCCCAAGCCTGCCAGGAGTAATTTTTGAGCACAAAGCCAGAAGTAACCCCTGAGGGCTGTTGATGGTGGCTTAAAAACAAACAAAAATATTAAAAATAAAAGAGAGAGAGAAGCTATGATACTTATACCTAATGAAACACTACAATGCCTTTAGAAAAGATGAAGTCATGAAATTTGCTGGTACATAAATGAATCTAGAAAGTGTCATGCAGAGAGAAATGGTCAGAAGGAGATGGACAAAGACAGAATGATCTCAATATAAAGAATACAAAGGATATTAAGAAACATAATAGTGAATAACTAATACCCAAAGACAATAAAATGGAAGTGCAGGAGAACTAATCTAATAGGAAGCTTGATACAATGGGAAGAGGGGAATAAGACAGGGAGAGAGCACTGTAACTCTTAATAGGTGGAGACTATCAATAATAGAAGTGAACACTGTGGTCCAGAACTGGGCACTGAAAGGAGGTAAAGTATGATACCCTTTCAGTGACAATATTGCAAAGCATAGTACTTATATAAAAAAAAAGTTTTTGGGCCGGTATGATAGCACAGTGGTAGAGCATTTGCCTTGCATGCAGCCAACCCCAAAAGACCTCGGTTTGATTCCCGGCAACCCATATGACCCCCACCCTGAGCCTGCCAGGGGTGATTTCTGAGCGCAGAGCAGGAGAAATCCCTGAGTGCTGCCAGGTGTAACCCCCAACCCCCAAATAAAAAGTTTATTAGGCTCCTCTATGGTAGGCACCATAGAAGCAGGCTGTGGAGTGAAAGGGAAATTGGGGACATTGATGAAGGGAAGTGAACACTGATGAAGGGATTGATTATTGAATACTGTATTCCTGAAACTCAATCATGAATAACGTTGTAATTCATGTTAATTCAATTAGAAAGAGATCATTTGGGGCCGGAGCAGTGATGCAGTGATGCAGTGATAGGACATTTGCCTTGCATGCAGCTGACCTAGGATGGAAATATAGCCAGGAATAATCCCTGAGCGTCACCAGGTATGGCCCAAAAACCAAAATAAGAAATAAGAAAATAAGAAAAACAAAAAACAGAATAGAAATCATTTGTGGAGGGCTAGAGAGGTAGGTAATTCAGTGGGTAGGGCACTTGCCTTGTGGGCAGCTGACCTTGGTTTGATCCTCTATAACCCACATGGTCCTCCGGCACTGCCAGGAGTGATCAATGAGTACAGAGCAAGAAGTAAGCCCTGAGCACAGCTGGGTGTGGTTCAAAATCAAGTTTTGATTTTTTTTTTTTTTTGGTTTTTGGGTCACACCCGGCAGTGCTCAGGGGTGACTCCTGGCTGTACGCTCAGAAATCGCTCCTGGCGGGCTCGGGGAACCATATGGGGTGCCAGGATTCGAACCACCGTTCTTCTGCATGTAAGGCAAACACTCTACCTCCATGCTATCTCTCCGGCCCCTCAAGTTTTGATTTTGAAATCAAAATTCAAAATCAAAATCAAGAAGGCATAGCTGACAATATTCAAGGGCTAGTCTAAGTTCTGTACTCAGAGTTTAAGAGATTGCTCCAGGACCAGAGCGATAGTACAGAGGGTAGGGCTTTTGCTTTGCATGCAGCGGACTCTGGTTTGATCCTTGGCATCTTATATGGTCCCTTAAGCACTGCCAGAGGTGATTTCCAAGTGCAGACACTGTCAAAACTTGAGCACTTCTGCATATGGCCCCCAAACCAAAACCAACCAAACAAACAAAATCAGAGAATGCTCCCTGTAGTGCTTGAAGGGCCATGTGGTACCAAAGATTAAAACTGGGTCACCTGAAAGGGATAGTACAATAAGTAAGGTGCCTGCTTTGCACACAGCCAACCTGGATTTGATCTGACATTCCATATGGTCCTCTGAGCACTGCCTGAAGTGATTCCTATGTGAAGAGCCAGGCATAACCCCTGAGCTTCACCACATGTGTCCCCAAAACAAAAATAAATAAAAAAAAATCAAAAACAAAAAAAAAAAGGGGCCGGCGAGGTGGCACTAGAGGTAAGGTGTCTGCCTTGCAAGCGCTAGCCAAGGAAAGGACCACGGTTCGATCCCCCCCGGCGTCCCATGTGGTTCCCCCCAAGCCAGGGGCAATTTCTGAGCTCGTAGCCAGGAGTAACCCCTGAGCATCAAACGGGTGTGGCCCGAAAAACCAAAAAAAAAAAAAAAAAAACCAAAAAAAAAAAAAAAAAAAAAAAAAAAAAAAAAACCTAGGTCTCTAGGATGCAAAGATGTGTGGTCTGTGGGTTACTTCCCCAGCCCTCTAAAATATAAACTTTTCTTGGGGGTAAAGTTTAGGCCATACCTGGTGGTGCTCAGGAGCTACACCTAGCTCAGGGTTAATACGTGGTGATATTCCAGGTAACACATAGAAAGGGGATCAAACGTAGGCTTTCTGCATGTGCACTCAAGCATGTGCACTAGGGACCAGAGTGATAGTATAGTATAGTGAAATAGGGTGTTTTTTTCTTTCACACAGCTGCCAACAGCTGCCTGGTTTCAATCCCTGGCACACCATATGGTCCCTTAAGCACTGCCAGGAATGATCTTTGAACATAAAAATGGTTAGTAATCCTTAAGCATATTATATATATACATACATATATATACACATACATACATATATATCATACACACATATATCTATATAATGTTTTAGAACTAGGAATGTTGTTCAGTGGTACAGCACTTGCTTTGCATATGTAGGGCTTTGAGTTTAATTGCTAGCAGTGCAAACCCTAAGCACTAAACCAGGAATAGCTCCAGACACTGTGAGGGGTGGCTCTTAAAACAAAAAAATGCTTTAGAAAAAAAAAACTATGTAGGGAAGTTTGATTTTGAAATAAAAATTCAAAATTAAAATTAAGGGGACAGGGGGCCGGGCGGTGGCGCTGGAGGTAAGGTGCCTGCCTTGCCTGCGCTAGCCTAGGACGGACCTCGGTTCGATCCCCGGTGTCCCATATGGTCCCCCAAGAAGCCAGGAGCAACTTCTGAGCGCATAGCCAGGAGTAACCCCTGAGCGTCACAGAGTGTGGCCCAAAAACCGAAAAAAAAATAAAAATTAAGGGGACATAGCTGACAATATTCAAGAGTTAGTCTAAGTTCTGTATTCAGAGTTTAAGCAGGGGTCTCAAACTCAATTTACCTGGGGGCCGCAGGAGGCAAAGTCGGGGTGATCCTTGAGTGTAAAGTCAGTAGTAAGCCTTGAACACTGGGGGGTGTTACCCAAACAACTAAAACAAAACAAAACAAGAAAAGATTCCTCTAGGGCAGGGCCACAAATGTTGTACAGAGGGCCGCAAACGGCCCGTGGGCCGCGAGTTTGAGACCTCCTGGTTTAAGGGATTGCTCCAGGGCCAGAACGATAGTACAGCAGGCAGGGCTTTTGCTTTGCATGCAGCAGGCTCTGGTTTGATCCTTGGCATTTTGCATGCAGTGAAACTGGATTTTATTCCCAGCAACCCTTATGGTTCTCAAGTCCATCAGAAGTGATTACTGAGCACAGTGCTAGGAGTAATTCTGGAGCACAGCTGACCCAAATAAAAAATAAAAGTAATGATTTTATTTTTGTTTATTTTATTGGTGGTGGTGGTCACATCTGACTGTGATCAGGGTTGCTGCTAGCTTGGTGCTTGGGGATTGCTCTTGGCAGTACTTGGGGACCATGTGATGCTGAGAATCAAACCCAGGGTTTCACTCACACAAGGCAGGTGCTATGCCATTTAGCCATATCCCAGGCCAGTATAATTTTGTTGTTGTTTTGTATCACAACTAGTGGTGCTCAGGGCTCACTTCTGGTAGGGCTCAGGGAACCATACCATACATAGTGCCAGGAATCAAACCCAGGCCAGCTGTATGTGAGGCAACACCTTACTCATTATACTATGTCTCCAGGCCTTCAATGTAATTATTTATCTTTCTTTGTGTTTTGGGACCACACCTATGATGCTCAGAGATAACTCCTGATTCTGTGTTCAAGAGTCATACCTCTTTTTTTTTTTTTTTTGGTTTTTGATTCACACCTGGCAGTGCTCAGGTTACTCCTGGCTCTGTGCTCAGAAATCACCACTGGCAGTCACAGGGGACCATATGGGATACCGGGATTTTAACCAATGACCTTCTGCATGAAGGGCAAACTCCTTACCTCCATGCTATCTCTCCAGCCCCAAGAGTCATACCTCTTGATGCTTGGAGAACTATGTGATACGGGGCATCAAACTAGAATTGGCTGTATACAAGACAAGCATCTTAAGACTGTACTATCTCTCCAGGCCTCGATATAATAATTTTAGCAGCAGGAGTGATAGTACAGTGGATAGAGTACTTGCCTTGCACTTATCCGATCCAGTTTTGATCCCTTACATCCCATATGGACCACAATGACTAGCAGGAGTAATCTCTTAAATGCAGAGCCAAGAGTAACCTCTGAGCATCACCAGATGTCGTAAAAAAAATGCAAATGATAATAACAAAGTTGAGAGAAATGAACAAAATGATATATGTATATATTTTAATGTATGCTACAAATAGTAAGTACTCCCCAAATGTTTGTAGTGGGTTTTATTATTTTAAGAGCAAAACCTAAGAGGTAGCAAGAATATAGTGTAAGGCTGACACTTACCTTGAACTTGCTCTATGTTAGTTTGACCCTCAGTATATAGGGGCTCCAAGCACTACAGGGATGATCACTGATACAGAGCCAGGAGGAAAGGATTAATACCTGAATGAAACCTCTTCCCCACCCAGAAAAGAAAAGAAAAGAGCAAAAGCTGAAGAAGTCTTAGAAGAAGAAGGGAATTTGCCAAAGTCACTTAGCTTCAGGATTCAGTCTGTATTGAAAACTAGATTTTCTATTTTTTCTGTCATTGTTTTGTTTTGGGCCATACCTGGTGCTACTTAGGGCTTACTCATAGTTCTTTAGTTCTGTGCTCAGGGCTCATTCCTAGCAGTGCTCAAGATACTATAAGCAGTGCTGGGGAAGAAACTGGAGTTAACCTCATGCAAAATGAGCTAATTGACCCCTGAACTTTCTCTCCAACCTCAGATTCTTTGTTGTTGTTTTTCTTTCTTTTCTTTTTGAAAAGAAAAGTGATAGGAATTAAACCTAGGTCTCATACAAGGTGTGCACTTTGCCACTGAGCCACATTTCTGGCCTAATGCTTTCTTTTCAATCCAGGAGTACCTGGAGTAAAAAAGGCTTGGGATTCTTTGGTCTAGCATCTTTGGCTGATGCTTTCTATTTCTAGAGAGAGCCGTCAAGTCTCTATTTTGTCTTCTTTCCTCTCCCTTTGCTCCTCTTGATGTCTGCCAATTTCTATTTCTCCCTCTAGATCTGCTTCACTGTTGTCCTGGTTTCTCCTTTTCACTAAATATCTAGGTTTCTGATTTTTTTTTTTTATTTCCCAGATGGACTAGTTTACAGTTTCTCTATTCACATCCCTGATGCTTTCTAATCCAGATGGAAAAAGAGGACTTTTTGTTGTCTCTCCAGAGTTTTAAAGAAAATTGTCTATTTCCTTCTCATCTCATGTGTAGGAACTTCAGGTAGGTTTTGGTGTTCTGATCAGGGAAGCTAAACGAAAGTGACTGGAAAACATTTTTCTTTTCTTTTCAGATGGACTGTTTCATGATGATGTGTTAGGTCACTGCTGAGAAGAGGCTTTTTAAATTGGCAAATTGGCAAATTCAGCAAAATGGGCTGAAGAAATAGTATGAGAGGGATGGCATTTGCCCTATATGCAGCTGCCTCTTACAACCCTGGTTCAAGTCTCCCACTCCCCTCTCAGCACCACCAGGGGACACCCCTGAGCACAAAGCTTGGGGTTAGATTTGTTCAAATATACATCTTGGGAAACTCAATATTTTTTTTTCCTTCCCCGGAAACTCAATATTTTAGGAAATGAAGATGATATGTCTTATAGACAGTGACACTCCAGGTCACACAGGTAAACCCTGAATTTTCACTTTCAGAATTTTGATGAAAAAATCTATAGACAGGTAAAAAAGATCTTCAGAGGTTATGATTGCTTTCTTACTTATTGTCTGTTGTCTGACTTTCAAGCAGCAATTCCATCTCCCACCCCCAGTATTCATAGGAGCTGTAGAGCAAATGTTGGGGAATCTGTTTATTCAGGGCAGTTGTGAACAAGATTCTTTTAGACTTGTTTTTTTGGGGGGCAGGGGGCTACACCTGGCAGTGCTCAGGGCTTACTCCTGGCTCAGTGTTTGACGATCACTCCTGGCAGACTCAGGGACCTATGCAGTGCCAGGCATCAAACCTAGGTCAGCTGTATGCAATGCAAATACATTGTTCTATTGCTTTAGCCCCTCCTTTAGATTTCTTTATAGATGATTATCCTCAGCGGAGGTTTGGGGAGTGGGAGGGCTGACTCGGAAGATGGGGGTGCCAGGATTGAGCATAGTTCCACAATTGAACCAGCAGGGGAGCAGGACTATGAGGCGACTCTGGGGGCACTGAAGGAACTCTACTGAAGAGCAGCAGGGGGAAGCATCCGGCATGCAGAGCATTATGGAGGGCTAATGGGTCCCAGAAGAGAAGAATGCTATCACCAGGAACCTCTGAGTATGAGCACAGTGGGGTCCGGACAGAGTAGAGAAGGATGTGTTTATTCTTCCTAAATACAATTTGCTAAGACATATTAAGTCTGGGTATGCTTCGCACAGTGGCATAAATTTCATCTCCAGACTTTTTTTTTTTTGTCACACCCAGCAAGTCTCAGGGGTTACTCTGGCTCTGCACTCAAGATTCACTTCTGGAGACCGGAGGTAAGGTATTTGCCTTGCATGCAGAAGGACAGTGGTTGGAATCCCGGCATCCCATATGATCCTCCGAGCCTGCCAGGAGCAATTTCTGAGCGTTAGAGCCAGGAGTAACCCCTGAACGCAGCCAGGTGTGACTCCCTCCCCCCCCCCAAAAAAAAAAGTTTCACTTCTGGTAGTATTCAGGGAACCATATGGGATGCTGGGAATTAAATCCTGTCAGCAGAGCAAGACAGGTGTTCTACCCTCTGTACTATCTCTCCCACTCCTTCACATTTTCTGTTTTGGCTCATGACTTAGTTTGAGTAAGGATAAAAAAAAAAAGGAGGAGGAGGAAGAAGAAGAAGAAAAGAAGAAGAGGAGGAGGAGGAGGAGAAGAAGAAGGAGGAGGAGAAGAAGAAGAAGAAGAAGATGAAGAAGAAGGAGAAGAAGAAGAAGAAGAAGAAGAAGAAGAAGAAGAAGAAGAAGAAGAAGAAGAAGAAGAAGAAGAAGAAGAAGAAGAAGAAGAAGAAGAAGAAAAGTAAAATGTTCCTGAACTTTGGGCAACAACATTTGCAAATATGCCACTCTACTCACACAGAATAGTAACAGCAATACTCATAAAAAGTCCATGGAGCCGCAGGGATCAAGCGCTTAGTAACACTGGTGGGTCTTTCCAAATGTTTTATATGTATAAACTTGAACTGATATAAGATAATTAGGCAACTAGTTCCAGCATCCCTCGGTGTTTTATAGATTAGACAAGCTCTGAGAGGCTGAGTAAACCATCCAGGGTGTATACAGTTAACCCAGTTCTGGAGCTTGGATCTGAATCCTGCAAGTTTGGCTTTGGAAATCTTGTGTTTAATTAATTCTTCACTACATTGTGGGGCAAATCACAGGTTTAAACGAATACCATAGTTTTTTATGGTCTTAAAAAAATACCCGAGGCAGCTTTTTAGACTTTCAGGGTATTCAAAGAGGAAGCCACACAGCATGTCCAAAACTTGCTAGATCCTAAGAAGCACCTGGACACTTGTAAAGGACACAGATCTCCCTCCTCCCGCCCAGATCTTCCCCAAGTCATGTCAAGGCTGTAAATACTAACAGGGCAGGGAAGATCAAGAGCCTGAACAACGGGAAAGCTAAGTTTAGTCCTGAGACTTTGGGCAACATCTTCTCAATTCCATCCTTGCTGCATTTGGTCTCTTTTAGATTAGAACGGTAAAAGACCAGGAAAAAAAGCATCCCCACCTCATGAAGAATACCCATTGCTCAGAACACATCACAGTTTGGTAACACACACAGAAGCTCCTACTTTTTTCCTTTAGCTAGGTCTAAGAAAAAAAATAATAAAGCTTTAGGACGCACACAGTGGTCTGCCAACTAGTGTCCAGCTTGTCCCCCAGGTGACGCGGGCACACACCCCACAGTCCGCAGCTTCTGACCGACATTCACTCTCTCCCTCGGGAGCTCTCTTCTGCTCCCAGCTAAGCCCAACAATGAGAAACTTTTTTCTCTGCTCCCTCGGGGGGAAACCTTCGCCTCGATCCAATTCATTCCCTTGCAACCCAACTCTTCAGAAAGAGAAAAAGGGGGTAAATCCCACCCCCTAAGAGACGGTCTTTGGGTCGGAGGACGTTACTTAGCAACGGGCACAAAAGACCCGTGAGCAAAGGGGGGACCTGGGGAGAAAAACTGTGGGGTGGGGATCCAGAGCCAGTTTGAAAACTCCATTTCACCCCGAGGGGGGGGGGGGAAACTAACCAAACAAAACAACAGCAACGTGGAAAACATCAACAGAACCGAGGCGGAGAAAAGACCCCCCCCCAAGAAGGGGGGGGGCTTCTGCTTCTGCCAAGCTTAGGTCGTTCTCTGCCTCCTGCATCTCTGCTCCTGCAAAGTCCAGGGTGTGGGGGGGGGCACCGAGTCCTCCTCCCCCCAGCCTCACCCCCAACTCGGCTGCAAACCCCCCTGTCCCGGCCTGACCCACACAGGTTGTTCTCGGGGTTCCCCTCCCGTCCAGGCACGCACCGTTCTCAGACGCGCCGGGACCGTCGCAGCCCGAGAGCAACTGTTGGGGTTTCCGCTGCTTTCGCCGAGACATTCCCGGGCAGAGATGGGGCGGGGAGGGGGGCAGCGCTCACTTGAGTCCTAACCGGGGTGGGTGACGCTGGTCGGGTCCCCGCTCTCCCGTGCACGCTCTGTCCCGGGACCGACGGACGGACGGACAGACCCCGCGCACCGGCGCCCGCGCGCGCGCTCGCTCGCACTCCGGGCTCTGTCCCCGGACTCTTTCTCTCTCTCTCAATCTCTGCAAGTCTTTAAAGGGGAGACGCCCCCTTTTTTTTCTCCGGCTTCTTCCCGACGCTTCTGCAGCTCCCATTGTAAAAGCAAAAATCCTAATCTTTCCGCACACTCTTTTTCTTTTGTACTGCAGAGGAAGGGATTTAACCCTCTCCTCCCTGCCGGGCCTGGCCTGGCCTCTCCAGGGCTGGTCTGTTCAGAAAAAGATCCCTCCTGGGTTTCTAATTCGTCTTCCAAGATGTTCAGTGTACTTCGAAAAGCAAATGTATTTATTTATTTATTTTTGAATTTTTTTTTTTTTTGGAGCCACACCCGGCAGTAGTCAGGGCTTACTCCTGACTCTGCACACACTAAAATCACTTTTCTGGTGGTGCTGGGAGGACCAAACTGAACCAAACTCAGGTCGGCCACGTGCAAAGCAAGCTCCTGGCCCCCCGCTGTGCTGCTGTGCTACCGCTCTACGTCATTCTCACTCCCCCCTTTGCATTTTGTTCATGCATTTTTCTTGTTTGGGAGTTTTTTGTTTGCTTGCTTGTTTGTTTTGGTCACACCCGGCAGCTCTCAGGAGTTATTCCTGGCTCCTGGCTCTGCTCTCAGAAATCACTCCTGGCAGGCTCTGGGGACCATATGGAATGCCGGGATTCGAACCACCCTCTGTCCTGGATAGGCAGTGTGCAAGGCAAACCCCCTACCGCTGTGCTATCTCTCTGGCTCTGTTCTTGCATCTTTCTATGCCATCTTGTTTGATATTGTGGCTGTATTGGGGATGGGGTGGGGTTATACATTGAAAGGAGAACTTTGGGATATGTACCTTTTTCGGAACCTCCATTTGACATGCAAATATGTCAGACAGGCTTGAAAAGGACTGAGAAAAGGTTCTCAGTCATTCTAATAATGTATATTATAGCTTTTGTAGTTTGTAAAATATGTTCATGTAGATTATATATTTTGAATGTAACAACACATGTTTTTCTATTCTTTTTATTTTTTATTTTTGGGTCACATCCGGCAGCGCTCAGGAGTTACTCCTAACTCTCCTGGCAGGCTCAGGGATCATATGGAATGCCGGGATTCAAACCACCATCCTTCTGCATACAAGGCAAATGCCCTACCTCCATACTATCTCTTCGGCCCTATTTTTCTATTCTTGTTTACAAATGATTCTTTGTAATCATTTGTGACACTCAGGGGTTACTCCTCGCTACGCGCTAAGAAATCACTCCTGGCTTGGGGGACCATATGGGATGCTGAGGATCGAACCCAGGTCTGTCCTGGGTCAGCTGTGTGCAAGGCAAAAGCCCTACTGCTGTGCTATCACTCTGGCTCCAAGGCTGCACAGTTCTGATGTCAACGAGATGGTCCTGGAAGCCAGGTTCATCTGACAGTATCTTCTATTTCTTCTTCTCTATTCTTTTTTTGGCGGGGAGGTGGTGGCTACACCAGGCAGTACTCAGCTTACTCCTAGCTCTGTGCTCAGGAACCACTCCTGGTGGAGGTCAATGGGCCATATGTGGTGCCAGAGATAAAAACTCTGGTCAAGGGCTAGAGAGATAGCATGGAGGTAAGGCGTTTGCCTTGCATGCAGAAGGACGGTGGTTCGAATCCCGGCATCCCATATGGTCCCCTGAGCCTGGGGCGATTTCTAAGCATAGAGCCAGGAGTAACCCCTGAGCGCTGCCGGGAGTGACCCAAAAACAAAAAAACACCTCTTGTCAATAGTATGCTGGGCACGTGCCTTACATGCTATACTATCTCTCTAATACCTTCTTTCTATTCTTGTTTGTTTGTTTGTTTTTGGGTCATACCGAGTGGCACTCAGGAGTTACTCCTGACTCTGCATTCAGAAATCGCTCCTGGCAGGCTTGGGAGACTATATGAGATGCCAGAATTTGAACCAGGGTCTGTCCTGTGTTGGATGTATGCAAGGCAAACGCCTTACCTCTGTGCTATGGCTCAGTCCTCCCTTCTTTCAGTTCTTTTTTTTTTTCGGGCCACACCCGTTTGATGCTCCGGGGTTACTCCTGGCTAAGGGCTCAGAAATTGTCCCTGGCTTGGAGGGACCATATGGGACACCGGGGGATGGAACCGCGGTCCTTCCTTGGCTAAGGCTTGCAAGGCAGACACCTTACCTCTAGCGCCACCTCGCCAGCCCCTTCTTTCGATTCTTAATGATACAATAAACCACCAGACTCTTACCACGAAAAAAAGAAAGTAACAGATGAGATTATAAGGAATCACATTGAAAAGAGCAAAGAGATGGTATAGCAAATAAGAAAATTGACTTACAAGCTGCCAATCTGGGTTCTGTCCCTGGCACCTTATATGATCCTCTGAGCAATTTTAGAGACTAGAGAAAGCCTTAGACTCAGCAGGCACGTCGTAGACTATCCCTTTCCCCCCAATAATTCATAATAACATAGCAACAGGTTCAATATTTTTCTCACCTATCTAGCTCCTAAGTTGACAGCATCCCATTTTTGAGAAGACAATACTGATGAATTCTGTGGTACTACATAAAGGGTGCAAGCTACAATGGGATAATTTTAGTTCAATATAAATGGACTTTCCATTGAATTTCTGAGATTCCTGTAAGATATATTTTGCCTCACAGAGGCAGAGAGCAATTTACAAATATTCTGTGAAATTTCCTGGTGTATATGAATTTGGACTTTCAGATTCACTCTTTTAAGCTAGGAAGAGAGCTCAAACAACTGAAACACAAGCTTCGCATGCAGGATCCCCAAGTTTGATCCAAGCCACTATAGGGAATGATCCTCAAGCCTTGAGCTTGAACAGGGTATAGCCCCTGAACACTGCTAGGCGTGACTTCCCCAACACCCAAAGAAATTTTTTGGGGGGAGGTTTGGGTTTTGGGCACATCTGGTGATGCTCAGTGTCTACTTCTGGCTCTACAATTAGGACTTACTCCTCAAGGTACTCAGGGGATCATGTGGGATGCCAGAACAGAATGTGAGTCAACACATGCAAAATGAGCATCCAACTTGTACTATTGCTCTGGTCCCCAAAGTCAATCTTTAAAAATACATCACTTTGGTTGAGGAGATAGTACAAAGGTTATGGCACTTGCCTTGCATATGCCAATCTGCACAATGTGCCAAGCACCACTATGAGGGATCCTTGAATATAGCCAGGAATAGTCTTTGAGCACTGCTGGGTGTGGCCTCAAAATTATAATTGTAAATTAAAACACGCACATACACTATTTAGCAATTAAACAGTTCTCTACTGCTCAGCCTTAGACTACACTGTTGCATGTTATTTTCTTTTTGGGATACACCAGTGATGCTCAGCTCAAGAAACCATATAGGGGGCCGGGCGGTGGCGCTCGAGGTAAGGTGCCTGCCTTACCTGCGCTAGCCTAGGAGACGGACCGCGGTTCGATCCCCCGGCGTCCCATATATGGTCCCCCAAGCCAGGAGCGACTTCTGAGCGCATAGCCAGGAGTAACCCCTGAGCGTTACCGGGTGTGGCCCAAAAACCAAAAAAAAAAAAAAAAAAAAAAAAGAAACCATATAGGACCCTGAGGAACAAATTCAGGTTGGCTGTGTGCAAGGCAAGTGCCTTGCCACTTTTCTCTTTTTGGGTCACACCTGGCAGCACTCAGGGATTACTACTGACTTTTACGCTCAGAAATCACTCCTGGCAGGCTCGGGGGACCTTATGGGTTGCCAGGATTCGAACCATAGTCCTTCTGCAAGCAAAGCAAATGCCCTACCTCCATACTACCTCTTTGCCCTCCTCTTTTTTAGTCATATTTACTTTCTTATTTTTCTGGCTGAGATGAGATAACATCAGAAACAACAGTTAGGGGCTGGAGAGATAGCATGGAGGCAGGGTGTTTGCCTTGCATGCAGAAGGACAGTGGTTCCAATCCCGGCATCCTATATGATCCCCTGAGCCTGCCAGGAGCGATTTCTGTAGAGCCAGGAGTAACCCCTGAGCGCTGCCAGATGTGACCCTGTGGATGTACCTATTTGAAACCCTTAGACCCACCCATTTCTGGGAGGGGTCTTGGGAACCGGATAGTATGTGTAACCTTACCTGCGAGACCCTCCCATTCCTGGGAGGGGTCTTGGAAATGTTAGATAAGGCTTGAACCAAGGGAATTCGGGCCCTTTTGGCCTTTTGGCTCTTTGCCCTGTCTGCGCTGCTGTGCGCTCTGGCTTCTGGGTTTCTGTGTTCTGGTCTTTGACCAGCATGGAGCCCAAAGGGAAGATGGCTAACAGGAAATAAGATGCAGGGCTAGCAAAATATTGTTGTGCTTGAAAGGTTATGAATAGGCCACACACACGTGGTGGCTAGGGCTTGAATAAAGTTGTTGCTTCCTGACGCCTGACTGTGAGTGAGTGATTTCACCTGGGCCTGGGACTCGCCGACTGCATGGAGGTTGCAGAGCCACGTGGACTGGAATGGCACGGAGAGAAATCCACCGCCATCCAGCCCCATCGTTAATTATTTAATGCAACATGACCCAAAAACCAAAAAAAAAGAAGCAACAGTTAAGAAAGCAAGTATTATTTTCTCCTTTGCAGTTTAGGCTATAAATCTCTGATGGCTTTATCTTCAGAGAAAAGCAAAGCAAAAGTAGGAGAGATAGTTCAAGGGACTGAGCACATGCTTTGCATGTAGAAGACTCTGATCCCCAACCACATATGATGCCAGAGCTCTGGTCAGGAGTGACATACCCACCCACCCACCCCAGTACAGAGCTGGGAGTAGCCACTGAGTACCACCTTAAGTGTGAACCAAAAACAAAAACAAAACAAAAAAGAAAAAGAAAAGCTAGATTAGTGCGGGTTTGATGGGTGTAAACTTGAAAGTTTCCTTTATTTCTATCCTCACATAAGTCCAGACTAATTCAGCAATAATAAGAGAGGGAGACAGCTACACAGAAGGAGGGTTCCTGGTGACAAATGAGGTAGGTACCCATATCTGAAGAGATTTGGGGAACTCTGATCTTTGCTTTGGAGTCCACTGAATCTCCATTATTTCCCTGGTCCTCTGGGGTCAGGACCCTGGGCCTTACATTCCACCCTTGGAACTCTTGCTGACATTGTTCAATTCACCTTGTGAGGCTCCCAGTAGTGGACAGGTGTGGTTATTACTAGACTATTTTAGAGAAAATACTAAGGTCAGGAAAGTTTCTGATTTCTCAGTGGATTAGACAGGGTCCTGTCACTTTCTCATTCCATTGTGTGTGTGTGTGTGTGTTTACCATTTCCTACCTTTTTGAAAAAGAAAACGTAAAAAAATAAAGAGGAATAGTTTTTAGCTTTTCTTTTGAGTCTATAAAATCTCTAAAGGGCAGTTCTGGGGGTCCAATATTTGTCTTTTTTCCTTGTGTTTCTTGTCTTCTCCTATTTTTTACACCCTCCTTACTGGCCTTACAGTGAAAGGAAGAACTCTTTCCCCTTCTTTTTTCCACCCTCCCCCATTTACCATTTTCCCCCTTTACCTCTCCACTGTGGCCTCTTGACCTCCCCACAGAGCTACAAAAGTAAAATCCTTGAAGAGATGCTGCTGTGGGAATGTTAATGAGCCTTTGCCACAAAGGGGCAAAGACTTTACTTCACTGAGTTGGAAAAAAGCCCCTTTGAAAAGGGGTTTCTGTGTGTGGTGAAGTGGAGAGGGGAGGAGAGAGAGGGAGGGAGAGGGTAAAAAGAAGGGAGGGAGAGCTCAAGAGAAATGAAAAGCAAAAGAGGAACTTACTGAGAGAGAGAGAGAGAGAGAGAGAGAACACGAGAGCGCGAGAGCGAAAGAGAAGAAAGGAGAAGAAAACATTAAAACAATATTTTCTTAAGTTGAAGTTGATTATTTAATTATTTAATTTTTGAAAAAAAATTTTTTTTCACCTTGTAAACTTGAGCTTACATTCTCAAGAAGCCACCAAAATGGCATTTTAAGGACATTGAAGATAATACAAGGACTTATCTAGGCACTTTACCCCCAGTTCCTTCCCAAGAATGGGATCCTAAGAAGCTCTGGGATGAATATTTTTGAGGTGGCTGGTGGACTCTTCCTTCTAGCTTTATGGTTCTTTTGGGGGGGATAGGTGGGATTTTGGGCTACACCTAGTGATGCTCAGGAGACAAGGTAGTACTGTATGCCAAAAATTGAAAATTGTTGTTGGGTTATACCTAGTGGTGCTCAGGACTTACTCTTGGCTCTGTATTCACAGATCATTCTTGTAGGACTTATGGGACCAGTATGGGATGCCAAAGATCAAACACAGGTTGGTCACATACTATGTAAGAGTCCTACCCACTGTTCTAGCCTCCAGAAATTGAAGAATTTAAACCAGAGGGCTCCAGCATACAAAGAATATGCTCCAGCCAGTTGAATTCTCTCCTTGGTCCTGTTGTTCCTGTTTGAGTTACTTACTGGAGAGAGAGAGAGAGAGAGAGAGAGAGAGAGAGAGAGAGAGAGAGAGAGAGAGACAGAGACAGAGACAGAGACAGAGACAGAGAGACAGAGAGAGAGAGACAGAGACAGAGAGAGACAGAGAGAGACAGAGAGAGATAGAGAGACAGAGACAGAGAGACAGAGACAGACAGAGAGAGACAGAGACAGAGGAGGAGGAGGAGAGAGAGAATGTTTTGCCTGATGATCAAACCATGTACTCTACCACCAGGCTATGTCTTTTGGCTCCCTAATTATCTATTGATCTAATCATTTTTCTCTCTTCAGAAATATCTCAAAATACTAATTCAGAACATTATACTTTTCCAGTCAGACTACTTATACATGACCTGTGTGTGGCTTTTGTGAGCAGAGGCTAGATCTGAATTTATTAAAATAAATATGAAGGGGCCCGGAGAGATAGCACAGTGGCGTTTGCCTTGCAAGCAGCCAATCCAGGACCAAAGGTGGTTGGTTCGAATCCTGGTGTCCCATATGGTCCCCCGTGCCTGCCAGGAGTAACACCTGAGCATCGCTGGGTGTGGCCCAAAATCCAAAAATAAATAAATAAATAAAATAAAATAAATATGGAGATTTTGTTTTGTTTTGGGGCCACATCCAGTGACGCTCAGAGGTTACTCCTGACTAAGGGTTCAGAAATTGCTCCTGGTAGGGGCCGGAGAGATAGCATGGAGGTAAGGCGTTTGCCTTTCATACAGAAGGTCATCGGTTTGAATCCCGGCGTCCCATGTGGTCGGCCGTGCCTGCCAGGAGCAATTTCTGAGCATGGAGCCAGGAGTAACCCCTGAGCACTGCCGGGTGTGACCCAAAAACCACACACACACACAAAAAAAAAAAAAAAAAAAAAAGAAAAGAAAAGAAAAGAAATTGCTCCTGGTAGGAGGGACCATGTGGGACGCCAGGGATCGAACCGCAGTTCATCCTAGGTCAGCCTTGTGCAAGGCAAACAAACGCCCTACCGCTGTGCCAGCTCTCTGGCTCTGGATATGGAGATAATTTTGATGTTAAAACTAAGTATTTAAAAGGAAAAGATATGTTACTGATTTAAATAAAAAAGTCACTATGGTTGACTATCAGATTTTCCTGCACATCTTTATGTTGTTGTTTTGTTTTTGGAACATACTTGGCAGGGGCTGCTCTGGGATAGGTGGTCCCTTTCACATGCTCAAAAACATGGAAACCAAACCTCAGGGTTTGGGGTGCTACATCAAGCAGTGATAAGAATTTACTCCAGGCTCTGTGCTCAGGGATCACTCCTGTCAGGGATTGGGGGACTATATGAGGTTCTGGGAATCAAAATTGAATTGGCTCTGTATAAAGCAATTGCCCTAATCTGCTGTACTCTGGTTCTGGTCCTTTTCTTTTTTATGGGTGGGTCACCTGCCTCTATACTCAGGATCACTCCTGGCAGTTCTTGGGGGAACATATGGGGTGCTGGGGATCCAACCTGAGTTTGTACAAGGCAAGTACTCTCACTACCCATTGCATTATTGCCCCAGCCTATATTCTTTTTTTTTTTTTGGTGGTTTTTGGGTCACACCCGGCAGTGCTCAGGGGTTATTCCTGGCTCCAGGCTCCGAAATTGCTCCTGGCTGGCACGGGGGACCATATGGGACGCCGGGATTCGAACCGATGACCTCCTGCATGAAAGGCAAACACCTTACCTCCATGCTATCTCTCCGGCCCCCCCCCAGCCTATATTCTAACCCATTAACCTAGGGTATTTTTACTGCCTCCCAAGTCCCAAGTGTCTTTTGGTGCCTGCATTCTATACATTGTTTTATGATATCAGCACAACACTCTGTTAAAGAATCCCAGAACCTTGAGGAACAAAGAGAAGGTGATTGGAATGAGATTCCTGGAAGAGAAAGATGATGAGTCAGTCAGGAATGATAATTCCCAGGAATTTAAACTCTCTGGACTCACTATAACCACATGGAGATTTATAAGACTTTACATTTCAGTCCTCTGCCTCAGATCTATATGTGCAGAATTGGGGGGGGGGGGGCTCCCTAAAGTATTTAATTACTGTCTTAAATGATTTTTTTTGAAGATCAAATTTGAGACAGTTGTGCTTAAGTGGTAGATTCTGAAGGGCCCGTGAGGTTATTGTTAGAATACCCTCATACAGGTGAATAGAGCCTGGCCTATGGTGTAACACTCCTTTCTGATGTATATTCTGCTACATAAAGTGCTTGTTAAGATTAATGTACCTTTTTTGGTTAGGGTGGACGGCAGGCTACCTATGGCTGTGCTTAGGGGACCAGGCAGTTACCAGATATTGAACCCAAAGTTTCCATATTCAAAACATAGTTCTGGCTCTTTGAACTATCTCTTCAACCCTAAGATGAATATACTTTTGTCTTGTGTGTGTGTGTTTGCGTGTGTGAGGCTTACTCAAGGCTTACTTTTGGCTCTGTTAAGAGTAGATCTTGTAGGTCAGCTAGTTGCATGCAAGGCAAATGCCTTATTCATTGTACTATGCTTCTAACTCACTTAATTTATGATCATTATGAATTCATATTATCATTATGAATCATTTAGAAAATGTTTCTGGGAGGGGCTGGAGATATAGCATGGAGGTAGGGCTTTGCCTTGCATGCAGAAGGACGGTGGTTCGAATACTGGCATCCCTATGGTCCCCCAAGCCTGCCAGAGGTGATTTCTGAGTTTTGAGCTAGGAGTAACCCCTAAGCACTGCTGGGTATGACCCCCCAAAAAAATGTTTCTGGGAGGGGTATAAAGAGAATAGGGTGCTTTCCTTGCATTGTCCTCCACAGGTTCAATTCCTGGCTCCCAATATGCTCCTCTGAGCCCTTCCAAGGGTGGTTCGTGAGCACAGAGTCAGGACTAAGTGCTATGCAACTCTGTGTGTGGACCCTGAAAATTAAAAATAATGCTTTATATTAGCAGATGTGGGTTCAATCCCATTACTCCATATGCTGCCAGGGATAATCTGAGCACTTCTGTGTATAGCCTCTTCCTCTCCCAAAAGAAGTGTTCCTGGGAGGGCTGGAGCAGTGGCGCAAGTGGTAGGGCATATGCCTTGCAAGTGCTAGTGTAGGATGGACCGTGGTTCGATCCCCCATTGTCCCATATGGTAACCCAAGCCAGGAGCGATTTCTAAGTGCATAGCCAGGAGTAATCCCTGAGATTCATCCGGTGTGGCCCAAAAACCAAAAAAAAAAAAAAAAGTGCTTCTCTGGGAGAACAGGAAAGAGTACTTTTTTTTTTTTGGTTTCTGGGCCACATCTGGCAGCGCTCAGGGGTTACTCCTGGCTATCTGCTCAGAAATAGCTCCTGGCAGGCACGGGGGACCATATGGGACACCAGGATTCGAACCAACTACCTTTGGTCCTGGATCAGCTGCTTGCAAAGCAAAGGACGCTGTGCTATCTCTCCTGGCCCGAGATTATTTTTCTTATCTAAGGTACTTGCCTCGAATGTACTAACCCTGGTTTTATCTATAGCACTGCATATAATTTCCAAGTACTGCTAGGAGTAAACCCTGAGTTTTTCTGGGTATGACCCAAATGTGTTTCTAGAGAACTAAGATATGGTTTAAGGTAGAACACATGTTTCACATATGTAAAGCTTTGTGTTCAATCCCTTGGCACATAAATAAATAAATGAACACATAAAAAGGTGTTTTGAGGTTAGGGATAGGCTCAAAGGGCTAGTGTGCTTGGTTACTCAGCACTGACAGAAGCAACTACTCTGCCCCCTTGCAAAAAACTGGGAGTAATCCCTGAGGTGAGAGCCAAACTTCCCCCCAAAAACAAACAAACAAACAAACCAAAAACAAAGTAATGTTAACTCACAGTAGCTTTTACCCTTAAAATAATAACTAGGGGCCGGAGAGATAGCATGGAGGTAAGGCATTTGCCTTTCATGCAGGAGGTCATTGGTTCGAATCCCGGCGTCCCATATGGTCCCCCGTGCCTGCCAGGAGCAATTTCTGAGCCTGGAGCCAGGAATAACCCCTGAGGACTGCCGGGTGTGACCCCAAAAAAACCAATAATAATAATAATAACAATAATAATAATAATAATAATAATAATAATAATAATAATATAGTCACCTGGATGCCAAATTTCAAATTTTTTATTCAAAACTTCTCTTAGAACAATGTTCTTAGTATTCCTCTTTTTCAGGTTTGTGGAAAACTGGTTATTACATGACTATATTCTATAACGTGGAGTCATTTCTTCTATTTTGCACAGACTCAGACTCTACAAAGAATCGAATTTTAGTTAGTCCTTTGTGTCAAAGGTGATATGTCCTTTGATTATATGCTCTAATTTAACCCTTAAAACAACTGCAAAGGAAACTTTACATAACTCCCACCTTAGTTGTGCAGAGCCTCTCATTTGGCAATTGAGAAAATTGAGAACTTTGATTCTTTATTTCCTTTGGGGGCCTCAAGACTTAGTCCTGCCTCTGTGCTCAGGGATCATTCCTGATAAGGTTCCGGAGCTAAAACGGATGCTGGATAATAGAACCAGGTGGATCGCATGCAAAGCAAGAGCTGCTGTACTATCTCTTAAGTTCTGGAAACTGAGGCTTTGAGAGGCAAAGTAGTTCCTTTGCTCAAGATCTTCATAGTTGATAGGCTGGAGAAATGGTGCAAAGATCTACGCTGTTGCAGTACACTTTGCCAATGATCCTGGTTGGATACCTACATGTCATATATGGTCCCTTGAGCACAAGGATGATTGATCACTGAGCAGTTCCGTTCGGGGTATGCGAATGTTTAATGCGATTTTTTGCGTTTTTTTTTTCTTACTAATGCGATTTTTTATTGCGAATATTCGGTAAGCGAAATCCCTTATGCGGCCCTGCCTCACCCCGACTTTGCCTCCTGCGGTCCCCAGGTAAATTGAGTTTGAGACCCCTGCTAAACTTTCTGGCTGCAGGCGTGGGGAATGACTTTAACTTGTGAATAAAATGTGAAGAACTTTGAATAAATATCTACAATCATCCACGTATTCTTGTATTTACTTATATTTTTACCACACATTGTTCGTCTTGCTAGCACTGAGACAGTAAAAGAGTAAGGGAAAAGTGTCTTTTGTGAAACTTCACTGAATTAGAAGGTACTGGCATACAATCCTAGATCTGATTTCCTAGATGATTTCCGCCTGGCTCTTTCAGGTAGCAGTCACCTGGTGTTTTAAAGGCAAAGGCAGAGAGGGAATGAATATAGGAAAGTCATTCAAACTAAGGCTTGTTTTTGTGTTTTTATTTTTTCCCCCGGAGTTCATTCTGCCAAGGATAGCAGGAATTCAAACATTCATAGAAGGAAGAATAGAACTTATTTTTTTGTTTGTTTGTTTGCTTTCCTTCATAGCTCCATGTTACTCTGATTAAACAAAAGGAAAAACTGCACTTGTGACCTGGATAAGGTAGTGGAACAGGAAAGGGAGGTTGTGGGGGCAGGGTTTTGAGTCTTGCAGGCAGTGAAAGAAATCGGTGGGGGTAGGGCGGTGCGTCTGTTTTCAAGGGAAAATTATAGGAACCCTTTGCTAAGGTTCTGGGAATCTTGAAATTGCTCTTTAGAAATAAAAATCAACAAATCATGCAAGGAATGGGGATCAGAGAGGGTCAGTGAAGGAGAGTGGTCATGCAGGGGCATGACAAGGAAGGAAACAAAAAATGATTAATCAAGAGATGAGAAAGAGTTACAAAGGCAGTCTTTGGAGGAGAGGAGTAAATGGACTGAATTCTTGACAGAATGTAGGAAGCTGGTAATAAAAGCATGGTCAGAAATGTAAGGAGGAGACTTAAGACAAAGGGACCAGTATGGAGCTCAGCAGTAGAGCACTCACCTAAGTGTTAGTCCTGGGTTTCAATCTGGCACTGAAACAAGAATAAGAAAAGGAAGAGAAAAAAAGACACCCAAAGACTTGATGATCCCTATGGTAAGAGCCATAGGGATCATCTCCAAATCTCTCACTTTTCAGATAAGGAAACTAAGACCAAGGGAGGTTAAGTGCCTTTTCAAAGGTTCTGCAGAAACAGATTTTATCTCAGGAAATTGCCCTTTTCGTCTCATAGAACTGGAAAATAAAATGATCAAGAATGAGGAGGAATTCAAGAAATAGTAACTTTAATTTCCTTTAAGATCTTTAATTTCTCATCAAAATAAAAATTATATTAAAAATATCATGAAATGAAAAAAAAAGATCTTTAATTTCTCTAGCTGAGCTAGAATTCAACTTTTTTGTGATGACCATTCTAATTTTATGAATTAAATCCATTCTCATAACTTTATACCTTACATTATTTCACTTGGATGATAAATTCTTTCTCACTTCCCATAATTCCCAGGAAAGGGGTCCTTCAGCAACTAATTTCAGGAATTTTTTTGGAAGGTGTTTTCTGCCACATCAGTGATTCTCTGGGCATACTCTTGGCTATATGCTCAGGGATCACTCCTAGCAGTGCTCATGGGACCATATGGGATGTTGGGGATTGAACCCAGGTTGACCGTGTGCAAGACAAGCACTTTAACTACTATACTATTGTTCTGATCCCCATCAAGAAAATTCTTGAAAAGTAGTTGGAGTTCCTGTGTTGGATTATAAGCATGACTTTTGACTCCTGTTACCTCTGAAAGGTAAAGAGCAGTAACAAAAAGTAAAGAAAACTCCTTGATAATGTCAGATTAATTTCTGATTTTAAGTACAAATTCACAAAATAATTTTTGAGAACCTTCTGTGTACTCAGAGGAAAAACAAAACAAAACAAAACAAAAACACTGTAGGGGCTGAAGCAAGTATGGCCTTGCCTTGCACAGAGCCAACCTGGGTTACATCCCCAGCATCCCCTATGGTCTCCAAGCACCACCAGGAGTATTTGCAGAATGCAGAGGCAGGAATAGCTCCTGAATACCACTGGGTATGGACCAGATAGTTTCTTTTCTAAACTAAGAGTCACATATAGGGTCTCTCCTTTCAGCCGTGTCCCAGCTATTGCTTGGCTTGTCCTGAACGGGTCGATACGGTTTGAACTCTGCTGACAGTACGTCCTCTGAATAGAGTCTGTCCGAGAAGTAAACCCGTCGGATCCGGCAGTTTGCATGGATCTGCACCCAAAAGGTCTCAATGTAATTCATGCCATAAGCCCGCCGGGTGAAATCTGACAGGTTGAACTGAATCTGGTTCCAGCCATCATCCAGCCGCATGGGCATGGTGCAGATGAAGGGCTTGAAGCGAGTGGTGCTCTGGTAGTTACTGGCCCGAAATCGCCGGCGCACATTCTTGTCATCCAGCACCTGCAGAGCACAGAGAAGAGTCTCCTTGATTCCATCTGTATTGCAAAGGTAAAATATTTTTTCAGGTTTTTAATGATTATGACAAGAAAGGGAAGTTTAATCCCCAATGTCTTCTTTGGGTCTGCAGGACATGTGATATATGTGGTACTGACATTTGTCCCTTCAATCTCTAAGATCAAGGACTGGCTATCTCTTATTTATTTGGTTTTGAGCCACTCTTTTATATTTGTCTCAAGGATCATTCTGGTTATACTCGGAACTATATGTGGTGCTTGGGAGGGAATGTGGGTTGGTCATATGTAAGGCAAGTTTCTAACCCTATGTGCTATATCTCCACCCCCAAAGACAGAATTCTTTTTTTTTTTTTTTTAATAATTTCTTTATTTAAGCACCATGTTTACAAGATGTTCGTAACTGGGTTTCAGCCATAAAATGCACACCTCCTTTCACCAGTGCAACTTTACTGCTACCATCATCCCCCCATTTCATACCTTTCCCGACCCCTTCCAAAGACAGAATTCTTGAGAACTAGAAGGAGCGGAGGATTCCATAAGCAAGCTATGAGTTCAAAGGGCTGGATAGGATAGTTAATGAGAAAGGGGTTAAGAACTAGCTAAGGGCTGAGAGATAGTACATAAGGTAAGGTACTTGGTTTGTATGTGTTTTGTGCTCACCCCAGTTGAAAACTCTGGTTCTAAATATGGTCCCCTAAACATGACTTAAAGTCATTCCTGAGCAGAAAGCCAGAGAGAGCCCCACTGAGCACTGCTAGGTATGACCACCCCACTCTAAGAAAAAAAGTACTTGAAGGATAGCCTGGGAGATGACTCAGAGGGCAAAAACTCATGCTTTGCTTTGGATACCTTAGTTTCCATCCCCTCAATCCCCTGTCCTGAACTGAATCCTGAACTCAAAGATGACACCCATCCCACTCCCAAGAAGACTAGTCCTTGTTGTGGAGCTGAGATATAGTACATTGGGTAGGGTGCTTGCCATGCATGAAGTTAACCTGGCATCAATCCCTGGCATGACATATGGTTCCCTGAGCCTCTCCAGGAGTCATCCCTGAGCATAATCAAGAGTAAGACCTGTGGGGCTGGAGAGATAGCATGGAGGTAAAGCGTTTGCCTTTCATGCAAGAGGTCATCGGTTCGAATCCCAGCGTCCCATATGGTCCCCTGTGCCTGCCAGGAGCAATTTCTGAGCATGGAGCCAGGAGTAACCCCTGAGCACTGCCGGGTGTGACCCAAAAACCACAAAAAAAAAATAAATAAATAAAAAAAAATAAAAAAAAATAAAAAAAAAAAAGAGTAAGACTTGAGGCCAGAGTGGTGGTGCAAGCAGTAAGGCATCTGCTTTGTCCGGGCTAGCCTAGGTTGGACCGCAGTTAGATCCCCCGGCGTCTCGTCTCATATGGTCCCCCAAGTCAGGAGTGATTTCTGAGCACATAGCCAGGAGTAACCCCTGGAAGAGAACTCAAATGACTGGAGTGAATGTTGGCATACAGGATTGACTTGGGTTCTGAGCATTCAAGCACCCCTGGGGGTGGATCAAAACAAATGAAGAAGTGGAAGAATTTATGTGAATATTGACTTTATTAGATATGTGAATGAATTTGAAGAAAATGGTAACTATATTTAATATGAATGTTAGAGGCCAGAGAATGAAAGTTCAATAGTCTGGAGTGCATATTGGAGGTCTGGGTTAAATCTACAGCTTCATATGTCCCCCTCCCCCACCATGCCACCAGGAATTACCCTTGAGTAGAGCTGGGAGTAGCTCTTGACTATACTGCTGGCAAGGCCCAAGATCCAGAAGAAATAAATATTTAAATAGTAAAATATATTATATAGGATAGGAATATATATGTGTATATATATATATGTGTAAGTGTGAATATATAGGATAGCTCAATTCTAGATCTGCTCACACCTCAACAAATAAATATATATAAAAAGTAAAAATAAAGGGCCAGGCAAATAGCACAGTGGTAGGGCTTTTGCCTTGCATATAGCTGACCCAGGACAAATGGTGGATCGAATCCCTGCATCCCATATGGTCCTCCGAGCCTTCCAGGAGTGATTTCTGAGTGCAGAACCAGGAGTAATCCCTGAGCACCGCCGAGTGTGACCCCCCAAAAAAAAGTAAAAATAAGGGGGCCAGCGCAATAGCACAGTAGTAGGGAGTTGGTCTTGCATATAGCAAACTTCAGACTGACTCTGGTTTGATTCCCAACATCCCATATGGCCCACCAAGCCTGCCACGAGTGATTTCTGAGTGCAAGGCCATGAGTAACCTCTAAGTGCTGCTGGTGTGACCCAAAAACATGCAAAAAAAAAAAAAGTAAAAATAAGGGCTGGAAAGATAGTATAGGAGTAGAGCACTTGCCTTGGATGCGGTTAATTTGGGTTCAAGTCCCATCATACCACGTGGTCCTGCATGCATCTCCAGGAAAACCCCTAAATATCATCTGGTATAGTCCTCCAAAGAATAAGGGATCAGGGGCCAGAGAGATTATACAGAGGCGTGAATAAACCCACATGCTGTAATCCAACGAGGAAAGGTTAAACTGGCCTGGAGTTAGGCTGTTGCTGGAAATAATCCAAACTAGGCTGAAGAGAGATGAAACACAGGTAAGGGGATCTTTCCACCACATGGAGCAAGAGAGAGAGGCTGGTAGAACCACAGTACTTATTGGGAAGATAGGACCATACCTAAGGGTGTGTGTGTATGTGTGTGTGTGTGTGTGTGTGTGTGTGTGTTTGTGTGTGTGTGTGTGTGTGTGTGTGTGCGTGCGCGTGTGGTGGGGGGTATTTTCAAAAAATTGGGTACAATCTGATATAAAAGAGAGGGCAAAGAGAGATTTATTAGTTTCCAACATTCCCAATTTTATATTGTAAAACAACCCTCTCTTCCTGCATACATAATTTCACTTCCTCCTTCCTTCCCTCCCTCTCTCCCTCCTTCCTTTTCTCCCTATTACCTTTCCTCCCTCTCTTCCTCCTTCCTTCCTTCCTTCCTTCCTTCCTTCCTTCCTTCCTTCCTTCCTTCCTTCCTTCCTTCCTTCCTTCCTTCCTTCCTTCCTTCCTTCCTTCCTTCCTTCCTTCCTTCCTTCCTTCCTTTTTGGGGGGAAGACAAACCTGGGGAAAGAGAAATGGAACCGGGCAGAGTTGGAATCCAGGTTTCCTTCATGCGGAGCATGTTCTCCAGTTCTTTGAGTTATATCTCCAGCTGGCCTTCTCTCTTTGTGACCAGTTGGGCATTGCACTGTGCCAATATTGATGTCATCTGTTATCTAAATGAATATCTCTAATGGCTCATGAACTTTCTAGACTAAAGATCTGTGCTCTATCTGTAAGAAAATGTTGACACTTAATATTTCTCCACCCAGGAAGAAAAAGGGAATAGTGTGTCAGGACTGGGAAAGAAGCTCAAAGAGCTTGAGTGCAATCTTTGCATGCGAGAGACCCATATTCATTCCACAGTATCACATGGTCTTCCAAGTATTACCAGCAACAACCCTTAAATAATGTCATAGGAATAGTTGTATGTGGTTTAGAACCAAAAAAATGTTTATTTTTATTGTCCATTTTATATGGGAACAGTCAAAATTACAGTTTTTGATTTTTTTGTCCCTCACTATCTTAAATAATTCTTCTTCTTCTTCTTCTTCTTCTTCTTCTTCTTCTTCTTCTTCTTCTTCTTCTTCTTCTTCTTCTTCTTCTTCTTCTTCTTTTTTCTTCTTCTTCTTTCTTCTCCTCCTTCTCCTCCTCCTCCTCCTCTTCCTCCTTCTTCTCCTCCTCCTCTTCCTCATCCTCCTCCTCCTCCTCCTCCTTCTCCTCCTCCTCTTCCTCCTCCTCCTCCTACCTCCTACTTTCCTCCTCCTCCTCCTTCTCCTCCTCCTCCTCCTCCTCCTCCTTCTTCTTTTATTTTTTTCTGTTTTTTTGTTTTGCTTTTTTTTTTGGGCCACACCCAACAGTGCTCAGGGGTCACTCCTGGCTGTCTGCTCAGAAATAGCTCCTGACAGGCACGGGGGACCATATGAAACACCGGGATTCGAACCAACCACCTTTGGTCCTGGATCGGATGTTTGCAAGGCAAACACCGCTGTGCTATTTCTCCGGGCCCCCTCCTTCTTCTAAATAATATCTTAGCACAGTGGTAGGTGTTTGCTTTGCATATGGCCAACCCGGGAAAGACCTGGGGTTCAATCTCCAGCATCTTATATAGTCCCCCAAGCCCTCCAGGAGCAATTTCTGAGTGCAGAGCTAGGAGTAACCCCTGAGCATGACCCAAAATCTCAAAATCTCAAAATAAATAAATAAATAAATAAATAAAAATCTTTATTTAGGCATCATGATTACAACTTGTTTGTAGTTGGGTTTTAGTTATTAAAAAGAAACCCCCCTTCACTAGTGCAACCTTCCCACCACCAATGCCCTCCATCTTCCTCCTCTCCCACCCCCTGCCTGTCTTTGAGACACACATTCTATTTTTTGTGTGTGTGTGGGTCACACCCGGCAGTGCTCAGGAGTTACTCCTGGCTCTATGCTCAGAAATCACTCCTGGCAGACTCGGGGGACCATATGGGATGCAGGGATTCGAACCACCAACCTTCTGCACACAAGGCAAAAATGCCTTACCTCCATGCTATCTCTCCGGCCCATGCATTCTATTTCTCTCACTTACTACCATTGTCATGATAGTTGTTAGTGTAGTTATTTCTATAACTGCACTTAACACTCTTTGGGGGTAAGCTTCATATTGTGGGTTGGTCCTTCTAGTCCTTATCTCTATTGTCTCTGGGCATTATTTGGTCTTTATGTACTTTTTGGATATTACTATTTTTTTGGTTTTTGGGCCACACCCGGCAGCGCTCAGGGGTTACTCCTGACTCTATGCTCAGAATTTGCCCCTGGCAGGCACAGGGGACCATATGGGATGCCGGGATTTGAATCACCGTCCTTCCGCATGAAAGGCAAATGCCTTACCTTCATGCTATCTCTCCAGCCCTGGATATTACTTTTCATCTTTTTTTTTTTTTTTTTTTTAGGTCACATCCGGCAGTGCTCAGGGTTTACTCCTGGCTCAATGCTCAGAAATTGCTTCTGGCAGGCTCAGGGGACCATATGGAACGCCGAGATACAAACAACTGTCCTTCTGCATGCAAGACAAACACCCCACCTTCATGCTATCTCTTTGGCCCCTGAATATTACTTTTTGCTCAGGGAATGTTTTATTCTGATGAATTGTCCTTTTTTTGCTCAAGGGTTTCTCCTGGCATTTGCATTCAGGAAGGATCACTTCTGAAAAGTTTAGGAGATTCTTTGGGATACTGGGATAAAATTCAGGTGGGCCACATGCAAGTAGCCCTACCTACTATACTATTGCTCCAACCAGTGGTCTTCAAACTATGGTCCGTGGGCCACATACTGTATTTGTTCCTGTTTTGTTTCTTCACTTCAAAATAAGTTATATGCAGTGTGCTAGGAATTTGTTCATAGTTTTTGTTTTTACTATAGTCTGGCCCTCCAACGGTCTGAGGGACAGTGAACTGGCCCCCTATTTAAAAAGTTTAGGGGCTGGGAATGTGGCGTTAGAGGTAAGGTGCTTGCCTTGCAAGTGCTACCTTAGGATGGACCGCGGTTTGATCCCCCGGCGTCCCATATGGTCCCCCCAAGCCAGGAGCGACTTCTGAGCACATAGCCAGAAGTAACCCCTGAGCATCAAACGGGTGTGGCCCAAAAACCAAAAAAAAAAAAAAAGTTTGAGGACCACTAGAGTTCAGACCCTTTGATGCATTGTTGATCTAACTCACCACTCTGTGAAAGCAACGGGAGAGGGCCCGGAGAGATAGCACAGCGGTGCTTGCCTTGCAAGCAGCTGATCCAGGACCTAAGGTGGTTGGTTCGAATCCCGGTGTCCCATATGGTCCCCCATGCCTGCAGGAGCTATTTCTGAGCAGACAGTCAGGAGTAACCCCTGAGCAATGCCGGGTGTGGCCCAAAAACCAAAAAAAAAAAAAAAAAAAAAAAAAAAGAAAGCAACGGGAGAGTTAGGGACATAAAAGGTTGCTAATAAGAAAACTAAGAGGCAGGACTTCTTTATAAGAAACCCACTTTAGGGGCCGGGCGGTGGTGCTAAAGGTAAGGTGCCTGCCTTACCTGCGCTAGCCTAGGACGGACCGCGGTTCGATCCCCCGGCGTCCCATATGGTCCCCCAAGCCAGGAGCGACTTCTGAGCGCATAGCCAGGAGTAACCCCTGAGCGTCACCGGGTGTGGCCCAAAAACCAAAAAAAAAAAGAAACCCACTTTATAAACTGGGCAGAGAGGAATGGATCATAAATCATGTTATAATTCAGAACAGAACAGAAAGACCCAGGCAGATTACCTATGCAGGGAGACAGGGTCACCAAAACATATAGAGCCATTGATACAAATAGAACTTAAAACATTCCTAACACTATATGGGTCCCTTCTACATATTACTCATGTAGGGTGAATTGTGAAGTAACCAAAAGAAAACTTCCATTCTAATGCCCTTCTAATATTGGTCTCACCATTTGCTATGATTGCCAGAAAAACTCCAATAAAAGTGCTCTGAACTCCTAATATGAACTATAGTTTCAGGCCATTTTGTCTAGCAGTGTTTGTTTAGACATTAAATAATTAAATTTCCTTGCTCTTTTCACCTAATGATACTTTAGGTGAGCTTGATTAAATAAACTCTGTTCCAATTTGTTTTTGAGCACAAGTAGCTTACTCCTGGCTCTGCACTCAGGGATCATTCCTCATGGGGTTCAGGGAACCATATGAATACAGGGAAAAAAACCTGGATTGGTCAGATGTTAAGGCGAGCACCCTACATACATTCTGTACTATCTTTCCAGTCCCAAACCAAAATGTTTTTATTCTTCTTTTCTGTCTCACAACAATTTATTGAGAACTTTGATGATGAACAGAAGGTGCCCCTTCAGCCAGAGTTTTCTATTTTGGATCTCAGTTTTACCATGATTTTTAATGTAGTGTAGTCAGGCAATTGATGATGCACTGGAACAGGAGGAGACTTTAAATTGCATCATAGTATTCTTGGAGCCAAAGTTTCACTCATCACTTATGTTTTATTTCTTTCTTTCTTTCTTTTTTTTTTTTTTGTGGTTTTTGGGTCACACCGGGCAGTGCTCAGAGGTTATTCCTGGCTCCAGGCTCAGAAATTGCTCCTGGCAGGCACGGGGGACCATATGGGGCGCCGGGATTCAAACCGATGACCTCCTGCATGAAAGGCAAACGCCTTACCTCCATGCTATCTCTCCGGCCCCTGTTTTATTTATTTCTTTTAAATATGGAACGCTTCATGAATTTCTTTGTCATCCTTGCGCAGGGGCCATGCTAATCTTCTCTGTATCATTTCAATTTTAGTATATGTGCTAATCTTCTCTGTATTGTTTCATTTTTCGTATATGTGCTCGAAGCGAGCACTGTCTTTTTTTGTTTGTTTGTTTTGTTTTGTTTTGTTTTTTTCATGGGAGTGTTTAGGGCCACACATGGTAGAGCTCAGGAGCTATTCCTGGCTCTGTGCTCAGAGTTGGGGAACTGTATATGGTACCAGGATTGAATCAGGATGGACTATGTTCAAGGGAAATGCCTTACCTACTGTAGTATCTCTCTAGTCCCTAACTGCATGTTCTTTCTGCCCTCTAGTTGCTTACATTAAAAGTCCACTTAACAAACAGAATTCACATGAACTAAATTTCTGTTTTGTTTTATTTTGGGGCCACATCTGGCAGCACTTAAGGGTTATTCCTGGTTCTGTGCCATATGGGATATCGGGAATTGAACCCGGATTAGCTGTGTGCAGGGCAAATGCCCTCCCCACTGTGCTATCACTCCAGCAACTGAACTATCTTTTAAGTTTTATTGGGTAGGATTCTAGTCAGACTTTTTTGCTTCTCAATCAAATCACCTTGGGAAAATTTTATTTATTTCTCTATATCTGTTTTCTCATTTGCAATGATGAGATTGTCAGGCCATTTTCTTTCATTTCTCTTTTCAGAGCTAGTATATTCTTGTATATATGATGTATAGATGTATAGATGACCTATCAAGGAGTGACAGGATGGCATTGAGGTCTCCCACTATTATTGTGTTACTATTGATGTTTTCTTTCAGATTTGTCAACAATTTTATTAAATGTTTGTTAGTCCCTCATTGGGTGCATATATGTTTAGGAATGTAATTTCTTCCTGTTGCACATATCTCTTCAGTATTACAAAATGTCCATCTTTGTCCCTTATAATATTTCTAAGTCTAAAGTTTGTGTCAACTGATATTAATATAACCACTCCAGTTTTGTTTTGTTTGTTTGTTTGTTTTTTGGGTTTTGGTTTTTGGGCCACATGGTGGTGCTCAGGTTACTACTGGCTCTGCGCTCAGAAATTACTACTGGCAGGCACAGGGGACCATATGGGATGCCGGTATTCAAACAACCATCTATTCTGAATTGGCTGCTTGCAAGTCAAATGCCCTATTGTTGTGCTATCTTTCTGGCCCCAACTCCAGCTTTTTTTTTTTTTTTTTTTTTTTGGTTTTTGGGCCACACTCGGTGGTGCTCAGGGATTACTCCTGGCTGTCTGCTCAAAAATAGCTCCTGGCAGGCACGGGGGGGGGGGGGGGGGAACACACACACCATATGGGACACTGGGATTCGAACCAACCACCTTTGGTCCTGGATCGGCTGCTTGCAAGGCAAACGCCGCTGTGCTATCTCTCTGGGCCCAACTCCAGCTTTATTAAAGCGAGTAGTTTGCTTGAATGATTGCCCTCCAACCTTTGATTTTGAGTCTATGTTTGTTCTGACTATTCAGAAGTGATTCTTGTAGGCAACAGAATGTTGGATTCAGCCTTTTGATCCATCTTGCCACTCTGTCGCTTAACTTGTGCATTTAGTTCATTGACGTGAGAGAGATAATTGTCATGGGATTTAGTGTCACCTTTATATAGGAGTTTTGTGTGTCTGTTGGTCTGTCTTGTCTTAAAGTAGACCTTTTAATTTTTCTTTTAAGGCTGGCGTTGAGTCTGTAGTTTCTGAGCTGTTGTTTATCCATTAAACTATGTATACTTCCTTCAAACCTGAACATGAGTCTGACTGGGTGCATTATTCTAGGCAAAACATTAATTTCATTGAGTTTTGTCACTATATCCCACCATTGCCTTCTAGTCTTGCGGGTTTCTTGTGACAGGTCTGCTGTAAATCTTAAGCATGCTCCTTTGAAAGTAATTTCCCTTTTTGATCTTGCTGCTTTCAGTATTTTATCCCTTTCTGTGAGATTTGTCATTGTGACTAGGATTTGTCTTGGGGTGCTTTTCTTCGTGTTTCTTTTAGCTGTTAATCTGCGGGCATGCAGGATTTGGTTGCATGCAGTCTTTAGTTCTCTTCAATGATGTTTCTCTTCAATGATGTTCTTCACTGTTGTTCCTGGGGATTTTCTTCCTAGGGTTCTGGAACTCTGTTGGAGAGGCTTTCCATTGAGGTTTTCATTTCATCTATCAAGTTTTTCAGTCCCGTTATTTCAGTTTGAAGTCTTCTCATTTCCATCTTAATATTCTCTTGATTCCTATTTGTGATTCGTTTAGCTTGATCAAAGCTTTCTTTGATTTCCACTAGGATCCTTCATATTTCTTCTCTAAACTCCTTATTCGAGAGGCTAAATAGGTAACTGGTACTTTTCAGGTCATCAGAGCTATCATCTTCATTCTCTATGCATTGCGTTGGCCTGCATTGTTTCCCCATTGCCATGTTTGTAGTGTGGTGTTTTCTACATGTTATGCTAAAGTTCATTGGCTAGGAGATGTGTGCAGCTGCGATGAAAAGCTGAGTTCACTTCTGAAGAAGGGCCCTCTGGGGATGATCTGTGTGAGGTGGTACAAGGTCTAGCACACAGCAGAGCAGAGAAGAGGCAGCCTACAATGTCTGCCATGTGCCAAAGCATACAGCAGGCTCTGTCCTTCATGAGCAGGGACAATTCACCTCTGGAAAAGTGCCCTCAGGGGAGGATCTGGGCAGGGTGGTTAAAGGTACAGCACACAGCAGAGAAGAGAAGAAGCTGCTTACAATGTCTGCCATGTGCCAACGCACACAGCAGGAATCAGCTAAAATGTGTTTTATCTGTATGGATCTTACTATTTTGTTCTAAGCCCCATGCAAACAGGCAAACAGAAAACAAATTGTATTTAACTTTAAAGGTTTGATATTTGCTTGTACAATCTTGGCTGGAGACATAGCACAGTGGTAGTGTCTGTCTTGCAAGCAGCCAATCCAGGACAGACAGTGGTTCGAATCCTCACATCCCATATGGTCTCCCGTGCCTGCTAGGAGAGATTTCTGAGCACAGAATCAAGAGTAACTCCTGAGCGCTGCAAGCTGTGATCCAACCCCCCAATATATTAGTTTATACAATAATGGGGAAATGCATAATGTTGTTAGTTTTAACAGTTCTCAGCTATCAAATGTTTCCCAATTGTTATGGTGTTTTATTGTGTATTTTATGTTGTAACTTATTTTCAAACTGTATTATCTGCAGAAATATTCTTGTAATTTTGTTTAGAGAAGTTTATGGAAAGAATCACGGGTGTTCTAGACTTATTAATAATGCTTGGTGTAATAATGCTAAGAATTTTCAAACTATAAGTGTATCTGCAGAAAAGTTCTAATGTTTATGCTCAGAGAAGTCTAGGAAAAAGTTTTGTGATATTTATAAGATGTGGAAAAGGCTGATTGTTTTGAGATGAATTGTATTCAATTTAAACTTTGATGCTTTAAATTCTGATATGGAGTTCTCATCTGTGGCAGAGAACAGGAGAAGAAAAATTTGGTAACTTATTTTGTTTTGTTTAAAACAGAAAAGGTAGATATGAAACGCTTCCCCCAACACTCTTTTACTTAAGCTTTCTTTTGAGATGTTAATCCCACCTGGATAATCAGACCCACCTACACCTGGGATGGGGCAAGCTGTTTTAAATAAAAAATAAAAAAGGTCTGGCTGGGGAGAGGTGAGGAGAAGCAGCAAAAGGACAAAAGAAAGGGCGAGTGCTCCCCCTACGCACGGCACCCCAAGCTTCTTTAGCTAGGTAATGGTGGAGAAATAATTCACAAGCTATCAGTTAAGATATTCATTGGAGTCAGCTTGTTTTATTTCTCACAGCTTTCTCTCTGCAATGAGTCTTTCCTCCTGTGAATGAGGGAGAGGGAGGAGGTATAATATATAGGAGGGGCTATATACCATATAGACATCACCCCAGATTTTTTTTTGGGGGGGCACACCTGACAGTGCTCAGGGTTACTCCTAGTTTTGTGATCAGAAATTGCTCCTGGAAGGCTCTGGAGACCATATGGGATGCCGTGAATCAAACCCTGGTCCGTCCTGGGCCGGCCACGTGCAAGGCAAACACCCTACCACTGTGCTTTCTCTCCAGGCCCTCACCCCAGTTTTTTTTTTTTTAAAGAATTGCTTGCTTGAATGACTGTTCTCCAACCTTTGACTTTGAATCTATGTTTGCTCTGACCATTAAGATGCATTTCTTTTAAGTAGCAGAATGTTGGATTCAACTTTTATTTGTTTGTTTGTTTGTTTTTGGGTCACACCCAGTGACGCTCAGGGGTTACTCCTGGCTATTCGCTCAGAAATTGCTCCTAGCTTGGGGGACCAAATAGGTTGCAGGGGATTGAACTGATGCCTGTTCTGGTCAGCTGCGTGCAAGACACTCTACCACTGTGCTATGGCTCCAGCCCCTGGGTTCAACTTTTTTTTTTTTTTTTCTTTTTGGGCCAAACCCGGTGATGTCCAGGAACTCCTGGCTATATGCTCAGAAATCGCTCCTTGCCTGGGGGATCGAGGGATCAAACTATGGTCTCTGTGTGCAAGGCAAATGCTCTACCACCCTACTGCTTGCGCCACCACTCTGGCCCCTGTAATCCCCCCCCCCCCCACTTTTTTTGTTTTTTTGGACCACACCTAGTGACGCTCAGGGGTTACTCCTGGCTATGCACTCAGAAATCGCTCCTGATTTGGGGGACTATACGGGGTGCTGGGTGATCAAATTGCAATCCGTCCTAGGCTAGCGTGGGCAAGGCAGATGCCTTACCACTTGCGACACTTATCTGGCCCCTGAAATTTCCCTTTTTGATCTTGCTGCCATCACTATTCTATCCCTATATGTAGTATTAGTCATTGTGACTAGGATGTGCCTTGGCGAGTCTCTCTGCAGTGATGTCTTTGACTGTTGATTCTTCATGGGGATTCTCTTCCTGAGCCTCTGGGACCCTAATAATTCTTATGTTGTTTCTGTTGAATTTATCCTGTGCTTTTATTTTCATCTGCTCACATTCTTTGAGGATTTTTTTCCATCATCTAATCATTTGTTTTAAGGCTTTTTTCTAATCTCTTCTGTTGTATGGCATTGTTATGCATCTCATCTTCCAGCTCACTTCTATCCTAAGCTGCTATTACTCTGATGGTGAGGCTTTCCAGTGAAGTTTTCATTTCATTCTACCAAGTTCTTCTGTACTAGTATTTTGGTTCGAAGTTTTCTCACTTCTGCTTTCACATCCTCTTCATTCTTATTTGTGTTTCATTTGTTTCTTTCCATGGTTTCTTTGAGTTATTTAGGCATTCTCCAGATTTTCTTTCTAAAGTCTTTGTTGGAGAGACTATATAGATGGTTACCACTTGTTGGGTCTGAAGAGATACCATATCCTCTAATCATGGTGGTGTTCTGCATTGTTTCTCCATTGTGTTCTTTGCAGTTTTTTACATGTTGTACTGGATTTATTAACATATAAGCATGGATGTGGAGCAGGGTCAGGGGGAGCTCACCACCTTGCTGGTCAGCCCTCCTGCTAGTTTCTTTTCAGGGCTGTGGGCTGGGTCAGGTGCTCCACTTCTGAACTATACCCCTACTTTCTTTATTTCTTTAGTTTTACACTTGAGGGTACTGGTGCTCACTCCTGGCTTGATGCTGAGAGATCATTTTTGGCAGTGCTTGGGAGACTTTAAAAGGTGCTGGGGATAGAACCTGCATTGACGGCATCAAACCAAGCACCTTAACCACTAATATACCATTAAGTAAAAGTGCATTAAGTATTGCACTAGGGGATAAAGAGATAGTATAGGAATTGAAGTACTTGCCTTGAATGTGGCCAATCCAGATTCTAAACCTAGCACTACATATAGTCTCCTGACCATAGGTGATCCCCAAGTACAGAGTGACTCACAGTACAGAGCCAGGAGTGATCCTTGAGTATACAGCCAGGAGTAAGGCATGAGCACTGCTGGGTATGGCCCAAAAACTTAAAAAACTAACCCAACTCAACCACTGTGTTCAATGTAGATGTTGTAAATACGAACAGAATGAAAACAGTTTCTTTTTGAAGGTGTGCCACTTGGGTGTAGAAGATACACAGGGCAGGTTGGTCACAATTTCCACAATGTTCTTTGTGTTCTTTTGAAAGGCCAGTGACGCTCTTTAGCTCTTTATAGGCCTTCCTAGGACATGTCACTGTGGCATGTATATTATTTCCAGCTAAGGTCAATTAAGGCTCTGCAGATTCAGGAGAAGATTTTACCACTCCCTGAACTATCTAGAGGGATGAAAATTGGGGTTATTACCCAGAATTAGCGTTTTCCCCAGAAATAACCTTTGTATTGGAGAAACCTATCTATATGCAAGGAAAAGCTCTAATTACAGAGCATCTGTGTTTGTCATGAGTCACCCTCTGCTCACCAGGAGTATCTCACTCCTCCCTCCTGGAAGCCCCAGGCCCTATCCTCTTCCTTATTCCTTCACAATAAACATCCTCATTTTGCCTTCATTGGCTTTAATATTAATTTTTTTCCTCATTGGCTTGGAATTTGCATCCATGTAGATTTTATGTTCTTCTGTATATTTCTCCATTTCTTATACTAATTTGTCTGTTAATTTTTTGTCTGCCATTAATTTTAATTTTTATTTTTTTTGGTTTTTGGTTTTTGGGTCACTCCTGGCAGCGCTCAGGAGTTACTCCTGGCTCTATGCTCCGAAATTGCTCCTGGGAGGCTCGGGACCATATGGGATGCTGGGATTCGAACCACCAACCTTCTGCATGAAAGACAAATGCCTTATCTCCCTGCTATCTCTCTAGCCCTTCTACCATTAATTTTTAATATGTTAATTTTTATTTATTTATTTACTTTTTTTGGTTTTTGGGTCATACCCGGCAGCGCTCAGGGGTTACTCCTAGCTCCATGCTCAGAAATCGCTCCTGGCAGGCTCGGGAGACTATATGGGATGCCGGGATTCGAACCAATGATCTTCTGCATGAAAGACAAATGCCTTATCTCCATATTATCTCTCCAGCCCTTTGATATTTTAAATCTCTCTCTCTCTCTCTCTCTCTCTCTCTCTCTCTCTCTCTCTCTCCCTCCCTCTCTCTCTCTCTCTCTCTCTCTCTCTCTCTCTTTTGATTTGAGTTTTAGAATACATCTGGCAGTGCCTAGTGCCCAGAAGTTACGACTGGTTGGTGCATTTGGATCATGCTCAGAAGTGCTCCAGGGAACATGAAATAGGTAGCTGGGATTGAATTTAAGACTTCTGCAAGCAAAGCACTGAGTTGCCTCCCTGACCCTCTAATATTAATTTGATTGTCTGAGGGTCTGGGAGAAGCAAGGCATATAAGGGAAGTTTTCTGTTTCCCCTACAGTATTATATTTTGCATACCAGGGATGAATCCAGATTCTTACTCTTATGATGCAAGTGTGGCCATGGTGTGGGAGTGGGGGGCCTGGGGTGGATGACAGGTGGGCATTTTTGCCAGTTAGGGAACTGAGGTTTGGAGGTGCTCAGCAACTTGATGAAGATAAGACAGCCATTATTATTATTATTATTATTATTATTATTATTATTATTATTATTTTGGTTTTTGGGCCACACCCAGCAGTGCTCAGGGGTCACTCCTGGCTGTCTTCCCAGAAATAGCTCCTGCAGGCACGGGGACCATATGGGACACTGGGATTCAAACCAACCACCTTTGATCCTGGATCAGCTGCTTGCAAGGCAAATGCCCTGTGCTATCTCTCCGGGTCCAAGACATCCATTTTTTATAGAACTGGGCTCTGATACACTTTTCTATTCCTTCCTTCCTTCCTTCCTTCCTTCCTTCCTTCCTTCCTTCCTTCCTTCCTTCCTTCCTTCCTTCCTTCCTTTCTTTTTTTCTTTCTCTTTCTTCTTTCTCTTTTTTTTCTCTCTCTTTCTTCTTTCTCTCTCCTTCCTTCCTTCCTTCTTCCTTCCTTCCTTCCTTCCTTCCTTCCTTCCTTCCTTCCTTCCTTCCTTCCTTCCTTCCTTCCTTCCTTCCTTCCTTTCTTTTTTTCTTTCTCTTTCTTCTTTCTCTTTTTTTTTCTCTCTCTTTCTTCTTTCTCTCTCCTTCCTTCCTCCTTCCTTCCTTCCTTCCTTCCTTCCTTCCTTCCTTCCTTCCTTCCTTCCTTCCTTCCTTCCTTCCTTCCTTCTCTCTTTATTTTCTTTCTTTTTTTGTTTTTGGGCCACACCTGGTGACTCTCAGGGGTTACTCTTGGCTATGCGCTCAGAAATCGCTCCTGGCTTGGGGGACCATATGGGATGCCAGGGGATAGAATCGCGTTCCATCCTAGGCTAGCGCGGGCAAGGCAGACTCCTTATAGCTTGTGCCACAGCTTCGGTCCCTGGTACAATTTTCTTAAAACAAAGTCTTCTCCAGATACTATGGATTCAGAATTTTCTTTCCTTCCTTCCTTCCTTCCTTCCTTCCTTCCTTCCTTCCTTCCTTCCTTCCTTCCTTCCTTCCTTCCTTCCTTCCTTCCTTCCTTCCTTCCTTCCTTCCTTCCTTCCTTTTTCTTTCTTTCTTTCTCTCTTTCTTTTTTTTTTTTTTTTTTTTGGTTTTTGGTTTTTGGGCCACACCCTGTGACGCTCAGGGGTTACTCCTGGCTATGCGCTCAGAAGTTGCTCCTGGCTTCTTGGGGGACCATATGGGATGCCGGGGGATCGAACCGCGGTCCGTCCTAGGCTAGCGCAGGCAAAGCAGGCACCTTACCTCCAGCGCCACCGCCCGGCCCCTCTTTCTCTCTTTCTTTCTTTCCTCTCTTCCTCCTCCTCCTCCTCCTTCTTCCTCCTCCTCCTCCTCCTTCTTCCTCCTCCTCCTCCTCCTCCTCCTCCTCCTCCTCCTCCTCCTCCCATATAAATTGCCAGGGATTGAACCCAGGATGGTCAAGTGTTAGGTAAGCTCTCTACTTGCTGTACTATCACTATGGCCCTTGTTTTGTTTTTTAGGCTACACCTAAGAGACTTCCTCTTGGCTCTGTGTTGAGGATCACTCCTGGAGGTGCTTGGGGCATCATATGTGATGCAGAGATTTGAACCAGGGTAGGCTGCATGTAATCAACATTCTAGTACTTGGTTTAAGTTTTTATTTGGCCACACCTAGGTTGGTGCTTAGGGGTTACTCTTCAGAGTTTGGGATATGATCTGTGCTGGAAATTGAGCTTTCTCTCAAAAATTAGCCTAATTTTTTCTTATTTTAATTATTTTTTTGCAGTACTGGGGATTTAAACCAGGGGATTTAAAGTACTGGGGCTTTAAACCAGGGCTTTAAACTTGTAGGGCATAAACTTCGCCTCTGAGTTATAGCTCCAGACTACATTTGGGGTTTGAATAGCTTTCACCTGGACATTTTGCTTAAGTTATGATCTATTTCTTCATATAAAAATGAAGTTAATGGAGTGAGTTGGCAGAGAGATAGTATAGTGGTTGGATTGCTTGCCTTCCAGGTGGCTGATCTAGGTTTGATACTCTACATCCATATGGTCTCCTGAGCACCTCCAGAAGTAATTTCTGAGAGCAGAGATAGGAGCAAACCCTGAGTACTGACAGGCAAGGTCTCCCAAACCAAAAAAAAAATGAGGTTATTGGTGAGTACTTCATAGGATTGGGGGGATTTAATAAAACTCAGTTAAAGCACTTGGTAGAGGGTTTGATCAATAGTTTAAGTTCACTTAATTTGAAAACCAATATTATTATTATAATTACTATATATTTTTTTAGATTTAGGACTCATATCAAGGAGTGCTCAAGGGTCATACATGTGGTGTCAGGATTAGAACTAGTGTCACATTTGTAGCCACATGCTATTCAAGGGCCTTAACCTTTGTATTATTTCCAGTAATTTTTTTTTTATTTTTGGGCCACACTCAGTAATGCTCAGGGGTTACTCCTGGCTATGTGCTCAGAAGTTGCTCCTGGCTTGGGGGACCATATGGGACACCGGGGGATCGAACCGAGGTCCATCCAAGGCTAGCGCAGGCAAGGCAGGTACCTTACCTTTAGCGCCACCACCCGGCCCCTATTTCCAGTAATTTTATTTTATTTTATTTTATTTTAAACCCAGTCAAATTGAGCAGTGTGTGGGGGGGTTATACAGTAATTTTATTAAATAAATTTGATTGATTGATTGGTTGATTTTTGGGCCACACCCAGCAGCACTCAGGGGTCACTTCTGGCTCTGCACTTAGAAATTGTCCCTGGCAGGCTGGGGGACCATATGGGATGCCGGGAGTTGAATTGGGTCCCTCCCAGGTCAGCTGCATGCAAGGCAAACACCCTACTGCTGTACTATCTCTCCAGCCCTAAATTTTTTTTTTTTTTTTGGTTTTTGGGTCACACCTGGCAGTGCTCAGGGGTTATTCCTGGCTCCAGGCTCAGAAATTGCTCCTGGCAGGCACAGGGGCCCATATGGGGCGCCGGGATTCGAACCGATGACCTCCTGCATGAAAGGCAAACGCCTTACCTCCATGCTATCTCTCCGGCCCCTCCAGCCCTAAATTTTTAATTAACTTAAAATTCCAGTACTAAAATATTATATATTTTAATATATATCCAATTATATTATTTATTTGGGTCACACCCACTGATGCCCAAAGCTTACTATTTTTTTTTTTTTTGGTTTTTGGGTCACACCTGGCAGTGCTCAGGGGTTATTCCTGGCTCCAGGCTCAGAAATTGCTCCTGGCAGGCACAGGGGACCATATGGGGCGCCGGGATTCGAACCGATGACCTCCTGCATGAAAGGCAAACGCCTTACCTCCATGCTATCTCTCCGGCCCCAGCTTACTATTTTTTTTAAATAATATCTTTATTTAGACACCATGATTACAAACATGTTTGTAGTTGGATTTCAGTCATAAAAAAGAACACCCCTGGGCCCGGAGGGATAGCACAGCGGCGTTTGCCTTGCAAACAAAATGGCGATTCCTCAAAAAAAAAAAAAAAAAAAAAAAGGAAATTGGGCTCCTATATGATCTAGTTATACCACTCTTAGGGATATACCAAAGCTTACAATTTATTTATTTGTTTGTTTGTTTGTTTGTTTATTGGTTTTTGGGCCACACCTGGTGATGCTCAGGGGTTACTCCTGACTATGTGCTCAGAAATTGCTCCTGGCTTCGGGGACCATATGGGACTCCAGGGGATCAAACTTTGGTCAGTTCTAGGCTAGTGCATGCAAGGCAGAACCTTGCCGCTTGTGCCACCACTCTGCCCCCCCAAAGCTCACAATTTAAAAATACCTTAAAATTAAGTCACTGTAAAAAAAAAAATTAAGTCACTGTGTGAGATACAGAGTTAAAAAGTTATTGGGGCCGGAGTGATAGCACAGCAGTTGGGAGTTTGCCTTGCAGGCTGCTGACCTGGTACAGACCCAGGTTTGATCACCGTGCCTGTCAGGAGCAATTCTTTCTTTCTTTTTTAATTTATTTTATTTTTTAAAATTAATATCTTTATTTAAACACCTTGATTACAAACATGATTGTGGTTGGGTTTCAGTCATGTAAAGAGCACCCCCCTTCACCAGTGCAACATTCCCATCACCAATGTCCCAAATCTCCCTCCTCCCAGGAGCAATTTATGAGCTCAGCCATAACTCCTGAGTGCCACTGGGTGTGGTCCAAAAACAAAACAAAACGAAAGTTATTGATAGTTGAGTTTCAGTCATACAACTCATCCCTTAACCAGTGGTCATTTCCTGCCACTAATTTCCCCAATTCCTCCTATCCCTCCCTATGCCTGCTTCTGCTATACACTCACCTTCTCTCTTCCCCCCCCCCTTTTTTTTTTTCCTCGTAGAGACTATAGTTTGCAATATTGTTACTGAAGGGGTATCATGTATTCAAAGCTAACTCTTGATTTTGGGCTCAGGAATCACTCCTGATGGGAACTATATGGGGTGCCTGGAATCAAACCCAGGTTGGTCCTGGGTCGGCCACTTGCAAGGCAAACACCCTACTGCTATGCTAGCAGCCCCTAATTACCCTGTCTTTTTTGGGGGAGGGGGTTTGGGTCACACCAAGCAGCACTCAGGGGTTACTCCTGGCTTTAGGCTCCGAAATCGCTCTTGGCACGCACGGGGGGACCATATGGGATGCTGGGATATGAACCACCGTCTGTCCTAATTGGTTGCATGCAAGACAAATTCTTACTTCTGTTCTATCTCTCTGGGCCCATAATGACCCTATCATTATGAGAAGAGAGGAGTAGAGATTTCACAATAAGAAAAGGATAACTTCACGAGTTTTTCAGAGGACACATTCACTGATAAAGGTACATCCTGAAACTGGAGAGATAGCCTCTAGGCCCTAGGGGTTGAGAAACTTTCCCTGTATGCAATCAATCTCAGTTCAATCCCTGGTGTCACACATTCAGCACGACTAGGAGTAGCCCCTGACCATTGCCTAAAACAGTGCCCCCTTCCCCAAAATAAATTTCTCAAATAACGTTTTTCTAGATGACATGCTTCCCAAATAACATTCTTTTAGGTAATAAAAAGGGTAGCATTGATTGCTTCTTTGATTAAAAAAAAGGGTAAGGGACTGAGATGAGGGCTAGAGTTGCTTACTAAGTCTCTCACTGATTACTTTTTTTTTTTTTTTTTTGGTTTTTGGGCCACACCTGGTGACACTCAGGGGTTACTCCTGGCTATGCACTCAGAAATTGCTTCTGGCTTGGGGGACCACACAAGATGCCGGGGGCGGGGGGGTCGAACCGTGTGGTCCATCCTAGATTAGCACGTGCAAGGTAAATGCCCTATCGCTTGTGCCACTGCTCCAGCCTCTCTAATTGATAACTTTTAACTTAAAATAACCAGTATTCCTAAAGACTGGTTATACTCTCTCTCAGGACCCTATACCAAGGTGACACTAACTGGAAGAGGCAAATTTGGCATATTGAGAATAGCCCTTCTGATCCTCCAGGGGACATTGATGCCACAGATCCCAAAAGAAGAAATATAAGACATGAAAGAAACTCATTTAGAGAAAGGATGGATGAAATGTTCTGTCTTTTTTATTTTGCCATACTTAGGGGGCTACTTCCTAGCTCTGTGCTCAGAGCTGCTCTGAGTGATTCTTAGGGGGATTACGTAGTATCAGTCATCTATAGGGTTGCAGCATGTAAGGTAAGTGCCTTACTCCTTGCACTCTCTATAGTCTCAAGGAGCAAGGGAAAATAAGTAGATTCACTTAAGATGGAATTTTCAAAAGAAAGTAAGACTTGGGGCCGGAGAGATAGCATGAAGGTAGGGCATTTGCTTTCATGCAGAAGGATGGTGGTTTGAATCCTGGCATCCCATATGATCCCCCGAGCCTGCCAGGAACGATTTCTGAGCATAGAGCCAGGAGTAACCCCTGAGTGCTGTTGGGTGTGACCCAAAAATCATACATATACATATATATGTATATGTATGATTTATATATATGATTTACATATATATATGTATATATATATATATAAATAAAGTAAGACTTGAATTATTTGCCTTAAAATGTACTTAAGTAGAAGGCTCTGTGAGACTGCAGGCAGGAAGGAGCTTGTTATTTGAGGGAGGTGATTGCAATAAAAATGCAAATAAGGGGCCAGGGAGGTGGCACTAGAGGTAAGGTGTCTGCCTTGCAAGCGCTAGCGTAGGATGGACCATGGTTTGATCCCCCGGCGTCCCATATGGTTCCCCCAAGTCAGGGGCAATTTCTGAGCGCGTAGCCAGGAGTAACCCCTGAGCATCAAACGGGTATGGCCCAAACCCCCCCCCCCAAAAAAAGCAAATAAATAAATTATATAATTACAGAGAGTAGTAATAAAACTAGGTAGTGGGGAGAGAAAGTGGGAAGGAGGCTGGGGCTGGTGGGTAAGGGAGTAAGAAAAAAAAATGAATCTACTCAAAGTGGAAGGCTCTTCATACACACAGCTACCACTAATGGTGAATGCATAAAGAATATTGGCCCCAACTGTAGAAATGCAAATCCTCTTAGAAATAGGGGCTATTAGTAATGCAAATAGAAAAAAACCTCTTATTTAAGTTGAACAACAACAACAACAAAACACTGTCATCAATCTCTGAATCAAAGCATGAATGAAGACATTCACACCCTCACAATTTTGATGACAGAAAGGATAATTTTTCTTTGTCACTATTTTGTTTTATTTGAAGCTACAAGTGAATAAGATTAGTTAAGGCCATATTCTGCTTATTATTCATTCATATATTCACTTATTCAACAAATATTTTACTGAGATTTTATGAAGTGACAGGCACTATGCCATATCTGGGAAATTGTGGATGGAGCTCTCATTTCTTGCTTCATGAGGCTTCTGGCACAGAAGAGCTTGTCAAAAGAAGTCAGGGAGGTTCTGACAGTGTCTACATATTTGGATAGGGGCAAAAAATGACATATAATAGACAGGGTAAAGAGTGTGTCCTGATTTATAAGTGAGGATTTTTTGTTTGTTTTTTGCTTATTTATGCTGACTAGAAAAGTTTCCCTTCATTGAAAAATTTTATTTTCCTTTTGGGGCCACATCTGACGATGCTCAGGGCTTATTTCTGGCTCTGTGTTGAGGGACACATCTTTCCTATCAGTGCTCTAAAACCGTATGATGTTCTGAAATTAGAACTCAGGTCACACGCGTGCAAGGCAAGCACCCTTCCTACTGTACTGTCTCTAGGGAGGGTCTCAATTTGAAGAATTTTGGAAATACTTTAATTTTAATACTTTAATTTGATTAAAATATTGCTGTTCTTTGATATCCCCCATTTCAGCACCCACCTCAAATGCGACTTTCATACCTGTCCTCATCTTTTTGCCTTTCACATTTGCCAATAAATCGTCTTTCCACTGATTCCAGCTCCTGCTGTTTTCACAGTCGGTGCTCTGGGCTCAGACCCAAGCCTGGAGGGGCAGTAAATGGATTCAGAGTTGCTGCTTAAACACAGATCCCCATGGAAACCAAGGGACTAAGAAAACAAAAAGAGGAAGAAGCCGCCACTGCCTGACCTTTCATGCTCACTCTCCAAATTCTTTTCGCTCTTGGGCATGAAGGCAAGTGCTTATTTGTACAGCTAGTGGAACGGAAGAACCTGACCCCTCCTCCACCTCCTCAATGGTGAAGAAATCCCTTTGATCACAAGCCCATGACGGTGGGACACCCCCACCTGGTGGTGAGAAAACCAAATTACTGTAGGCCCAAGAGGATCTGATGAGAGTCCGAGACTGCAAAAGCAAAAGCAGTGCAAAGGTAAATAAATTACTTAGGACCCACTGCTCTGAAAGTAATTGGCTGCCATGCTTTTTCTCACCTATATAGTTAATCTATCTTCATACTTGGGGATGGAACCCAGAGCCTCTTTTACTCCACCACTGAGCGAGGTAATTCCAGCCCCATCCCAGTCTCCTTCAGAGCTCTAATTCCTTTTGTTGACTTCATGGTAGCTTTAATTCCCTTCACTCCCTCTAAAAGGCAGCCTCTCTTTGTCTTCCGGGTGCAGGTAGGAGGTTAGGGAAGGGCAGATTCATTTCCTTCCTCTTGCTTAATTCTCCCAGTCTTTCTAAGAATAGGATGGAGGATTGAGATGTTCTTATTAAAAATAATAATAAACAATAATAATTTTTTGTACTTTAAATTTTACTTAAACACTGTGGTGGTTTATAAAGTCGTTCATAATACAGTTGTTTAGGGCATCAGTTTTCCAACACCATTTCATCACCAGTGTGGGCCTTCAGGGCAGCATTAGGGGACTGTAGCACCAGGAACTGAATTGGGTTAGTCCCTAAAAGTTGCAGCCAGAGTATTCACCATAACCCCATGCACTATCCAGCCCATGTTGTTCTTTTTTGACACAAGTTGACTTATTACAAATATTTCTTAGGGATATCTATTATCGTTTTTTTTCCCCCTTGGTTTTTGGCCCACACCGGTGATGCTCAAGGGTTCTGCTCTCCGAAATCACTCCTGGCAAGCTCCTGGGACCATATGGAATGCTGGGATTGAACCTGGGTTCAGCTTGGCATCCTGGGTCCATTCCTGGTTGGTCATGTGCAAGGCAAATGCCTTACCACTGTGCTATCACTCCAGTCCCTCCCTCAATTATCCTCCCTCCCTCCCTCCCTCCCTCCCTCCCTCCCTCCCTCCCTCCCTCCCTCCCTCCCTCCCTTCCTTCCTTCCTTCCTTCCTTCCTTCCTTCCTTCCTTCCTTCCTTCCTTCCTTCCTTCCTTCCTTCCTTCCTTCCTTCCTTCCTTCCTTCTTTTCTTCTTACACCCGGCTGCGCTCAGGGGTTACTCCTGGCTTTACGCTCAGAAATCACTCCGTCCTTCTGCATGCAAGGCAAACGCCCACCTCCATACTATCTCTCCGGCCCCCTCAATTATCTTTTATTTAAACGTTTTTTTGGGTCACACCCGGCAGCACTCAGGGGTTACTCCTGGCTTTTTGCTCAGAAATCACTCCTGGCAGGCTTGGGGGACCATATGGGATGCTGGAAATCAAATCCAGGTCCGTTCTGTGTTGGCCATGGCAAGGCAAATGTTCTGCCCCTGTGCTATCTTTTGTTATCTCTTTGTCCATCCTTTGAACATTTTTTTAAAGGGGCATTTGGGTCACATCTTGTTCTGGGGGTGGGTGCTACTCCCAACTTAGTGCTTTAGAGTCTCTCAGGGTCCTAACCAAAGGCTTCAGATGCCTGACCCTCCCCCCTCCCCAGACTACCTGGTCTCTGTCTCTCTCTTTTCTTTCTCCTCTCAAGTAGTATTCAGATCACTGACCACTATGCTGTGCCAACTAGGTAGAAAGAGTCAAAGCTGGTGCCTGATGAAGTCACACATCTCTGGGGTTCGTTGTGCTGTGACTAGGGTCACTAGACAATGTTTGGGGACCATATGGTATCAGGGATGAACTCTGGGACAAGCACACATAACAATTGTATCTGCCCCATAGCTTTTTTTCCTGACCTCTATTATTGTCATTCTAAACTAAGCCATACAATCAGAATGTTTAATGATACACTTTTAGCACAACAGTGGTCCTTGCCTTGTGTTGAGAAGTTTAGGATTCTTTCTCTTCTAGAAAGGCCTGGAGGAATCATAGATACAACTGATTTTTTTCTCTTTTTTTTTTTTTTTTTTTTTCCTTTTTGTTTCTGGATCACATTTGATGGTGCTCAGAGTTTACTCTTGGTTCTATGGTCAGGGGTTACTCTTGGTGGTGTTCAGATCATATATGATGCCAAGGATAAATCTGGCTCAGCTGTGTAAAAAGTAAAAGCTTTGCATGCTATACTCTAGCTGGTCTCTCCTATACCCCCACTTTTTTGTTTTGCTTTTTTTTTTTTTGAGACAAACTGGCAGTGCTTAGAGATTTTTTTTTTTTTTTTGCCACACCTTGTGGGGCTCAGGAATTATTCTTGGCCCTGCTCTCAGGAATTGCACCTGGTATGCTCTAGGGACCATATGGGATGCTGGGAATACACTGGAGTCCATCCTGGGTTAGCCGCATGCAAAGTAAACACCCTATCTGCTTTGCTATCGCTCCTGCTTAGAGATTTGTACCCACAGTGTCTGACTTGAACCCAGAGCTCCTGCATTGTAACTTAGCTCATTGAGCTATTTCTTTGCCTTCTCCACAATTCTCTTTTCTTTCTTTCTTTCTTTCTTTCTTTCTTTCTTTCTTTCTTTCTTTCTTTCTTTCTTTCTTTCTTTCTTTCTTTCTTTCTTTCTTTCTTTCTTTCTTTCTTTCTTTCTTTCTTTCTTTCTTCCTTCCTTCCTTCCTTCCTTCCTTCCTTCCTTCCTTCCTTCCTTCCTTCCTTCCTTCCTTCCTTCCTTCCTTCCTTCCTTCCTTCCTTCCTTCCTTCCTTCCTTCCTTCCTTCCTTCCTTCCTTCCTTCCTTCCTTCCTTCCTTCCTTCCTTCCTTGATTATACTTGGCTATGCTCCAGAATATGTACTATTTCTTTATGCCCAGTTCCCAACAATCTATTGCACTCTATTAGATGCTCTTCCTTTCTACCCTGCTGCTGCTCTTTCTCTCTTTTGGTCCTTTGGCCCATGCACCTGATGCTCAGGGCTCACTTGAAGACTTAACCTCTGTACTACCTCTCCAGCATCTAAGTCTACTTTTTTAGTTTTGTTTTTTTGGGCCATGCTTTGCAATGCTCAGGTGTTACTCCTGTCTCTGCTCTTAGGAATTATTCCTGGTAATCATATGGAATGCCAGGGATCAAACCTGGGTGTACTGTGCACAAGGCAAATTCCCTACTCATTGTACTATCTTTCCAACCCCCTCTATCTACTTTTATTTTTTTTTAAATATGGAACGCTTCACGAATTTGCTTGTCATTCTTGCGCAGGGGCCATGCTAATCTTCTCTGTATCGTTCCAATTTTGGTATATGTGCTGCCGAAGCGAGCACCTCTATCTACTTTTTTTTTTTTTTTTTTTGGTTTTTGGTTTTTGGGCACACCCGGCATTGCTCAGGGGTTACTCCTGGCTGTCTGCTCAGAAAAGCTCCTGGCAGGCACGGGGAACCATATGGGACGCCGGGATTTGAACCAACCACCTTTGGTCCTGGATTGGCTGCTTGCAAGGCAAACGCTGCTGTGCTATCTCTCCTGGCCCCCTCTATCTACTTTTTAAATAATGCACATAAATATTTAGTTCTGGGCTGGAGAGATAGCACAGTGGTAGGGTGTTTGCCTTGGATGCAGCTGATCCAGGATTGATGGTGATTTGAACCCCGGCATCCCATATGGTCCCCTGAGCTAACCCCAGAGTGCCACTGAATATGATCCAAAAATCAAAAACCAGGGGCTGAAGAGATGGCATGGAGGTAGGGCATTTGCCTTGCATACAGAAGGACGGTGGTTTGAATCCTGGCATCCCATATGGTCCCCCGAGCCTGCCAGGAGTGATTTCTGAGTGTAGAGCCAGGAGTAACCCCTGAGCACTGCCAGGTGTGACCCAAAAACCAAGAGCTACTTCTGGCTTTATGCTCAGGCATCACTTAACTTTCAAGACAACAGTTATAATGGCTATTGTTCTAAGTACCTGGGAAAAAGAACATAATGTGATATAGCCTTTAGAAAATTATTTTTGTTCACGAGCCATAAATTTAAAATTAATTAAAGCATGTTATTCACGGGGCCAAAGAGATAGCATGGAGGTAAGGCGTTTGTCTTTCATGCAGAAGGTCCGTGGTTCAAATCCTGGCGTCCCATATGGTCCCCCATGCCTGCCAGGAGCGATTCTGAGCATAGAGCCAGGAGTAGTAACTCCTGAGCACTGCCAGGTGTGACTCAAAAAACAAAAAAAACCCAAAAAACAAAAAACCATGTAATTCAACTGGTTAATTTTAAAATATAATTAAACATTAATATATTTCACAAGTCTTATTCTAATTTGAGGGAATTGGTATCTAGTGTATTATTTGTTTTTTTTTTTGTTTGTTTTTTTGTTTTTTTGTTTTTGGGACACACCCAGCGGTGCTCAGGGGTTACTCCTGACTGTCTGCTCAGAAATAGCTCCTGGCAGGCACTGGGGACCATATGGGACACCGGGATTCGAACCAACCACCTTTGGTCCTGGATCGGCTGCTTGCAAGGCAAACACCACTGTGCTATCTCTCCGGGCCCTATTATTTGTTTTTTTGAAGAAAGTAGAGAGATGTTATCTGGGCCAGTTTCATTGAGGAATAGATACTGGTTAGCTCCTGTAATTCAATCAGATTCACTTATAAGCCCTTTAGTAAAGAATATTTACATAATCAAACTGTTTACTGTCTACTAGAAGCAACACTTTATGTAATATGATTATTTTTATTTTGGTTTTTGGGTCACACCCGGCAGTGCTCAGGGGTTACTCCTGGCTCTATGCTCAGAAATTGCCCCTGGCTGGCTTGGGGGACCATATGGGATGCCGGGATTCAAACCACCATTCTTCCACATGCAAGGAAAATGCCTTACCGTTGTGCTATCTCTCCAGCCCCGTAATATTATTTTTTCATAGGGATAAAGCAACCATCAATATAAAAAGGAAAATAATGAGACAAAATCTCTTTTTTTTGGGGGGGGGCCACACCTGGCATTGCTCAGGGGTTACTCCTGGCTGTCTGCTCAGAAATAGCTCCTGGCAGGCTCGGGGGACCATATGGGACACTGGGATTCGAACCAACCACCTTAGGTCCTGGATCGGCTGCTTGCAAGGCAAGCACCGCTGTGCTATCTCTCCAGGCCCTAAAATCTTTTTTTTTTTTTTTTGAGACAAAATCTTAATAAAGTTGGAGGGGCTAACGGTGGAAAACAGATATATTGACCCTAATTTGCCCACACAGATTAGGGCCTGACCAACACAATGAAATCGTGTGAGCCTAAAAATTTTAAATTGATATGAGGGGGTTGTTTAAGGGCAGGGCACTGGGGTCCTGGGGGAAGAATGTGGATATACTAGTGCTGGGTGTGATGTTGGAATTCCATGCATAAGAAACTATCATTAACAGTACTATAAATCACAGAACCTTAATCAATAAAATACATTAATATGGGGGGGTCAAAATATAGTTCAGAGGTTAAGGTGCTTGTCTTGCATACGACTAATCCTAGTTCAGTCCCAGGGACTGTGTATGGTTCCCTGAGCACTGCCTAGAATAATTCTCAAGCATAGGATCAGGAACAAGCTTTGAGCACTTCTAGGTGTGAATTCCCTTAAATTGATATGAAATGCAAATTTGTAAAAGTCAGTGTTACCTTGTTTAATTGTTTTGTTTGCATGAAAATTTCTTTTTTTTTTTATTTTTTTTTAATTTTTTTTTTGTTTGTTTTTTGGGTCACACCTGGCAGTGCTCAGGGGTTATTCCTGGCTCCAGGCTCAGAAATTGCTCCTGGCAGGCACAGGGGACCATATGGGGCGCCGGGATTCGAACCGATGACCTCCTGCATGAAAGGCAAACGCCTTACCTCCATGCTATCTCTCCGGCCCCTGTTTGCATGAAAATTTCATATTGAGCATTAGTTTCTGGTGGGGGAGAATTTATTATTATTATTCTTGGCATTTTTTTGTTTTTGTTTTTGATTTTTGGGCCACACTTGGCAATGCTCAGGGGTCACTCCTGGCTCTGCACTCAAGAATCACTTTTGGCAGGGTTGGGGGATTTTATGGGGTACTGGGAATCAAATCCGGGTCATCTGTGTAAAAGGCTGCACTATCTGTCCGGCCTGAAATTATTTTTAATTGAGGTTTTGATTATTTTTATTGAAGTAAACATTTAACGTACAGGTTTTGGGTGCACAGCACTAAAATTCAACATCTTGTATGCAATACAATATATTTTCTACAAAATGTTTAGATTTTACCCTTTACCATATTATTTACCCTTTTTTTGGGGGGGCCACATCCAATGATGTTCATGGATTACTCCTGGCTCTGTACTCAGGAATCAGTTCTGGTGGTGCTCTGAGGACCATATGTGGTGCTGGGGATCTAACCCCATTTGGCTGTGTACAAGATAAATGCCCTATCTATTATACTATCACTTTGGCCCCACTATTTACTTCTTTTATTTATTAATTTAGTTTTGGTTTTTAGTTACATTGGCTTAGCTCAGGGCTTATTCTGGCTCTGTGCTCAGGGATCATTCTTGGCAGGGCTTGGGGAACCTGGGTGTCAGGGATAGTATCCAGGTCAGCTGCATCCAAGGTAATTATCTTACCCACTTTGCTATCTTTCCAATCCCAAGAAGGTCAGGCAAGGTAATGTAAGGACCTACTTCTTTCCACACTACATAGTGACTTAAGTGTCCTCAAAAACAGATACTAAAGATATAGAGAATAGTCATGTGTAATTTCTCTTCTTATCTAAGTGGAACAGAAGAATGTTATCTTCTTTTTTTTTTTTTTTTTTTTTTTTGACCACACACAGTGGCACTCAGGTGTTACTCCTGGCTCTGCATTCAGAAATCACTTCTGGCAGGCACAGGGGACCATATGGGATGCCGGGATTCGAACCATTGCCCCTCCTGGATTGGCTGCATGCAAGGCAAATGCCCTACCGCTGTGCTATTGCTCCCGCTCCAGAACATTGTCTTATCAAAAGAAATACATTCAATACAATTAAATCTAGGAAGATAGCTCAGTGGGGTTGGGCATTTGCTTTGCAAAGGTAGATTTCTGGCAACACATGATCTACTAAGTACTGCTGGGAAAGATTGCCTACTCTGGCATCCTCGATGTGTCCCAAAACAAGACAAAACAAAATAAATACACTCTGTCTTCTGAAAATTTGATCATTATTAGGATGAAAAGTCAATTCTTGACTTTTGTTGAAGACCTTGAATCTTGAAGAGTGTCTTCTTTTGGGCCCGGAGAGATAGCACAGTGGTGTTTACCTTGCAAGCAGCCGATCCAGGACCAAAGGTGGTTGGTTCGAATCCCAGTGTCCCATATGGTCCCCCGTGCCTGCCAGGAGCTATTTCTGAGCAGACAGCCAAGATTAACCCCTGAGCACCGCCGGGTGTGGCCCAAAAAACCAAACAAACAAAAAAAAAGAGTGTCTTCTTTTACTATCTTTGGACTGGTTTTAATCTCACTTTCTAGTCTTGGAGCACTTTTGAGTAACTTACCTGGAGAAAAAAACAAAATAACTGTCAGAAAGCAGAGTTTTCCCTTAAATTGTGTTTGATCTTTTTTTTTTTTTTTTTTTCGAGTCACACCTGTTTGATGCTCAAGGGTTACTCCTGGCTAAGCGCTCAGAAATTGCCCCTGGCTTGTTGGGATCATATGGGACTTCGTAGTCCTTCCTTGGCTAGCGCTTGCAAGGCAGACACCTTACCTCTAGCACCACCTCACCGGCCCCTGATCTTTTTTTTTTAAAGTGATTTTATTTACTTGGGGTTTTGGGGCCACACTTGGCTGTATCAGTGGCTATTTCAGATCCTATGCATGGGGTTATTCCCAGTGTCATTCAAGGACCATATATATCAAAACTCAGGACTGAACCAGGGTCAGCTCCATGCAAGGTGGCAAGTGTTTTCACTTTTGTACTATCTCTCTTGTCCGCGTTCTATCTTGATGTATTGAGATACAAACATTGTTATATATTTACTTTTTTCTTTTGGGCCACACACAGTGATGCACAGTGGTTACTCCTGGCTATGTGCTCAGAAATCGCTCCTGGCTTGGGGGACCATGTGGGATGCTGGGGAACGAACTGAGGTCCATCCTGGGTCAGCCGCGTGCAAGGCAAACACCATACCTCTGCACTATCCCTCCGGCCCCGAAACATTGGTATTTCTTTGTGGCTAGATAGAAGAGAAAAACCAGGAAGCACAACACTTCACGAAGCTTACACTTTAGAATAAAATTGTGAAAGAGAAGATTTCTCCAGTGGAAGGTCAGAAACCTTCACAACTCAGGCTTACTCCTGTGACCTCGTATTATTCTCTTCAGTGCCAGTTTCACATCTTGGTTTCTCAAAGTATAGATGAGGGGGTTAAGGAAAGGAGTGATGGCCGTGGGGAACAGGGCAGCGGCCCCATCAAGGGGGCTGTTGGTTTCAGGCCTCAAGTAGATGAAGGCACAGGGTACATAGTACACAGTGACCACAGTAACATGGGCTCCACAGGTAGAAAAAGCCCGGCGCCTCCCATCAGCTGTTTGGATTCTAAGGATAGCCCGAACGATCTGTATGTAGGAGAGGAGGATAAGGGAGAAGCAGCTGGCGACGACTACCCCAATGTCCACAAAGGTCACCATTTCATTGATCTTTGTATCAGCACAGGCCAATCTTAAAACAGCAGGGATATCACAGAAGAAGTAATTTACTTGGTTGGGTCCACAGAAGGGCAGGCGGAATGTTAGGATGGCCTGGATAGCACCATGGATGGATCCTGCAACCCAAGCTCCAGTCACAAGCAAGGCACTCAGCTTGGCACTCATGAGTACAGGATAGCGCAGGGGCCGACATATGGCCAGGTACCTGTCATAGGCCATGAGAGTGTAGAGGAAGCACTGGGTGCTGCCCAGAAAGTGATAGAAATAGAGTTGGGCCACACAGCCACCAAATGGGATAGGTTTGATGCCTAAAGTGAAATTCATCATGAGGCGAGGAACAATGATGGTAGAAATGCCCATGTCAATGATAGAGAGAACACCGAGAAAGATGTACATGGGACGGGCATGGAGCTGGGGATCTACCCAAACAGTGATAAGGATAATAAGGTTCCCCATCTGAGTCAGGATGTAGATGAACAAAAAGAATACAAAAAGAAATGTCCTTAGCCTGAGTGGGTAGGGAATTCCTGTCAGGATGAACTCTGTCACCATTGTGCTGTTGGCTCTTTCCATTCTCTGAGAGGTCTCACCTAGAGAATGGGCAAAACAGGGAAGTGAGGAGAAACTGGAGAGTTTGTGAAAGAAGCGGTGACAGAGAAGTTTCTGTTTTAGGGAAAGAGATACAAGGAGAGAAATAGGGAGAAAGTATTTTCTGTTGGGGTTGTCATGTTTTGTAGACAGTTCTGTAGGAATGCAACTGTGAGAATTTGTTTACATATTGTAAATTGCTGCTTTGGTACTCGAAAAGTAGAGCACCACATCTCACCTTATAGATTCTAAAATATTTACTCCAGCTGCTTTTCATGGGGGAGGCCTAGGTTTGATTCCTGGTACTGGCCTGATCCCCTAAGTACTGAGTTTGTAGAGAAAGTGCTACCAGGTATGGCTACATATATGCTTAGGGTTTATTATTGGAGGTGCCTCAGGATCATGTGAAACTGGGGAGAAAACCTGGGCCTCCTTCATACAAAACATGTGCTCAGCCCATTGTGCTATTGCTCTGATCTCTGCCCCTGAGGTTTTATTACTTTTTTATTTGGGTCATACTCAATGATGCTCAGGACTTAGTCTTTCTCAGTGCTCAGGGATTACTCCTAGTGGTGCTTAATGGGACCATAATGAGTTTCAGGGATTAAACTCAGGCTGGCAGCATGCAAGGTAATTGCCCTAACCATTATACTCTCTCACACTGGTCCCTATTTTTTTTAATTTTTTTTTTTACAGAAAATAGTTTCATCCAGAGAATTTTTTGGCAAAGATTAAGGTATAAAAAAATATTTGTACTTTTAGATGCTCTGCCAGTTCAGAAGCTTTCTGAGGCTACTATTTATTTATTTATTTATTTTTAGTTTCTCTGCTGGGAATTACAGACCATGAAGCTATAAGAAACTGACTCACTTTTATTTTTTGCTAGTCTATAACTCAAAATGGGTATATGTAGAGAGAAAATGAAAAAATTATTTTCTGTCTTTTGTAGCACAGAAAATAAACAGCTAATTGTATATGACATGTATGTAATGATAGTGTTTCATGCTATTCAAGTCTAGTCTTTATGCTTTTTTTTGTTGTTGTTTTGTTATGTTCTATTTGGCCCATACTTGGCTGTGCTATGGATCTTGCATGGCAGTGCCTTAGGGGCCATATGGATACTGGGATTGAACTGAGGTTGACTGTTTGCAACCTTAAAATGCCTCACCTGCTGTGTTATCTTTACAAACCCTATGTTTTATATATATATATATATACATATATATGTATATATATATATATTGTGGGGGCCACATTCAGCTTACTCCTGGCTTTGCATTCAGGAACCATTCCTGATGATGCTCAAGGGACAATATGTAAGATGCCTAGGATGTAACCTATGTCAACTGTTGTGTAGAGCAAGCAACCTTATCTTCTGTACTATCTCTCTGGCTACTAGATTTAAAATAATTATAATAATTTAGTCTTGAGACATGATGGTAAAAGAAGAGAGGAGAAACCCAAAAGAAGTAGTTGTGGTGAGACAGATACAAAGGAAAAACAAGAATGATTGAAGAGAATGAGAAGATGATGAAAATTAATAGGTGCATTTAGTGTGGAAGAGTGATTGCAAATTCTAGTCTCACCCCATGATTGGTGTTTGTCTACAGGAAGAAAAAAATGTTGAATTATGAGCACTAAAAACTTTCTGCTTTGTGCTAGGGATGTAATTCAGTATACAGCACATGGCTTGAATGTGAAGGCCATAGTTTCTCTCCCTAGCACCACACACCCAAATCATAGAACAGAATATCCAACTCATCACTCAAATGGGGTGGCTGAAAAGCTGAAACAAATTGATTGATTTTGCTCTGCAGTGCTTCACATCTACTCACAAGAAAGACTGTGATTAGCAGGGAATTCCAGGAGATGTTTTAGTAATGATTCCTTCAGCCTTCATGTCTGCACCCTGGATCCAGAGAATGAAGTGTAGGGAACTGGCAACCCCTCGAGTAAGACATGGTGAATGACTACTGCTTTCTGGAAACCTCAAGAGGGAATATTATAATGAATCTGGGTCATTAGCTTGTCTCTTGGCTTTCTGTTTTACAGTTTTTCAGGGTTCTCATTTCCTTTATAAAGTTATGATTGGGGAATAAAGTACTGGATCCAATTTTGACAAATAATAACTAATAATAAACTGCAATATTCAATAAATTCATATTAATCACATTTTTATATTACCATACTTTTTGTTTTTATATTTTGGGGGTCACATTCAGAGGTGTTTGGGGCTACTCCTAGCTGTGCAAACAGGATTTATTCCTAGTGGTGCATGGAGATTATGAAGTGCCAGGTTCAAACCTGGGTCTCCCTCATGCAAATGAAGCATGTGCTTTAATTGCTTGAATTTCCTCTCTGGTCCTTAATCACAACATTAAATCTATTATATCTAAGATTTATGAAGGACATCTCTCTCTCTCTCTCTCTTTGGTTTTTGGGTCACACCCAGCAGCGCTCAGGTATTACTCCTGGCTCTACGCTCGGAAATCGATCCTGACAGGCTCAGGGGACCATATGGGATGCTGGGATTCGAACCACTGTCTTCTGCATGCAAGGCAAATGCCCTACCTCCATGCTATCTCTCTGGCCCCTGAAGGACATCTCTTATTGAAAAGAAAAGATGGGCCCGGAGAGATAGCACAGCGGCAAGCAGCCGATCTAGGACCAAAGGTGGTTGGTTCGAATCCCGGTGTCCCATATGATCCCCCGTGTCTGCCAGGAGCTATTTCTGAGCAGACAGCCAGGAGTAACCCCTGAGCACCGCTGGTGTGACCCAAAAACCAAAAACCAAAAGAAAAAAAAAAGAAAAGAAAAGATGCAGTAAAGTCTTCCACTATACTTTATGCTATCATTTTTCAAATCAATGAATCACAATTATAGTTGGATAAATCACAGTTACATAAATATTTCAGTTGCAAGAAAGCTGTGATGGTTCAACTTAGGAAAGTTGACTCTACAGCTCTTCTAGATGCCAGAACCACAGGGCGGCCACTTCTTCCCAGTTCCCAACAGTAGAACATGCGGAGGACTTATATTCCTTAGAAGTTTCTTTAGAAATTCATGACTGCCCAACAATGGTTCAAGTTCGTAGAGCTCAAGTCTGATCTAGTTGTTAAAAAATAGTCTAGTTTCCTTGGCTTGCAAAACAGTCTTCTAGGTTAAATTCTGCATCTCCAAGAAAGCTCATATGATCAGATATCTCTAGAGAAAACAGGCTCTGGAAATCTATTCTATTTAAATACCTGAGAGAATGACTGGTAAACCAAACAACCAATTTGTTAATTTACAGTGGGAGATCTCATTCCCCTGGCTGAAATGGTATAACTGTTGCAAAGGACAAATTACAACTCAAGGCAAATTATTATATCAAGGTCTCTAGAAATAAAATTAAGAATCACATATATATTTCTGAGTTTCAAAACAGAGAAAAGTACACATTTTGATAAAGTATATATTTGATTCTTTATAAATTGCTTTGCTGTAGACCTCAGTGAATGACAAATGGTAAAATATATATTCCTTTAGTAAAAGCAACACAGTACTGCAATTTTGCACTCAGATACAATATTTTTTTTTCTGGAGAGACATTGATGAAGTTTTAAGGTATTTTCCTTTTCTTTTAGTTTGTTTATGATCAGGGATTATTCCTAGCTCTGTGCTCAGGAATCATTCCTGGCAGTGTTTAGGAGACAACATGGGGTACTAGAGATTGAACTTGGGTCAGCCACTAGCACCATCCCCACTGTATTATCTCTCTGATCCAATTTAATGTATTTTATGTAAATTATGCAAATTTAATTTTTTTTTTGTTTTTGGGCCACACCCGGTAATGCTCAGGGGTTACTCCTGGCTATGCGCTCAGAAGTCGCTCCTGGCTTGGGGGACCATATGGGACACCGGGGGATCGAACCGCGGTCCGTCCAAGGCTAGCGCAGGCAAGGCAGGCACCTTACCTTTAGCGCCACCGCCCGGCCCCACAAATTTAATTTTTTTAAGGCTAGTCAAGTGAAGCAGTGGGAGTGTAGAAGGAAAAAAGAAATCTGTAACTGGCTGTGATCACCAATTTAATTTTTTTTTTTTTCTCAATGGTTACTCCTGACTTTGCATTCAGGAATTTCTCCTGGAGGTGCTCAGGGATCAAACACGAGTCTGCTGTGTATAAAGCAAACACCCTACCCACTATATTATTGCATGTGTCTCCTTTAAATTAATTTGTTGAAAAAATTATTAGGACCACACACAGTGCTGGGGAGCCCAGGAATCAATTATGGTGATGTTGTGGGCCTAATGGTTCAAAGCCATTTGGTCTCAGAGATCAAATTCAGAGACTCACACATGTCATATTTCTGACCATGTTTTGAGCCATATACTTGGCCCTAGCTTTATTAGTTTTATTTCCTTTGTTCTTACCAGTAAGTAACCATTCTATTGACATGATTTTCTTTTCTTTTCTATCTTTTTTTTGGGGGGGGGGGGTTGAGCTTATTTCTGGTTCTATACTCAGGGATAACTCTAGTTGGGCTTGGGAGACTATATGGGGTGATGGGGATAGAAATAACTCAGATTGCATGCAAGGCATGTGATATCTCTTTATCCTCCTGAACAAAATTCTCTTTTTTCTTTTTTAAATTTCAACATAGCTTTCTCTTTCTTTTGAGTTTTAGGCCCCACCCGGTGGTGTTCAGGGGTTAACCTGACTCTGCATTCAGAAATTGCTCCTGGCAGGCTTGGGTGACCATTTGAACCCAGATCAGCTGCATGCAAGGCAAATGCCTACTGCTGTGCTATTGCTCTGGCCCCCCTAAACATTGTTTTCTAACTTAATTTCTCTTCTTACTTTTTTTCTTCATTTGCATTAGGGGACATTTTGGAATTTTTCTCTAGAAACTATTATTTCTAGAATCTATTATTTGTGAATTTCCTTGTAGATAGGGAACTCTAGTCCACACACTGTACTGATTTGTGTTTTACTAAAGCAAAAGAATAGTATTTTCTATTTTTCTAACTTTGACCATTATTTTTAGAGCTATATCAATAGGAGATGAAAGAGATGAAGCAATCCTTTTTTAAACCATAGAGCAAAATAATCAACTTTTTTTTGATCAGTAATCAGTTATTAGAATCAACACACTTTTAAAAATCTCAGTGTTTAGAAGGCAGAGATGCAGCACATGAACAGCCTATTTTTTTTTTTTTTTTTTTGCAGGCACGGGGAACCATATGGGACACCAGGTTTCGAACCAACCACCTTTGGTCCTGGATCAGCTGCTTGCAAGGCAAACGCCGCTGTGCTATCTCTCTGGGCCCAAACAACCTTTGTTTTTGTTTTTGTTTTTGTTTTTGGGCCACACCCGGCGGGCACACCACATCCTGGCTGTCTACTCAGAAATAGTTCCTGGCAGGCACGGGGGACCATATGGGACACCGGGATTCGAACCAACCACCTTTGGTCCTGGATCAGCTGCTTGCAAGATAGCTGCTGTGCTATCTCTCCGGGCCCCAAACAACCTATTTTTAATACTGTCTTTTTTAGGTATACTTTCATTCCAACTGCAGCTAACTTTACTTTCTCCAATAACGTTTCCTTCCTTTTTTAGTTATGAAGATTAATAAGATAACTTTCTTTAACTCTGTAAATGAGAAAACCTCAATTAATAAAACAAAAGTTGAAAAGAAAATTCAAGCAATGAAGGATCTATTTTAACAGTGGGGAAAAGGACTGAAAAGGGCCAAACACCTTGGGGTAAAGTTGGAGCCACCACAAGACACCAAGATTCTCTGCTTGGCACTGAAGCCAGCCAGTGAGTGAAACTGTGAAGAAGGTAGTTGTGGGGACAGATGTTCCCAATGAGAGGCTTGAGGAAGTTGTGTTATCCTGATGTTCACATGGAAGCCAAACTATAAATAACTGCAGAATAGTAAAAAAAAAATTCTAGAAGAACAGAAAGAGAAATATATTGAAAATATAATTAAATAACAAATAGCATTGTGAGGTGCAGT